>NC_071466.1:48874063-49177813 GCF_028500815.1 Rissa tridactyla
CTGATGCTTTTGAAGCAATAAAAGTATATGCAAGTCTAGCTTATATTTTTGCCTTTTTTACTATAGGCACCATTTTAGAATCCCTACTTACTGCTTACAAATATTATTTGCATATATCAGTTCAATAAACAGACATCTGGCTCCTGAATCTGCCTGCTCCTTTGGAGATGTCAAATGAAGCTTTTAGAACTAGTAAATATATGGTTATTACACTTACAAGATCCATAACATGCCAGGTCCTCAGAGTTCATAAGATTTGTCATTTGTGAATAATTGCTTTTGAAGTGGAGGTCAGAAACCGAAGCCAGAAATGAATTGGCGCTGGCTATAGTTTGTAAACAAGACTCCCTTGCCATGCTAACTTGATTGTCCCTGTTGTTATTTCCTTTGGCTTCTTTTTAATCTTGTTCAATTAAAGTAACTACAGAGAAATTAAAAGACTGATTGGGTTTGGGGATACACATTTTCTCATATAAATCCAATATCTTAAGAAAACAGTCTGGGGCATTCAAAATTTTCCATGTGCATCTGGTGATGTAACTTTATGTTCAAAGGTAAATGTGGTTCTATGTGTTCAGTAAATATGTAACAAATTATTGCAGTATTTTATTTCATTAGAAAAATCAGGAGTAGAGCAGCTATGAAATCCTGCCCTCTCTAAATGTACTCATCTTGGTCATCTATTAGCTAGATTTTTATAAAGAAAACTGTGGCTACAGAACATATAAAAATCAAGAAAATAAGGTTTCATTCTCTGTTCCTGATCTTTTAGGCCAAACTAAAACCTTGAGAAAACACTAGCTGCAGGAAGTAATGATTGTCATTTGCACAAAAGGGAACAAAAAGTATCTGGATCAAACAAATGGCGATACACCCCCAAAACCTTGTCACGAGCAAAAAGGAACATACTGTACATACAGAACTAAGAATACCTTGTTTTTCCTATTGGGATTTTAGCAGTGTCGTTATCCCAATCTTTAGTCTAGTTTTGATGCTATACATTCAGAGCAAATTATACAGAAAAACCTCATAAATTATATTCTTATAATTGTTATACTATAAAAGTTATTATTATCTACCTCTTTCCCCTGGAACTATGCTCACCCTTCTAATGTCCCTCTGGGTTAGGTTGACAGTGCCAATCTTCTTTCTTCAGCAGTGGGGACTGCATTTTACAGCATGTCATCGCCTCCCTGAAGCATCCATTGGGAAGAGTATGATGTCCACGTTAGTGGGATCCATTCCTCCTCAGTGTTACTGTCCAAATGGAGATATTTTTTATACATTTTCTTAACTAGGTCACCTTCCAGCTAAAGTTTGAAATTTTACCAGTAGCATCCCTTAGCACGGTCTAACACAAAGGGCTGCTAACTTGACCCACGATGACTACCTAGGTTTGTCACAGCTTTGCCACACGCAGTATTCCCAGACATGAAGCTACAAGCAGTCAGGCAAAAGTCACTTGACCACTAGAATCATAGAATCACAGGGTTGGAAGGGACCTCTGGAGACCATCCAGTCCAACCCCCCTGCCAGAGCAGGGTCACCTAGAGCAGGTTGCACAGGAACGTGTCCAGGCGGGTTTTGAATGTCTCCAGAGACGGAGACTCCACCACCTCTCTGGGCAGCCTGTTCCAGGGCTCTGCCACCCTCAAAGGAAAGAAGTTCCTCCTCATGTTTAGGTGGAACCTCCTATGCTCAAGTTTGTGCCCATTACCTCTTGTCCTGTCACTGGGCACCACTGAAAAGAGCCTGGCCCCATCCTCCTGACACCCACCCTTTAAGTATTTATAAGCGTTTATAAGGTTCCCCCTCAGCCGTCTTTTTCCAGACTGAAAAGACACAAATCCCTCAGCCTTTCTTCATAAGAAAGGTGTTCCAGTCCCCTAATCATCTTTGTAGCCCTAGACAATTATTTTATAAAGATGATGCCAAAACATGGTAGTCTCTGTCAAAGTAACATGATGAACTGATGCAAGCCTCTGTTTGCAATAAAGATTCTGTAAACTGATGACAAACTGATGCTTTACAATATGCATAGCTTGTTGGGAATAAAATAATGAGGTGCTTTTTTTTTTTTTTTTTCAAACTATGTCAATGCTTTTTTTGTAACAAAGGATTAGAATCTGTAGGTTGAAAAAGCGTTTTTCATTACACAGGCTTCAAAATAATTAGAATTTTGCAATGACCTGTTGCAGTTCAAAGATTAGGGTTATGGAAAATTAATTAAGAACTTTTTTAGAGGCCAATGAAGTAATTTCATGCAGGCCCATAGCCTCCCTATATTTTAATATCCTTACTTCTTGCATCAATTTTTCACACTGGATCCTGAGAATTCAGTGGCCTGCATCTTCTTACAGGAGCTCTTACTGGCATAAGGCAGATTTAATGCAATGCTCCTACGAATAACTTTAATCATACAAGACAGTGGTGTTTGGTAGATCTGTGATTAAACCTGATTGATAGGAAATTTTACATTGTAGACGTATTTTGTTATTAAATGCTAATTTGTCAAAGTGAATCTCTTTAAATTCTCTTCTCTGGAGAAGAGAAGGCTCTGGGGAGACCTTATAGCAGCCTTCCAGTCCTTAAAGGGGGCTGAAACGAAAGATGGGGAGGGACTCTTTATAAGGGAGTGTAGCAATAGTACGAGGGGTAACAGTTTTAAACTGAAAGAAGGTAGATTTGGATTAGATATTAGGAAGAAATTCTTTACTCTGAGAGTGATGAGGCACTGGGACAGGCTACTCAGAGGTGTTGTGGATGCCCCATCCCCAGAAGTGTTCAAGACCACATTGGGTGGAACTGAAGGATCTTTAAAGTCCCTTTCAACCCAAACCATTCTATGATTCTGTGATTCTACAATTCTATGATTCTATAAATAAATACAACATTTTTGATAAAATACTTGGAAAAAATGTTTTGCCGTTTAAATCCTCCCAGATTAGTGGATTTTTATTTTAAAAGTGTTTTCTTTTTAAGACTATACAGGGTCATATTGAAAGAAAATCCACATGAATTATTTTACAAAGTAATGAAAAAGAATAATGACAATCAAAACAAAAGAAATGTTGATTTATATTTAATGAACATTTTTAGACTGTTGATTCATGAACATGTTTTGGCATTTTGAATATTTAATCCCCATCGAGAAGAGGAGCTTCCTGTGATGAGAAAACATTTTCCTCCCAGTTCTATTCATGAGTGTCCACTGGGAAATTGCAGTAAAATCTCAGATATATTGCTTAATGAACTTTGTGTTTCTCTGGGGAAAAAAAAATATAGGGAAAGATATTTTCTAAATTCAGTTATTACTAAAATTTTAACTATTTGGCTTTCTTGTCACAATAAATAACCAGCCAAACCAATGCCACTCTACCTGGCAGTGATCAACTTTCATGTTGTTCTGTCATCTTCTGCAGGAAGCTGCTTCTGATTCATTTCTCCATTTGAGACACTGGGTTTAGGTCCCAGCAACTTGGCTAAATCTTCACTTTCTTAATCTGTGTTTGCTACATAGGTGTTGCAAATGATACCATATATGTATGCCAAGTCCTGAAATATATGCAGTTTCTCAGACAGTTGAAGTGAAGTTGGATACAGGAACACAGTTTTGACTGCATACAGGCCTATAGTTCCTTCACTGACAGTGTAATGTATTCTGAACTCTACAGATGGTTTTCCATGTTTATCTCATTCTTTGATGCATTGTCATGAAAATAAGAAATAATTAAAAAGCACCAAACTTTGGTTGAATGAAGTTACCAGATCTGAACTATGCTGCCCAGCAAATACCAGCTGGTTCCAGATGAGCTGGAGAAATGCAGGTGAGGAAGGCGATTACAACAGAGCAGACTGTCTCCACCTTCAAATTCTGACCAGAGAAGGAAAACACCTGGACTTGAGCAGGTTTATAAGGAGGGGGCTACTTGCTAACACAGATATACTTCTTGGGACAAAAGTCAGTAACTACAGGGAGAAGGTTTGACAGATGAGGCCAGTTTGGGAAGGAATTCCGGTCTTTAACAGTCAGCATTAGCAGACTACACCAAATTGCTTCCAGTGAATTTCTGCTACAATCTAAGATGCACAAAGAAAAAAATGCTCTTTCTCATATTTAAGTTTTTTAGACCAAGTGAAATTTATTTTGCATCCTTGATGAGGTATCCCATCATGCTTAGGCTCAAAATGAAAGTCTCCTATGTCTCTTCAGCAATTAATATAAGTGCCAAGTAATCATTTCCCCCTATCTGATAAAAGTCAAGTAGCTTTATTTAAATGCCAGCAATCATCCTGCTTCCTGCTATCTCCTTCCTCACAACACATCCTGTCTCCCCTAATGCACAATGTCAGTCAAGAGTTTTGATTGTAGCGCAGCTACTTTCCACCTTTTCGTTCCACCGGGAGTTCTCCACTCTCCCCTCATTCTCTTGGAGAATTTGGTCAAAATAATCAAAATACCTCCTGTTTCTCTTACTTGGTGGTGAATTAATTTGACCTGCTCTACCCTCCTGCAGAACCCGTGGCCCATGAACCTTATGCCTCTTGGGACAGCAACGTGAAGATGAGGAAGTAGGTATCCAGAGATGGCATCTTTCTCATGGTTTGAAGTATGCTCTGATACATATGCTGCTTTGGCTTCTCTCAAAATGAATTCTCATCCTGACCCTCACTCACCATTGCATTCACAGAGCCTCCCTCAGTGAAGGCACACAAATTGTGGTCATTCTAGTCTCTGATATTTCAGAATGATACATGGGTTCAGGACCCTTACATTTTTAATTGTGGGGATAGGAGCAATCTGCCTTGTACCTGTTTGCATTACCTAAGCCAAAATAGGTCCTACTGCATTCTGAGGAAATGAGCACACTTTCTAACGCTTAAAAAGTAATTATGGTCATTATTTATCACCAACAACTTCAGTGTGAGAAAAGATACTTTGCCCTTCAGAAAAGAAATAGACCGTGGTCCCAAGCAGCAAACACCAATCTGACTCTGACATTTTCTAGTACAGCTCATAAGCAAAAGAAATGCAGGCAGTTGAGTTGTGCTGGTGCTGTGATGACTTAGGGCTGTCTTTTATCACATGTGCTAACCCTCTCCAATGGATTTTTATTGTGGATGTGTCCATCCTATGCAAAACTACACCATGCAGAAATACCTTGAACTGGTATTTCTGGAAATAATAACTCTGGAATCTGAAGCAGGGGTGAGTGGTTACCTCTGGGCTAGTTTTTGTCTGCGGTTTTCGTAACTCAGGCTAGTCTCTCTGGGTATCACCAGCAGTGCTGTGTAGACCGAGGTAGCACAACTCTCTGCTCAGCGTTGAACTGCACAATATAGACAGTTCCAAATGCAAGCAATGTAGGGCATTGGCATTGCCCGCCATGTATTACCTGCTCATTAATGTTGCTCATGCACCAAATGTTAGATGGAGATGGAGAGTAATTATTAAACCATAAGGGGCACATCATTCAAAAGACCTCTGAAAAAGGAAAAACTGAAGACTCAGCAATAATTTTAATCAGCTTTGCCAAAGTTATATTCAACTTCCAAGACACATGTATGCTCTGGCACATGTGCTCCTTTGGCTGTGTAAGGAACGCTGCATTTCTTTAAAATGCAAACTTTCTATAGTTCGTTATAATTACTAGAATTACGCTCCACAGAGCATGTGTGAGTATTAAAATGCCTTCACAAATATTTGCAGTCTTGCAAAAATACTTTTCATTGAAATAGACTTAAACCTACCCATTTTAAAAATCTAATGTGTGAAAATGGTTTTCAAATTTGTAGCCGAATGTCCACAATATACAGAAAAGACATGTGTGTGTGTGTACACAAATGTGTAGGCAAAAATATATACCAGATGTACTTTAAATTCAAAGGCCACACAAGAATACTAAATAACTTTTTTCATGGTGAACATTCATAAAGCTTAAATTTCACCTAATTCCTGGTGGTAAGTCAGTAAAGGGAGGCAGCAACTTTGCAGGCTTTTGAAAGGCTCACACGTGGCTCTTAGAGGGGAACTGGATCAAGCCAGTGAATGGGAGATAGTACCTCAGGTGGAACTTAAACTGTCTGAATATGCCCTGCAAAGGATATCTAAAAGGCACCCAACCAGTAACATTTTGATCACAAAGGTCCAGAGTTTACAGAGGTTTTGCAAGCATCAAAACCATTATTTCCCAAAGATGCACAGAGATAATTTCATACTACCGAGAATCAAAGACCATGCGGTGAGAGGAAAAATCTGGTGGTTTTATGAACAGTACCTTTCTAGCATCAATCCTAACATGTTAATCTGATAACTTTGTCTGCAAAAACAGAAAGAAAGAGCTAAGTAAATTTTCTTCATTTCAGTGTTATTAATACAGTTGGAAGGAATAAGCAATTCATGGAGTTCTGCATCAAAAAAAACTTCCATTAAGTCTGTTCCAAGAATATCTGGAACTGAGTTATCACAACCAGCATTTGCTTGACACATTTAATAATGAGTAGCATATACCTATTAAATATTTTTGATAAAGCTGAGTTTCAAATTCAAAATAATAATAACTTAATTATAACGTTAATAACTTTGATTAAGTGGTAAAGGATCATTTAATTTTTACAAGTAGTTTAGAAACATAAATCCCTGGCAACTGAAACTTTTAGCTGGAGCAGTTTTTTGGTTTAGGTTTCATCAGTTCTATGGAGTTTTCCATTATATGACCTGCTGAAAGATGCATGATATGATCTGAATGACTGGTGACTGACGTGTCCCAGGGAGCACAATTTCAACTGTTCCATATGAAATAGCTGTCTATCTACCATGGACAGACAAAGTCCAGCAATTTCCCAACGAGCCACAAGCCCAGGCTAGTATTATAGAGGCAAATTCTTAACTACTTTTTTTTTTTTCTTTTAAAACAAGATTCCCAATAGTAACAAAAAGTTTATCTTCTTTACAAAGATTTTTATGAAAGCTTGAAGTTGTCTTTCCTTGCTACTTCAACTTCCCCTATGTGTAATAGAAAAAAGGGCAGCTGAGAAAAAATAATTAATATTATTTCCCTTTCCAAAATTAGATTAAAAATAAGAAAGGAAATCTATAAGGCCGTGTTTCAGGAACAATGTTGAATATTGAAAACCTGAAGAGTTTGACATTGGCCACCTAAACTAAATGAGGAAATAATTTTTTTCACCTGAAAAACTCGTACACTGAGATAAGTACATCAGATTTTTCTTCTTCTGTTTCCACACTTCGACATGTAATTTTCCCGATCAGTCATGTTTGTACTGTATTTTCCATCCCAGGAAATACTAACATACATCATAAAACAAGAACATATGCTACCGAAATGGCATATGAATATGTTTCGGAAACAAACAGTTCTCTTCTGGAGTGAAAGATTGAGATCCAATTCACGTTACAGTTTTCCAATTATAATTTTGACAGCTAGAACGTGGAAGATGTATACCCAGTAACCAGTTTACTTATGCCAGCAGGTCCCCAGTCACCGGTACTCCTGTGCCAACAAAAGCTCCATGGTTTAGCCTCTGTATTGTGTTTGCATGGCAAGGTTTTGGTAGAAGGGGGCTCTACAGGGGTGGCTTCTGTGAGAAGCTGATAGAAGCTTCCCCCACGTCTGATAGAGCCAATGCCAGCTGGCTCTGAGGAGGACCCACCGCTGGCCAAGGCCAAACCCATCAGCAGTAGTGGTAGCGCCTCTGGGATAACATATTTAAGAAGGGGAAAAAAGTTGCCGCACAATGGCAATTGCATCAGTCAGAAGAAAGGAGAAAGAATGTGCGAGAGAAACAACTCTGCAGACACCTCGGTCAGTGAAAAAGGAGGGGGAGGAGGTGCAACAGGTGCTGGACCAGAGATTCCCCTGCAGGACATGGTGAAGACCGTGGTGAGACAGGCTGACCCCCGGCAGCCCATGGAGGTTAGTCGTGGAGTAGATATCCACCTGAGGCCAGCAGAGAACCCCACGCTGGAGCAGGTGGATACCTGAAGGAGCCTGTGACTCCATGGGAAGCCTGCACTGGAGCAGGCTCCTGGCAGGATCTGTGGACCTGTGGAGAGAGGAGCCCATGCTGGAGCAGGTTTGCTGGCAGCACTTGTGACCCTGTGAGGGACCCATGCTGGAGCAGTCTGTTCCTGAAGGACTGCACCCCTTGGAAGGACTCATGTTGGATAAGCTTGTGGAACGCTGTCTCCCGTGGGTGGGACAGTGCTCCACAGGGATGAGCGTGGGGAGTCCTTGCCCTGAGGAGGAAGGAGAGGCAGAGGCAATGTGTGATGAACTGACCACAACCCCCTTTCCCCATCCGCCTGCACTGCTTGCGGGGAGGAGGTAGAGAAAAATCAGGAGTGAAATTGAGCCCAGGAAGAAGGGAGGGGTGGAGGGAAGGTGTTTTAAGATTTTGTTTTTATTTCTCATTACCCTACTCTGATTTGATTGGTAATTAAACTAATTTCCCCAAGTTGAGTCTGCTTTGCTCGTGACAGTAATTGCTGAGTGATCTCCCTGTCCTTATCTAAACCCACAAGCCTTTCATTACATTTTCTCTCCCCTGTCCAGCTGAGGAGGGAGAGTGATATATGGGCCTTGGTGGCCACCTGGCATCCAGCCAGGGTCAAACCACCACAGCCTCCATCCCTCAGGAGAGTGGTGTCAATCTGCCAGCAGGAAAGAGTTCCTTCTCTCAGCTTACGGTGATTCTCCGTGATGGGGCTGCGACTTGGTGAGGACTGGTGTAATGGAGCTTAGCCCTAAACATGGAAAATTCCAGTCCTGAGGTAACTGATTTGGTCAAGTTGTGAGCTAGTGACATTTCAAGACACACAAGTAAGGAGGGGATCAGAGCAAAAGCTGGAATTCAGACGCTATTATAGAGCATATTGTCTATTTGCATTACAAAAATAGGATTATTCTTACAAATGCATTTTTCCACTGAACATCATAAAAAAAAACCCTAAAATCCAGAGATTGACTGGTATAAAATATTGCAATGTAATTATTAATCTTGAAACTGACATAGTTATTAGAAGTAAAATGCAAATTTTTACCTGAGAGGAAAAACTCAACACTGCAACTATATATCAAGGGCTGTGGTAAAATCTTCATCACTGACTGCTTTTTAAACTGATACTGCATGTTTGGCTAAAAGACATGCTCCAGTTCCAGTAGGAATTAATTCAAAATCTTCTGGTCTGTGCTATGCAGGTCGGACAATGTAATTGCAAATGTCCTATTGCAATCAGTTAATCTACTAATTCAATTTTGTACTATGCATTTCATATAAATTCTTGTATCCAAAGAATGGATTCGCAATGAGTGATTTTAAATTCTTTTAAAAGCTAGAAGAGAACCAAAGGGTTAGAAACATGGTAGAAAACACAAGCTGTAAAACAAAATGGAAAGGATCCCAAAATTATTAACTTAATAATTAATACTAAAATCCGTTATCTAATAAGTAGACAGCTACCATTGAGTTATGTGGACCCAAGCTTTCCACCTCAGGTGGGCACCCTAAGTGTGGATTTTCATTACTGGGGTCTGTATTTGTGGCTTCACAATAATTCTGTTTTAGTGGGAAAAGAGGAATTTGACCCAACTTCTTGAGCTGTTAAGACTATTTGATGGGACTTGGTGTCACTGCTTCCTCCTCTCAAGCAGAGGAGGAGATCAAATTAGTCAAGAGATGGTCCTTGACTTCTTCTTCCACCCGTTTTTTAAATGACAGCTCTCTTGGCCGCTGTGTTTTGTAACGGACACTGATGAGTGTCAGGTAGGTTCTGACTCCTGTTAGAAACAATGCAGGGCAGCAAACATTTTGAAATGGGGTATCTTAACTATGTCGGGTACATTGCTCAGGCTCAGGCCATTGCAAACCAACATAATTAGAAACTATTATTAAAAAAAAAATTAGTTCTTATTAATTTTGCTAAAGGATTGGGTCTGCAATCATGCAAATGCCTAAAACGTGTTCTCTGCATACACACTGTAAGGGGTCTGGCTGTGATAGAGTTGATTTTCTTCACAGACATCTGTATAGTGCTGTGTTTTTGATTGGTGACCAAAAAAGTGTTGACAGCACACCCGTGTTTCAGCTATTGCTGAACTGTGCTTGCACAGTGTGAAGGCCACCCCTGTTTCTCACTCTGCTGCCCCAGAGAGTAGGCTGGGGTGGGCAAGAGGTTGAGGGGGGACACAGCTGGGACAGTTGACCCCAACTGACCAAAGGGATACTCCGTATCATGTAACATTATGCTCAGCAATAAAGTTTCTCACTTCTCAATATGTTATGGTTATGCTCAGCGATAATTTCTCTCCTCTCCTCTCCTCTCCTCTCCTCTCCTCTCCTCTCCTCTCCTCTCCTCTCCTCTCCTTCTCCTCTCCTCTCCTCTCCTCTTCTTTTTTCTTTTTCCCTTCACTTACAAAGTGCCTTTATCTCAACCCATAATTTTTTTCTCACTTTTGCCCTTCTAACTCTCTCCCTTGGCCTCCTTGGAAGGGAATGAGGGAGTGACTGGATGGGGTCTTAGTTGACTGGTGGGATCAGCCCACCACAGACGCAACATTCAAACTTCCGTTATTGATGCCACATCTATACCTTAGTTATTACGGAAACAGGCAAACTCTGGCAAACATTTTGAAAACTGCATTTCTAAATTGTAAGACAGTATAATATGAAGTATGTATTCATATGAATAATTTTTATATGCTATAGTCATAGTCATGTTCACTTAAAAGAGCTGTTCCATTTTAATATAGGAGAAAAACTAGCTGGAATTTTTGGAGACAAACAAAATTCAAAATTCAATAGGATTTGGTCACCTAAATCCTTTACAAGGAGATTCTTAAAGGACAGAAAATGCATTATCTATTCTAAAATGCATTATCTACTCTAAAGATTCATGAAGATTAAGGACTACAGACTCATGGTACATTATTAAATAAAATAAATTAAATTAAACAGACATTAAATAGATGCCTGTTCAATGCCCAAAATATTCTTCAAAACAATTTTTATACAGTACTTCTTTTTCTGCCAGGGTAGTTTTTAATATACAAGATTACTCAAAATGTTTATGCTTACAGTATATCAAATTACAGTATATGTAGCCAAGATTGGGCTTGAAAAACTGCAAAGAAGCTATGCACAAATGTCCCAGTTTGAAAATAATTTGTTCACAATAACAAAAGTTAATAGCAATAAAAGTTAAAAATGTGAAAATAAAGGACGAGTCCAATTTCAAGACTTTCCACTTGCGTGAATATTCTGGGCAAAAGACACTGCACTTGATTATTTTTTTTTCCAACAAGAAATTTAATCTTTATATAAAATATGCATATAGAGAGGATAAATCTTCAGATATATAAATTTTTGTAGCATGTTTTATTTCAGTATTCTGAATTATGACTTACGTATTGTCAGATGTTTCTGCCTAATACAACCAATCATTTCTTATTTTTCCTAATTCATGAAATGTCACTCTATTCCATGGCAATACAGAAGTGACTAAATAAAATAAAATCTTGGCATGTGCAAAATTCACTAATTCACATTTTCTAAAATAGCTCCATGATAACTTCACAAGTTTAATCTCCTTTTAACCCTGTTAAAGTACTTTTCAGAAACACCTCCCCCAGATTTATAATCTATAATTCAATCAAACAACATTGTTGTAGATAATACCCTAGGTGGATGATGAAAGCTTATTTTAAATGTCTTCATAGTAATTTCAGACTAGTCTGAGGAAGGGACAACTTAGTCTTTTTCAGTGTGATCATTGCCCGTGTTGAACAACTAATATTGTCAAGTTGCTGTTACAGTGGAATTGGGAAGTATCTTAATTTTGCTGGTACTTGTCTTCTTTTTTATAGCTTTTTTTTTCCTTTTTTTCCACTTTTTTTTTGTCTTTAAGAGCAGAAACATGCCTGAGCATTACATCCCAGAGAACATTTTCACATTGCAGTTCTCATTAGCCATCTCTCCTTTCACAAACACTGCTGTGTATGAAGGGAAGAAGAAAAAAGCAAAGTTTTCCCTTTCTCTGGAAAACACAGAGATGTCTCAAGGAGAAGAGGGAAGCACTTAGAAAACTGTGAAATTCACCATACCGAAACCAAGTGTTGTACTGGCTTGACTTGGCTACATGATTAATGGAAGTGAGGGCTGTTAATTCAGGGCTGCTTCTTGTAAATGCTAAGAGGAAAAAAAGATGGAAAAAAAAAAGAAAAACCTGATAACCTGATAACCTCCCCAAACATCAGTCGGTATAAATCAAACACCTATGGAACTGCTACCATTACATCTACTGCTCTATCTCCATGTACTTTCTCTGGAAAGAAAAGCATCGAGCGATGACAACAACAGTACCATCATACCCTGTTCCCAGTATAGTCACGCAACTTTCTCCAAATTCCCCTTCTTCTCTAGAATGACAACACTTGCTTTGAGGAAAATTTGTTAACCACTTTAATTTGTTACAATCAGAAGACATCTGATCTGGGTGCTTATAACCCTTGCATGACCACAGCAACTGAGTGCATGGATGCTCCTAAGTTCCCCAAAGTTTGCTTTAAACCAGGTAGAAATGAGATGGAGGTCAAATAGTATGCCTATCCATTGTATGTTATACAGGTGAACTAAATCAACACTTTGGTATCAAATAAATTTGTGAATATCCACAAATAAAGCTGTATGGATTTTACTAAGCTGGTTTATTGCAGTAAATTACAGTATTATCTAGGTATAAAACATACCAACATAGAATATCTTCTTATAGGAACTAGGTTAAATTAGTGCTTCTTTTGTATATACTTTTTCTCTGGGATTTTTGTTTGCTTGTTAGTTTAGTGATCTTTTTGTTTGTTACATTTGGATTGAGAATATTAGACCCTGTAAAATAAGTCTGGAAATTTCATTTAGTCCCAGGCTGAGGTGCGCTGGTACTCCGCTTTGCTAGCTCAGCTGTCAGGTGGGTTTCTACAGCCAAAAGCATCAACAGCTGTGAGAACCTGAGGTAACCCCTGAAAACTGCCAGAGCCAATTATGTAAAACCCATCTGATGACAGCCCTTGGTCTGTTTGCATTTCTCTTGCATTTTGCCTCTAACAGAAGATCAGGATGTGCAAGATCCAGGTTTTGCAACATCTGTGCAAAAGTAAGGCTTGCCGAGGCCTCACCTCCATCTCTGAATGAACTACCACCAGTTCAGGTATCCCTCTGACTCCTTGTCCCTAGTGTGTCTCTCTGGGCTACAAACATTTGATTTTATGCATAACAATTGTCCACGCTAGGTCAGATTGGCAGCAAAGTATTACAATTTCCACTCTATTCCTGAGTCCCCTAAGCAGCCAGCTATACAACAGCCTTCCCCTGGCTAATTTTTAAACTGATACCCAGTGTTGACTCTGTGCACCAGGGCACACAGCTCAGGCTTTTCACTCTGACATTTCATTTTTTATTATCTGTGTGTATATGTTGTCCTTTTCTAAAACGCACTAACCCAATTATATCAGAGGGAGGCAGAGGAGATGAATTCCTCATATTGATTGTTCTGTGGAAAAAAAAAATCAGTTGTAAATGTCTCAGTTTCCAACTCTGCTGGAATTCTCTACTCTCTTAAGTATCAGGAGGGAGTAATTGCAACACTTTCTGTACAATTTATTTTTTCTATGAGATCTAATGGATTTCTTCTCTACTTTAATGATACTCTTCAGATTGCCTTTGCATAGAGGTTTTCAGTGCTTTTAGTAATTTTTGTTCATTCCCAAATCTGTATTTATTTCTGCTATACTTGCATGCATGTTTTAAACAGGGTTACGCTAAAACGTTGCTCAGCAGAGCACCACAAAGGGAAATGGAGTGGCTTACAGTGTGCTTCTTAAGTGAAAGAAACACCTTGAATTTTATCGTATCTGACACTCTGTTATATAGAGGGAACATCTGTAGGCAAGAATCCATGGACAACATTATTCAGCATTGCATTAGCAAAGAATTTATACAGTATGAGCTGTTTGCCCAAAAATTGGAAATGAAAGAGAAAAACTCAAGAGAAGTTTTCTTACCTTGCAGTTGTGTGTACTTTTATACTATTCTGTTACAGTACACGTAGGAATCAGACTCTTGCACTGAAAGTCGTAAGCCTCTCAGTGTTTAAGAGACGTTTGGACAATGCCTTTAATAATTTGCTTTAACTTTTGATCAGCCCTGAAGTGGTCAGGCAGTTAGACTAGATGGTCATTCTAGGTCCCTTCCAACTAGTCTGTTCTATTCTGCTCTGAAAAAAAGAATATTAGATGCTCATCTAACCAGGAGTCAGGTAATTTTTGTCATTTCAAACTTGCCCATAAAGTGAATTTTGAGCAAAGTCAGAGGATAATTTACCATAAATAATGCATCTGATTCTTTCAGTCTGTTTTTCTGCCCAGAGAAATTCTGAATTTTTCCTCTGTTCTTTGACTTTTTGTCAATTTCTCTTTTTTTTCTTTAATCTGTGGCATATTCAGACTTCATACTAGCAGGTAACTAACGTTGTTTTTTCAACATGATTTCTTAATGATGTAAAGCAGGCCCAGAGGAGGGCCACAAAGATGATCAGAGGAACGGAGCACCTCTCCTATGAGGACAAGCTGAGAGAGTTGGGGTTGTTCAGCCTGGAGAAGAGAAGGCTCCAGGGAGACCTTATAGCAGCCTTCCAGTACCTGAAGGGGGCCTACAGAAAAGCTGGGGAGGGGCTGTTTGCAAGGGCATGTAGCGATAGGATGAGGGACAATGGTTTTGAACTAGAGCAGGGTAGGTTTAGATTAGACATTAGGAAGAAGTTCTTTACAATGAGGGTGGTGAGACACTGGAACAGGCTGCCCAGAGAGGTGGTGGAGGCCCCATCCCTGGAGACGTTCAAGGCCAGGCTTGATGAGGCTTTGAGCAACCTGATCTAGTTGAAGATGTCCCTGCTTACTGTAGGTGGGTTGGACTGGATGACCTTTAAAGGTCCCTTCCAACACAGCACATTCTATGATTCTATGATTCTAAAGATTAGACAGCTGTGATTCAGGTGTGTGCGTACATCTGACTGTCAGTCATCTATGCAACCTGGGTTTTGTGAAAACAAGAGGCCAGGTAATCCAGTCACTGATGTAAAGGTGGTGGTCCCTGTTTTCCCAGGGATTTGTGCTTTGAGTTTAGTTTTGAATTAAGTTATGTTAGTGCAGCAGAATGGTCTCACCTCTTTTTCCCCCTCCACTGTGTGCCCCTTCCATGAGAGTGCTCCAGTATTGAAGGGCTGAGATCATCCCTCATCCTGAGTATAGTCTAGTTTAAAAATTTACCACACATACACTAAACATAAGGTGCCAACAATACTGATACTCTCTGAAGGATTTGCTTGAAATACTTCTTGTTGCAAGAAAAATACATTCCGAGCACCTCTGCTCTGTGGAAATCACCTGGTATTACTTACTGTGGGAATGAAAGGGTTCCCTGTGAACCTTGCCTGAAGGTTAGACAATTCTGAGTTGTGGTTTTGTAACAGCATATATCTCTTACAGTAAATTAGAGATATATAATCCTTGGCTATATATGATGTGTTCTCTCATTAGAAAATTTTGAGTGCAACATTTATTACCAGATGTCTGGGATTCTCTGGATTCTCCAGAAGGGAAAAAACTCACTGTTCCTTTTTTTTTTTTCCCCCAAGAGCATGACAGGATAAGGCCTTTTGTAGAATTTAGCTTACAACAGCCAGGTTTTATCATCCAAACTTGCATCATCCAACTATAATTAATGTTCTTCAAACACTGGACCTTATCTGCTGTCTTAAATGAACCTTGCCTGCGAGAGAGCCAGAGGCATAGTTTAATTTAAACTTTCAAATAAGAAAAGGAAAAATTCCTTATTCTTCCTTTTACATAGGTGATGGGGAATTTCAGTCTTAGAAACAGAGAATGTCAATGTCTTGTGCCAGTGTGATCCTAAATAAAGTGGATGAGGAAGGTTGATCCATTAGAGTTATTCTGGCCCTTGTCAGGTAAATCAAGGAAAGCTGAAGGACTTGTTCACTAATTTTTTTAAATAACTGACGTAGAGATGGTAACAGATGTCAACATGATTTCCCAAAATGAATAAACATGTGAAGTCAATACAAATCCTTGACATGCAGCTAACTTACCCAATGTGAAGCCATAAATCAAATAAGACGACTGCTTCTGCAGGTTGGAAAAGCTGGTTGTACCAAAAGACTAAGGATTGATTTCACCTTGCTTAACTTCAGTCACCTTAGCTGAGTTGAGTGCCTCGGCTCTCCCTGCCCAGGGACTCCAGGGCAGCAGGCACCTTCAGAGAACAAGTCATCCATCCTGTCTGAGGTGTCTGTGCCAATGTCTAGTGACTGAACTGTTCAAGTGACTGACAGGCTGGATCGATGGGCCAAGGGCAACTGTATGAGGTTTAATAAGGCCAAGTGCCAGGTCCTGCATTTCAGTCACAACAACCCCAAGCAGCGCTACAGGCTTGGGGAAGAGTGGCTGGAAAGCTGCCCAGCAGAAAAGGACCTGGGGGTGCTGGTGGGCGGCCAGCTTAACATGAGCCAGCAGTGTGCTCAGGTGGCCAAGAAGGCCAACAGCATTCTGGCTTGTATCAGGAATAGCGTGGCCAGCAGGAGCAGGGAAGTGATGGTGCCTCTGTACTCGGCACTGGTGAGGCCTCACCTCGAGTGCTGTGTCCAGTTCTGGGCCCCTCTGTACAAGAGGGACATTGAGGTGCTGGATCGTGTCCAGAGGAGAGCTACCAGGCTGGGGAGGGGTCTGGAGACCAGGTCATACGAGGAGAGGCTGAGGGAGCTGGGTATGTTCAGCTTGGAGAAGAGGAGGCTGAGGGGAGACCTCATTGCCCTCTACAGCTACCTGAAAGGAGGTTGGAGAGAGGTGGGTGTTGGCCTCTTCTCCCAGGTGAATAATGACAGGAGCAGAGGAAATGGTCTGAAGTCGCGGCAGGGGAGGTTTAGATTAGATATTAGGAAGAATTACTTTACTGAAAGAGTGGTGAGGCACTGGAACAGCCTGCCCAGGGAGGTGGCTGAGTCACCATCCCTAGAGGTGTTTAAGAAACATCTAGATGTGGCACTTCAGGGCATGCTCTGAAGGGCAGAGATTGTAGGTCGTTTGGGGTTTTTTTGGGGGTTTTTGTTTGTGTGTATGGTTGGACTCGATGATCTCAAAGGTCCTTTCCAACCATGAAGATTCTATGATTCTATGATTCTAAGTGCTTCCCTGACTACACAAGGCACCTGTAATATTGGACAGTTAATATTCTTATGCAGGAGGTAGTTTGAAAAGTAGGAATGATTTTTTTTTTTTCCAAATGTCTAGGATTTTCATATCTTCTCCAGTGAAGGAAAAATGAATTGTGTAAGACTACTGTGTGAAGCAAAAATGTCTCCAGTGATTGCAGAGAGCATCTGAGTGTTTTGTACCAGCTCTCAGCTGAGGACTTGGTATATACCTATTACAGTACTTCTCTGCTTATATTTTGCTCAAGCCATTGCTGAAATATCCTTGAGCTCCATAATCAGTTCACAACAAATGAGAATTAAAAAATACAAGAAGAGTGATTATTTTTTATTACTATAGATTAGGGGCAAAGAATAAAAATACTTTCTCCATTGAAGTCTGTAAAAGTAATTTAAAAGGATAAACCTCTGTGACTTTAGTACGTCCTTTTCTTAGAAATAGACTACTTCATTTTCTTAGAAAGTACAGGTATATTAAACCAAAATAAAGTTAAAATCCAAACATCTCATAAAGAATGCAATTATATTTCAATTACCCCTTGGGGATTGCACTGGAAAGAACCTCTTGATTCCACTGCCCTCGGCTCCAAAAGACACAGAATAATGAGAATTCTTAGCATTTGCTGTACATAAAGGTAAGTGGCAAAGCCCTTTTTAATTCCAAAACAATAATTCTTGTTTTTTGCTTATTTAAAGATTTTTTGAGATTGTTTTCTCCTCTATCATTACTTCCAGAACAGGTGCCCCACATGAGCCTTTTTTTCCATTTGTTTTGAACTTCATACTGAAGTCATTTCCCCACTAAGCATCATCTTGACTCCCAGTCACTCCACGTGAGACTCTTGCCCCAAATTTTTTACCTTCACAGCAGATAATGGTCCCAAAGCAGGGTCTGCTTCAGCACTCTGTGCTGAGGGAAAAGAAGATTGTTATCAACTTTCACAGATGATTGCTTCCTATTTAAATACTTGCTGGAGACTGGGGTAGGCTTGATTTTCAGGTGATTCTCCTCTGTTGTGCCGTTCAGTCAGTGTCTCATCAACCGTTTTATTACTTTATGCAGTGTGGAACATCGCTGGAAGTGTCTGAAAAAAACTCATCACATGCCAGAGAGTCTCAGACTGCAAGGATTCCCAGAGGCTACTGTTTATAACCTAAAAAAACTTCTGTATGGTATCCTGAAGAAGAAATTTTAGTTGCAGCTGTTCTTAACAGAACAACAGACAGTCAAGGCTGCTGGATCTCATCTGCCTGCACTGGGACTGGAGTGAGTGCCTGGGTACTCGGAGATCCTTGGCTGTCAGTCAATCCAGCTATGCCCAATACTACTAATAAAATTGGGCCAGCAGCTGATTCTTGGCTCTGAGGCTTCGTAGTGTGGACTGGCTCACATCTGTATTTTTATATATATCTACAATGTGTCTATATCACAGCTAGTCACCTCAGTCCTTTTTTGTACTCCATGTAGAGACATGTGGTTATCTGAGTGTGGTTCATCCCGTCCTACAGTAAAGGTATGAGATAGATGAGAGAATGGGATGGCCATTTTTGTTACTTCCATTTATTATACGCCTTTACTTTAGGATACGATGAGTCAGAATTAGGCGCCCATCTCTCCGCCGATTACAGGATGACTGGTTTTGACATATGCAGTTAAGCGATTTGAATCCCCTCCTGATGGTAAGAAGTAGTATTTGAGGTGTACACTGCATGCATGTAGGTAAATTTGCACTCAGGGACAGCACAGAAAGGAACAGCCGGCTTGAGGTGCTGCCCTGGGATGTGGGGAGCGGGGAGAGATGTGGCATTGAGTCAAAGAGACCCAGCAAAGGGTGTGGATTTTGCTACGGGGCCCCATATTGACCCCATCACCTATTAAACTTCCCTCCATGGAACAAAAACTGGCAGGAAGCCTTGGCCTACAATACCATACTTTACTGAGCCACACAGGTGGTGGGAGGTTTAGGTTCTCACCAACCAAAATGCCAGGGGGACTGAACTAAGGGCATCCTCCAACGCAGATGAGCATTTCCAACTCCACCTGGGCAGAGGTGTGCGTGGAGGGGATCTTACTGGCAGCGCATATGCTGGGATCCCCTCCTTCTCTGCTCAAAATAAAAAGTATATATAGTTTGCAAAATTTTACCCCCATTGATTCTGAGCAACCAAAAGTGTATACTTCAGTGAACTAAGTATAATAAAAAAATCCATTTCACCCTAGCGTAAAGCCACGGATACACAAATTTCCCCATAGGCTATGAATTCTCATCAGGGACTCCTACAAAACAGAAACTACTTCTGTCTTTGGCAAGCTTTAGATTTGTGTTCATTTCTTTCAGGTCATTAGCTTTCAGATCTCTAGTTAGAGATGATATATTTTACAATATGAGATGATAGTGATTCTTATAATTAAGAATATCAAAGAGCCCCAGTGAGAGGCCTCTTGTTTTGATCTTTTGCAGCCTTTTGAAAGTTTCACTTGTTGCCCTGCTTTTTTTCCCAGAAATCGGTATTTTGAGAAAGCTTAAGAAAATGGCACTCTACTGCTTCTGACTCTAAAGCTATGAAAAAATAACTTTTACTCTTTTCAAAACATTTCTGAACCCCTGTGTGCAAACACAGTTTTACATAGAGAACAAATTTGTTCGGCGTTCTGGTATAACTAAGTACTATGATGATAACTGAAATTCACATAATAGGGACCTTTTTCAAAGGCAGCAATATACATGAGAGAATCGGATCCATAAAAAAGCAATGCTTACTCCTGTATGGTATCAAAAGCCTCCAGACTGGTGTTTCTTGGCAACATCAGATGGGTGTAGAGGAGAATCAGCAAGGAGAATAGCTCACCGGAGTTACCCACTGAGATTATTTGAATTTTGGTTGGGTTAAAATGCTGTTAATTTTTGGGTTAGCGAAAAATAAAGTATTCAAGTAATGCCAAAAATTGAAAGGACAGGATAGACACGTGATTAGGAGCTATGAGTCACCTATGCTGATGAGGAAACACAGCAAAGAATGGCTGAATGGGGTGAGTGGATAAGTCTGAGGAAGCTGCTGCTGAGGACATGGTACTACCTAGTGTCAAGGACACAGTGAAGGGCTCTGTGTGCCCTTGAATCATTCCTAAAGAGCGTATATTGTGCGATTTGATTGTGTTATAGACGCTGAAGGTGCAGAGGCGGCACATAGAGCTGAAAGAGTGTAGAGGCTGTTTCAATGTAAGCATGTACTGAGGTGGAGGGCAGAGCTAAAATTGCTCGAGCTGGGGTTACACAAAGCAGCAGGAAGCTGATAGCCTCTGCCCTTGGCATCAGAAGTGCACTCACTTCAAGTAGCTTCCCCAAAGCTTCATACAGCCAGATGATGGAGCTGCTGAATTACTGGGTTTCAACAGCCCTCAGCGAGATGAAGTGGAGGAGGGGAGGGACTGACTTAATACATAATTTTGTTAGCAACGCAGGACTAAACGAGGACTAAAGTGAGTGCTCCTCAGTTCTTATGAAGTATTATTGTAGTGGTTTATTCTTTCTTTTATTTTTTTACTCCCTTGCACTTGATACTTGTGAGTAAGAATAGCTCGTAAGGGCAGCCAGCCCTGGAACTCATCCATCAAGGGTATTCCCATTGCAGCCTCCCCCATCACTTGGTTTCCAAGGGTTTTGCCAGGGCTCAAGATGATTCCTTCAGAGGGAAAATTAAACCCAGCCCCTTTCCTTCTAACAGACTTGGCAGAAGAATTGCAGCTAGAACTGTTAAAAGGAAAAACACCAGGCACGCGGTGTCCGGAGCAGGGAGAAAGCTATAAAAGAGCACCAACGAAAAGCACACAAGAAACTTTAAAAAAAACACCAAACAAACAAACAAACAAACAAAACAAAAACTCACAAAAAGGCCTGCTAGGAAATTTCAGCACAGAAATGCAGCTGAGATACTGTTACTGTTACTAAAGGCAATATAAGGGAATGACTGATATCAGCAAAAACAAAAACCAAGGGAAATTGCATACTGAAGACATATAAATAATCAGTCACTAGCCTCAATATCAAGTTTATGCACATTGATTCTTAGAAATACTAAGCATTATTAGTCATGAAAACTTGAACTTTGCATTCATACAAAAAATCATAACACTATGAATTGTCTGTGAATCTTTCTATTGTCTGTGGAGCAAGAACATCACCCCTTGTGACAATACCCACAGCTACCATGAGATTTAGTCAGTCACCAAACCACACCTGTCAACCAAAATTCAATTCACTTTACCATATCCTTGTCGAGCTTATTATAAGTTCACTTTGTCTTGCTTGGCTTTATAATGTGTTTTTTTTTTTAAATAACTATATAAAATACATAATCTAAAATACATGTATGAAAATTTTTTGGTTCCACCCCAAAGAAATAAAATTAATTTAAATCAGTTGTACCACCTGGCAAGCATATGAAATTTCAAAGACAAATAACATTGATCTGATTTGCAGTTGACTTTATTGGAATTAATTTGTCTTACAGGAGAATCAGGAATAATTTCAGGCTTTTCAGAGCCACACCACTGTCACTGGGAATGTGAATGTAATTTTAATCCCCCTCGATCTGGCAGGATGGTGTCGTGTCCTAGATTTTGTATCTTGTTTGTTATTAGAAAAGGGTATTCAGCTCACACATTCAACTTCTGATAGTCCATGTCAAGCCTCTCCCTGCTGCTAGCGTGTAATCAATATAAAACATTAGTCTGGAGTTTCCCACCGGGTAGTGTTTATTGCTTGCTCTCTCTAAAGCATTTCCAGGAGCGGCAGGCAGGAAGCTGCTGGTAGCTTCAGGGCTCCCTCAACTCAGTCAGATGTCAAACAAAACCAGTTTGCAGGCACTTTTTCAATAGCATCTCCTTTTTCAGAATCTCAATGATCTGACTATCAATGAGGAATCTATTTTTATCCAGGCAACTCCTCTCAAATAAGTGATCCCATTGAGCAGTTTTACTTTGAATTTTAGCATTACAGAGGGCAAATTTCTAATGATTCTCCTTTCTGGGATTTTTTTCCCCCCTTTTCTCATTACTCTGGTAATGGTCTTCCTATTGCCTGTCACCGGACAGAATTCAATCTGATTGATGCTGACTTATGAGATGTCTGAATCATGGCTATAAGCCTTGCTGTGTATAGGTGCCCTACTGACTTCAGTGAGGCTTAACCTGTGAAAGCAGCAATATACCTGCAGTAGAACTCAGACTCTGGGGTTAATCTCATAGAGTGCATTTGCCCTACTTAATTAAAGAGGTCCAGGGAACAAACATCAGCACTGAATCCCTGCCTTTCCCGGATTTTGGTTAGCTCACTCAATTTTGGATTGCTTAAACTAGCTTACTCCAAAAGGAGCTAGTCCCAAGCAAAGCAAATGAGAGAAACTTATCTGGTTGCCTAGAGAAGTTGTGGATTCCCCTTCCCTGAAAGTGTTCAAGGCCAGGTTAGATGAGGCTTTGAGAAACCTGATCTAGTGAAAGATGTAGGGTAGATTTAGATCAGATATCAGGAAGAAATTCTTTACTGTGAGGGTGGTGAGACACTGGCGCAGGTTGCCCAGAGAAGTTGTGGATGCCCCATCCCTGGAAGTGTTCAAGGCCAGGCTGGATGGGACTTTGAGCAACCTGGTCTAGTGGGAGGTGTCCCTGCCCATGGCAGGGGGGTTGGAACTAGGTGATCTTTAAGGTCCCTTCCAACCCAAACCATTCTATGGTTCTATGATTTTTTGACTCTATGATTCTATGTCCCTGCCCATGGTGGGGGGAGTGTGGGGGGGTGGGGGTGGGTGGAACTTGATGATCTTTAACCCTTCCAATCCACACCATTCTATGATTCTGTGAAAATCAGTGCAACTCTACATCAAGGCTAGGGTTTGATCCGAATAGACATAGCCATAGCACGCATGGGCAATGCCTGAGGACAGATAGGTGTCTCCAAATGGGAACTGCACGTATCAACATGTTGGGTGGTAAGATAACTCCATTATACGTTCAATTGGGTAAAATAGATGCATCCTCCTTAAAGGAGCACAAGGCTCTAGTGGTCCCCTTACAAATAAGCCCTAACACATCTTACAATCACACACACTCTTGTAAATCTTTTTCTCCTTTGGAACAATAAGTAGCGATTTATTTTTTCTGCACAGTGGCTCTGCCTTGACAGGCAAGGTGGGGACCAACAACCTCAAATTCACCCTCGTCTCGAAGTAGCCTGCAGCCTGGTGGCCAGGGCGCTGTCCTCTCCAGTGAGGTAAAGGAACTGAACATGATTTTCCAAAGCCTGGAGGTTGCTCTGACACATAAAGGATAGTGCAAAACCAATATATTCAAAGAAAGCTGGTGAGATTGTGTTTTGTACTGTGCTGCCTACAGCATGCCCTCCTCCTTTCAAGGGGTCTAGAAAATAATTTTCTGGAAAAGGGTAAGGAAAGGAAGTTGGAAGAGTTGGGATCAATGGCAGTAAATGTGATATTCATGGCAAATCTTCATCAAACAGAAAATGAGGGAAAATCCCATCTTTATGAAACCCACTGAAAGCCAGGACCCTTTTGTCAAAAACATCGAATGAATGATTCCCATCTGGGCTTTATGAAGGTACAACTTTCTTGTCGCTTCATGAAAAAAATGCCCTAGGTCTTTACTACAGTAGAATCCAGTCCACTGATGGCTTTAAATAGAGATTGTTTCTGAATTAAGCTATGGAAGATCGTAGATCGTAGTTAAAAAGCATCCTTCCATTCTTTGATCTACAAATTCAGAAGTGGACAGCAAGTAGAGTCTCCATTTTAGTCTAGGTTTATTTGAAGTATTTCACGTAGTTTTCATACTGTTAATGTTTCCTCTGATAAGCCTTGGGCTTTTTTAGTAGAAATACATTTTTGTATATACCCTCAGAGCAGCATTTAATATAGAAGTTTTACTTTGTACAATTGCAAAATACATTAAAGGAAAAAGGTATGTCATCTGCATGTTTTAGTCGTCCCAAGTTTAGGTGCTCAGCTGAGATTCCCACTTAGGAGCGCAGCTCTTCTATGCTTTATTTATGGTCAACAGAAAGTGACAGGCACTTAGGAGAGGTTGAGTTCACTTAAGAACTGAATTGCTCTCTGAAGCGGGCTATTTTGCACTATGATGACTACAAGCCAACCTTGGCAATGGTGTGTGAATTTGAGCTAGATATCCAAGCTACCTAGTGTGATGAATCACAATGAGATGTAACTCTTTTCATCTTATTTAGGGAAGATTATGGGACACAGAACACCACTGCAATCAATGTCACTTCAAATGTTCACGTGAAAGATGGGCGTGATTACTCATGCTTCCACATTATGCTATTTTGTAAATTACTCTTACTTGAAATTGAATATTCTGAATTTGCAATATAATTGTTTACAACAAATAAAGAATCATATTCTTTCAGCCCTAAAAAAGCTGAATTATTATGGTATTTAATATTGTCACCATACCACTTCCAATTAAAAAAAAAGACTCTAGCTGAGTTAGAAACAAAAGAATATTAAATACTATATCATGATACCACACTTTTTTGAAAAATTGTGAGTAGCTATAACAGTTTTAAAGGCTAAAGCTTTACATAATATTGAGGAATGTACAAGATGTACAAAACTATACCCCAAAATAATTACTAAATCGTAAGCATTCTGACTGTGGAAAAATATAAATATAGGAACCATTGCCAATTAAAGCAAGAAAATAATAGAATAAAATCGTGATCAGAATGTAAAGTTTCAGCTAATGACGAGACTCTTATTAAAATACACTTTTGGTTGACCTGTGTTCCGTTCTGTACTTGAGTTTTATTCAATTTTTCATAAATAAGTATTACAATTTTTTACTAGCTGTCAAGTCAGTGAGGAAGGAAGGACATACTTTGCAGAAAGAAATGCTTGTGGGTGGATTGTGTTATTTATATTCTTCTGCAGAACCATAATATGTTCCTGGTCGACTTCAGCAGAAGTGCAATGAGATTAATGTCCAATGAGTTACAGAAATGCAAAACAATTTCCAAACACCAGAAGGTGAAAATGAGAAGACCAGGAGAAAAGAAAGGGTCGGCTGAAGAGAGTGTCACTTCATGCAGTTAATCAGAAATCTCTGAAATGTCTTCTAAATTATTCTATCAGTCTGTGCCCATCTGCCTTAACAACAACAACAACAATAATCTCTTCATTAAGAAACCTATGGAAATTGATAGAGGCTGCCAGAGATATTTTATCAAAAGCTGGTGTAATTTCCTTGAGTGAAGGAAGCATGAAGAAAACTATCCCCAGATTTTCTGAACTGACCAGAGGATGCGAAGGAAAGATGAATCCTCAAAAAAAGTTTCTAAAGTTTTTCTTAGCAAGCTCCCGTATAAATGATTAATACATATATAAGGTTAAACAACAACTCTGTATTGGAAACAGATGCAACGTTAACCTAAAGCCATAAAGATGGTCCGATTGATCCCATAGACATTAAAGCAGTTCAGGGGCCTAATTTAGGTGTGTAGTCACCCTAGGATCTTTATGGAATCAGTAGAGAAAGAGACACCTTCAGAGGGTGTCCCAATATTAAGTCATCTGACTTAGACAAGCTCTATAGAATCATAGAATTGCCGAGGTTGGAAGGGATCTTTCAGATCATCTAGTCCAACCATCAACCTAACACTGACAAAAACCGTCACTAAACTATCTCTGTAAACACTACGTCTACCTGTCTTTTAAAAACCTCCAGGGATGGTGACTCAACCACTTCCCTGGGCAGCCTGTTCCAATGCTTAATAACCCTTTCAGTGTAAAAAAAATTCCTAATATCCAGTCTAAATCTCCCCTGGTACAACCTGAGGCCATTTCCCATACCTCTTTCAGCTACATAGGACTCTTTTAGGCTCACCTACCTTCTAAGACTCTGTGATTCTGATAAGATCTCTGCTTGACATAATTTTATTCTCAATGTCGCTTATTCTACATACAGGGTATGACACCCTTCATTATCAAAGGATGTTATTGCCTGTTAACCAGGCCTTATTTAGGATGGAAGGAGCTTGTCATTCCCACTGATGATGCCGGTGTTCCAGACTAACTTTCTGTGTTGGAGCCTGAAGGGATAGCAATATTTCCAAAAGGGTAATTGATTCGGGGCATATAGAGATAACAACTCTTATCAGTTCCATTCAGCATTGGACTGAGACTCACTGAAAGAAGATCTAACCATTGTAATTCATGTCCCAAAATATGTATCTCTAGAAACACGCTGGCACATGCTGTATCTCCAACACCTTTCTTGCGGAGCAACACTCTGGAAGCAGACTCTCTGCCAACCAAGTCATTCCTCCCTTCCACACGGAACCTGAGAGTTCACCTCATGCTTCTCCCTTTCTGAGTTTCCCAACAAATGTCCAGGCTGACAAGCCAGAGAAACAACCTTCATAAAAGGCATTTGTTAACCACTGGAATTTTAGCCCTTGAGGAAATATAAGACAGTTACAGGGTTGGTTTTTTTACAAATAGTGCAGCACAAATTTCACATCTTTCTGAATCTCAAGGCATCCTTTCAATGAGTCTGACATTTGGCCAAACCACAGGTAAACCCATCAGTCTTGTTCACCCCTTCTCTATGTTACAACTTTCTGACCCTCTGTCATGCTGTCTCCCTGCTAGGGAGTCGACTGCGGCTTACCTTGGTCTTTGACCCTTGACTCATGTCCTGCAAGACAATTTCATCATTTACCTGGATGGGCAAAAAATTGGAAGTCAATCAGTAACCAGCTTATGACCGTTCTTCATTCGAAATTTTCCAGACGTGATTCCACACTCTTACTGACCGGATCCATCTCTGGAGTTGAATATGTTGTCAGGGATATTTGTTGCAACATTAAACACAACCCCTGTAAGATCAGGATGCATGCTCGTCAGTTGCAGCTGGTAGAAGTCTACTTGCTGTCTTTGACAATCTTCTATAATTTATTACTTTCAAAATTCCCATTTTGTTCTTTGATTTAATAAAATCCCTCGAGATCAGCTGCACCTCTGTTTTGATTGTTTATTGTAGGAAAATGCCAAACCATAATAATTTCTTCTTTCTGAGTTTTATAAAAGTCAGTTTAGTTTTTTGTATTTTAGCAAACATACCTTTTAGCTAAAATAGCTAAAGAATGATAGACCAATCATTGCATCACATCTTGTTTCTCAGTATATATTAATCTTTTCAATACTATCTCTTTTCAAAAATGCTTTTGAAAAATAATGGTTCTGCTACTTTTTTGTCACTTGAGTCCTGTGTATGAATGATTATTGTGCTAATGAAACAGTAAATAGTAGCTATTTTAAGTGTGTTACGCACTGTGAAGCTATAATTAACACATTGCACATTGTATACATTTACTTATCCTCAACCAAAACTGGGGAAAATGTGCTTTCTATTTTCATTGTACATGTAAACATATTGCTTGCGTTACTGAATAATTTGAGTAAAACCAGAAATGAATTGCCCTGTCAGCATGTCATCCTACAGCCAAATTTCTTCTGATTATAAAACCATTATTACGTATTCCTCCTACAGTCCAAAAACACCTACAGGCAGATGAAAATGAAACTCCTGCTGAATTGATTCCCACATATCCTCTGTCTATTCCTGATGTTTATGAACGTCCATGATTTCAAAAAAGGAATCCGCCATTTTTCTTCCTACTTTCACACAATCTTTCCACAGTGCTGGTTCATTCTTGGGCAAGCATAGATCGGAAAAGGGGTCAAGAAGAACATGACAGCTGGTCTCTGGTGTTGCACCAGAGACTACCTTTTGCAGCTTTAGGATAGTTCAAAAATGTATATGCAGGTACAAGGAGAAGCACTGAAATGATTTCATATTACTGACATTCAGTCTCAGAAGTCAGTTATAAAAATGGGACTTGAGCTGTAAGTACTCTAAGTTCTTTGAAAACTTACCTAATGTCCTTGTAATTTATAGCCACTGCCTGTTAGACAGGAGAGGTCTCCAGTCTTCCTCTTTCTTCTGTTTCCCAGCTGATCCAGTGCTGTACTTGCCTTATACCCCTGGAGGATTTTCCTGAAAAGAAAAAAGCTTCAACTAAACAAATAAATTGTCTTCCCAATTTCTTGCACTGCTGTACTGGCAAATAGCAGCAGGAGAAATCTGGAATTTACATAGGAGTTCAAAGTGGTAGACAGTCAGGCTGCAGGAAAAATAAATCTGTCTAAATTGAAGGCCAATTTACGGCTTGAGATAAATATATATTTGTGTGATGATTGCCACAAGCATTGAGCATTAGCACACCTGAGGGCAGAACATGAACCTGAATTTTAAACAGTACTCAACTATATGCTTCTTGAACATTTTCTTACGTTATATCATCTTATCTTTGCTTAGCTTATCCTTGAAAAAAAATCGTATTTTATTTGTCAGAATAATGCAATGTTAGCTTTGTGAGCAGAACTGGTAATTCAGCACAGTTTTGAAATAAGTGAGCATGAGGTACGGCTTCTGCTCTTTCTCTCAACTGCTCACCTACATGGACCCACACAGCTGAGGTATGAGCAATTTAGGGAAGCAGAGCTTCAAGATAGCTGTGTCTTTTGGTGTGGCTCATATTCTGAAGGACAACTGGGCATGGCTCTACCCATCATTTGGGTTCCTCTCTGACTCTAGCCCTTAAAGAATAGGAAAGGAAGAAAAGTGATGTGGGAAGTACTGGTCCAGCCCTTGCACCCAACAGGTATGAGGAAGGTAGGCCTGCTAGAGATGGATAATGTCTTTTATGAATTTTAGTAGGAAAAAGGCCTTCAGACATCCCTTCCACCTGCCTAAAATCATCATTAGGACTAGCATCCCTTTATGACCAAAATGAATAAACAAAAGTAAACCTTGCCACTACACCATCACAGCCCAGAATTAATGCCCTCATAATAGTACCATAAAAATCACTATCTCTTCCTTTGCACTTCCCACAGCATAATCTATTGATCCAGTGCAGCAGATGTCCACATGTAAACCACAGAGCTAAAATTAAGTGCCACTGTATATCAAAAGGAGTACACACAGACAACTGATCAAAGATCAAAATACCCATTTATCCAGAAGGAATCATAGAATCATTTAGGTTGGAAAAGACCTTTAAGATCATCATGTCCAACTGTTAACCTAACACTGCCAAGTCCACCACTAAACCATGTCCTTAAGTGGAAGACATTTCTCTCCACATGGCTTCCCCAGTACTAACCTCCTTGTTATCATCAAGGGAGACATGTCCCCTGTTTACAAAGTGCCTCAAAAAGACGGTCTTGAGAACTAAAATTGCTAACTCTACTGAATATTAGAAATCATAGCTTCAATAGGAACACAACCTATTTTTCTCACATTCCATCATGATACCACCATTTTTAATAACTGATAAATTAACATCATCTCTTTCCCCCATAGGGTATCACTACTTTATCGCATCCTTCTATTAAATTTAAAGTTCAGAGTTTTGTTCAGAATAATTGCTCTCAGCTTGTGTTTAGCTTTAAAGTTTTCTGTTTCTATTTCACATTTAAAGGGCTTACGCACCTGGAAGTCTGTCTGTTTTTCCAGTTTTAAAAGATAATACTTCTCCCTACTAACTTTGGCTCATTCACACAGGAAGGTGTCTACCCAAAGAGGTAAACATTTCCTATTGCAGGGACCTATGGTTTTCGGGCAAGCAACTCTTCCTTCTTTTTTTGAATGTTTCCCTTTTTTCACATGGGATTGCAATTAGAGTGCTTGGCTACTTTTGTTTTTTAAAATCCAAGATTTATAGGCAATATTACAACCTGACCTGCTTCAGCACGTGACTGCATGCATTTTTCTTAAGAGAATCCCGGATCAACCATTTTTCTCCATTTCAGTGAAAATTTACATATATGCTAAATTGTGTGCAGTGAGAAAGATGCTTTTATGTCAGGCCCTTGGGAGTACAGAGCAAACAGTATTTCTCAACTATATGTTCTAAAGTGCTGGTAAAAATCAAGGCATCAAACAACACATTGTGAAAGAGGATGCACAGATCCTGTCCTGAGACTGCGCTTGTTAATCAGAGCATTATTTTAGCTTCAGTGAGCCTGCCTGAGTAAGACACAGTAGGCCTAACAGTCGAGTCCCATATGTCAGTGGGACTGTTTTGATTTCCACTACTGCATTAGCAATGCTGATATCAATGCTAATCAATGAGTAATTTTACAAAGGAAATGTTATAAACCTCAGTAATAAACTATACAAGCATACCGATGTAGAATACTATGGCAACAAGTTTAGTTGCAGTTACATCTCAAAACAGGTCAGAAGGGTATTGACCTAAGTTTACACAAGCAGAAGTCAGAACTTGAAAATACGTACTATGCTAAAAGAGCATTTTTACAGTTGTAATGTCAGCGTGAGGTCTCCCCAGCTTGGGTCTCAGCATCATTTTCCTCACTCTTTCACCCACCCTGGTTTCCCCTAGACTCTTTCCCTCAGCAAGTACCGCGCTCTTGCCTGGTCCAGCTTTCATCTTTCTGACCTTACCCCTGCAATCTTTAATTCTGTTACCCGACTTCCCTAAGCCAAATTCTTGTTCTTACAGGATTTGAGCCCTGTAGATCTTTACAATACTAGTGCAAGGGAGCCTCAAAGCCCTGTTTTCGCTCCTGGTCCTTCTTCTGCCCATGCTAATCTGTAGACAAATGTGAATGTACGAAGATACAGGGTGCCTTCTCCTTTGTTCAGGATCATGATTTCAACTCTCGAGGTCTTTGCTGTAACAGTCTGCAGCAAACACTCACTGTACCAGACCTCCACTGTGGTTAATGTTTATCTGCAAAGCTCCCTTAAGTCTGTGATGTGCCTGGCAATCTCCAATTATTTTTATTTTCCTCCTTTTACAAGGTAATAACGAATTAAAGTCGGTTCTGTTGGAATAACAGACAACATTTTGAACACAGAGACTACTCTCCTAAGCAATTTCAAATTTCTGCTCCAAAACACGGTGGCAATTAGATCTTCTGCAAGAAGGCATCATCGAAATGTTGGGCTGTCACGAAGTACTTTTCTGTATGTTCATTTCCAGATGTAAATCACTGGGTGGCAACTGTCACCAAGAAGTTGAAAGAGTCGTCTGTTAGCTGTCGGCTTGATGCATCCGCCTGTGTGTGTGGCTATAATGGTATCACAGTGTTTTGGGGAGCTACTGAATCAGCCTGTAACGGGAGGCTGTCTACTTCTCTGTGTACAAAGTAATAAAGTAGGATACAGAAGAAAATATTAGACAGCTATACTCCTTGGGCCAATTTGTCTCACAGCTACACTACAGTAAATCAGAAATAACTCCACAAACCTCTGTAGAGCTATTCCAGATTTATGTTTGCAGAACTAAGCACAGAATCTAGCGCTTTTAGTCTAACACTATCATTTTACATAGCCAGCTACTGAAATAATGACTTAGGGTGGGAGTTTCTGAAGAAATGTCTGTTGTCAAAGGACATTTGTTTTCGCAATAGTTTTGACAGCCAAAGGTAAAATACAATGGAATAGTGAAAATACACTGACCACTTTTGAACTCTTTGCTGGCTGTGTTATGAGATATAAGTGAACATCATGCATTTAACATGCAGCTTAGGTGGTGATCTCCCTGCCGATATCCACCCTGCCACTGTGCCTACTCTCCGCATTTTCAGGGAGCAGCATGGACACTTTCTCTCTTTTTCCTCTGGATTACCTACAGGAAGGGTATATATATAAAAAAATAAAAATAAAAGAAGAGTCCAAATAAAAATCATAACCTTCTCCAGTTCTTCCACACTCGGTCATGATCTCGGTTGCCCCGGTCTTTCCAGAGACCCTCCACACAGGTCCTATTCCAAAAAGCAAGTGAGCCAGCCATGGTCTCATACACTGGAAATGTATTTTTTGAGAAGGCCGACCTGTGATCTAATATGGCAACTTTCAGAGGAAAGGGCAACTTCTAAATGTTACCTGAAATTACTATTGATTTTATCTAAACCGAAAAGCGAAAATTTGAAAATAGTTTCAGGATAGCTTATAGTGTGGTTGAAAAAACACCCACCTTGTTTTCTACTTCAGAGTCATTGCACTGCAACAGTAACCAGGTAACTCTAGTGCATGCCTATTTCATGATATTCCCTTAAAGCAGCAGCCATTCTTATAGTTGTCACTGACATAAGTGCACCAGAGCTCTTAAGATTCTTTATTTCCAGAAAAACGCTAGCTATTTTTCCATCAAGATTTAGCTTGCCTTTTTTTTTTTTTCCTTCAAATAAATGTAGTAGGTGAAGTTAACTTAGATTGTGAACAGTGACAAGCAGCAGATAATCGCGTGTCTGTGGGTGAGTGGGTGACTATCTGAAACTGAACTTTTGAACTCATAAGCAAGCACGAGCCTGCCGCCTGCTAGCTGCAAATGGTATGAACTGGCTGTAAATTTTGATAACACCAGGACATGTGTGGCACGTCCCGATTCCTCCGATTAATAAAAAGATGTGAAACAGAACCACCAATTAGGAGCTGATCATGCATTTGCTTTTGCACATTGACTATTTAAATTGGGAAATCTGGGGGCTGGAGGGTGAAGAAAGAAGGTGGTGAAGAACCCGACGGCAGAACAGATCCTGGAAGTGGGAGAAGACCCTGGAGATCAGGGCACTGCACGGAGACAAGTGTTGGAGGGCAGCCAGAGCCCTTGGGTGTTAACAGCTGAGGCTGGTCCCTGTGAGCAGTGGCACAGCGTCACCCGACAGGACTTTCTGTCTGTCCTTCCCTGGCCAGCAGCCACCTCCTTGTGGGAAGGGACATTGAGACCTGGGGAACGTAGAGCTGATGGGGAGGGAGGGAGAGAGCGAGTGCGTGAGGAAATCAAGCAGAGTAAAAGCTTTAATCTCACTGGTTCTTAGGTAAACCCCAATACCCAGATTCATCATGGGTTGTTGTTCACTCTGCCTCACCTGTGACAATGTAAAATATAATTTGCACAACAGTACGACTAGATCCTGGCCAAACTGCATACCCATGTACGCAAAACACAGTATATATATTCACAGCAGAAGACCATGCTACTTGTGCAACGATCAATGACTCACCAGCAGTGTAGTCTTCTAAATTTAGTCCCGTGCCCTATTGAGGAGTTACTCTGACAATTTACCATGGTGACGCTACCCTTATGAGCTTATTATCACTATGTTCATATTCTCCCTGTTACTGCTGCTGGAAAATAGGCGTAAATACGCTAGTGTTTTTCTCTTGTTGTCAGCTGTTTTTCCTTCAAATTCCAACTTCTAAATTGCACAGAAAGAACTGAGGGACAGAAACTCAACAAAGATCACTTTAATCTTGTTAAATATGGCAGCAAATCATATTTGTGTCAGATTGGCGCAGCAAAAAAAAGATACATCCCAATACAAACTCCTGTAAATCCACTACCCAATTATTTTCAAACATGGTAAATCAAATTTAATGCCAATATATCCATACATGAAAGAACAGACTGTCTGAGAAAACAAGGAAATTGTACATAATTATGTTGAGTTATATTTGAACAGAGTTTTTTTTATAATGAAGTCATCCTTGTTTCCATGGGGTTTTTTTAGATATTTTTTAAAAGGAACTGAAAAGACAAGTTATTAATAAATATTTTCATGTAATTAGACAGTGGAAGAGTCAGGATAAATACTGGAAGCTCATTTAAATGCTCAAAGAGGCATTTGAACGAAACTAGGCGAAACGCTACAGAAGAGTCTGCATAACGTTAGTCACATTAGTAAGTAACTGAAAATGGTTGATGTTCTTTTTCAGGCTTTTACCATAAAAACATGGTCTGGGATCAAACAAGAGTCTGTTCTCTCATAAGGAAGGGACAAGTACCCACTAATACCAGTAGTGCTTATTGAATTTCCTTCTGCAAGTATGACATGATACAGCCAGCACAGGCGACTCTAAAAAAAGTAAAGAAAGACAAGTGAGGTCAGAACGTTGAACCGATGTCAAATACCATTTCTGCACCTCATCTGCTCGCTGAACAAACTGTTACTGCGTTTCTTTAAATCAGTAGCTACCCACTGGCTGTTATCATTTCTCTATCAGCTCCCGGGCAGGCAAGCGTTTTAGCTCTGTCATGGTAACCTGCCTGTCCTCAAGAAAGAGGACTTGATGTCAGCCTAGGTTTTACCAAGATGTTTTTCAGCTCTTTCTGAATCCAGTTGTGCTAATCTTTGGCAGTGGTAAAACATTTCCTATGGACATGGATTGTAAAGTCACTTTCTGCTTCAGCTCTAACCCTCTCCTTTTAATTTCTCTTTTCTGGTTTCCCCATACATAAGTCTTCTCTAACTATTTCAGGATTAGTTCTCCTTGGTTCAAGCAACTTGACAGAACTAGGCACTAAAATATTTGTTTGTCTGCCCTGTTGCTTGAAAAATTGTCTCCAGCAACACCCTTCCTAAGGATAGCAGGTTTTCTTCCTCCTGACTTCTTAGCTAACGTTGCATTATGCTTATTTCTTTACAAGAGGTCCTTAAAACATTCTAGACACTTTGCTATGAAGTTAAATAAAATAAGCCTACACAACTTAAGGATTCAGGCTGCACCAGTGGCCTCATCTTTTTCTTTTCCACACAAATGAGCTTATTTCTTCCTAAGTACTCCCAAAAGCTTATTTAAATATGCCAAAGTACTCTCTGCTTATAAAATGCATCTCTCCAGATGGCTTTATGGGCAGATAAAAAGATAAAAGCAGCACTGTTCACAGGTGCAAAGTGTGAAATGGTGGATATCGGTTCTATACAATCACAGTGTGAGACTCTTTCTTAAAGAAGGTAACAGTATTCCTGCTGAAAGCAATAGCGTAAAAGAGACTAAAATCCATAGGTGGGCCAGTTCTGTGAAATCCAGAGGACTGGATTCAAAGAGTTTAGAGTGGTTAGGGCTTTTTTCCCTGCCTTGTCAGAAAAATCTTTTAGCGACAACCTCTGATAAGCAAGAAATTGAACCAGTTGGAGAGTGATGAAGCAAGTCGGGAAACGTGGTGAAGGATAGACACATCACGGAGCATATAGAATAGCTGGCAGACTGCCAGGCATGCTGGGGAGGTGGGACGAGAGGGAAAGCGTTAACCACGTCAGATAACGTTCAAGGACAACGTTTGTCTGCGGAGGGCTGGGGAGGTTGGGAAGGGAAGGGGATACAGCTGACGGCAGCGGGCTAGATCCAGAAAACCAAGCCTGTGGTCCTTTGGAAAAGAGAGATGGATCCTGACACAACACCAGCAAGACCCAGGGAACACCACAGCCATGAGGAATAGTAGCACATTTAGTTATTTCCCAGGATTTAGCATTGCAGAATGGCTTTTGTCCAGCAACAAATGTGATCCCATCTAGGAGAAATCCTGCGTACGTAGCACTTGTATGTGCTGCCTAGTAGCACAACTCCTGCTCTGGTTGCCCCACACCAACCAGTTTCCTTCCTTACAACCATTCTGCCTGTCTCCTTACCTGTGAGATCCTGTGTCCCAATCGCTGAACCACTGGATTTCAACAGGTTCTTCAGCTAACCAGCCCCGGTGCCACACCGGGAGAGCAGAGCTGGCTCTGCATACACTTCACTTTGCTAAAGTAGTATCGTGATGCTTTTTTTATCTTTGCTTTGCAATTCATTACAGAGCCCTGTGCCTTAATGTTTTTAACAGCAACAATTCCTTACAGCTGATTTGGATGGAGGCAGCTATTTTAGAGTACACCAGGGCAAAGAGTTTTCCTTGCATTTCGTCAGTGAAGGGTTGTTGTACGTGAAAAACCTCAATTCCCATACAGTTCTCAGTTTTCTAGTTTCTCAGTAAGGAGCAAGAGCTGAGCTGGAAGGGACAGCATCCTGCTGGATGCCATGCAGACAACATAATAGACAGTCTTGGCCTCAATACGTCTGTGATTCAGGCAAGGCAGGCAAAAAGTGACGGAAAGACTTAAGCTTAAACTACTACAGACGTACACATCATGTCAACATAATGGTACTTCTTAAAATTTAAAATCCAAAGCAAAGACAATATTCACATTTCTGCTCTAAGACTTGTTAACTAGTCTTCTAATATTCCTTATTCTTATTCCTTGACTAGTCTTCTAATATTCCTAATATTATCCTAATATTCCTCTAATATTCCTTACTCCTCCATTATTCAGAGCACTTAAATTAGATTTTGTACTGTAGGAATCAGTATCTCCTTAGTGGATGTACCTGGAACCTCACAAAAGCAGCTGCCTAAAGTGTGAACCTCAGCTTGTGCAATGGGAATACTTCCTCCTCACTGCACTACACGTTTTCATTTAAAGTTTTCAGTGAAAAAGCTGTGGGAATGCTTTATTCCAAAATTTCAAAGTTCTCGTCCTTTTGTAGTCATCTCCACAGGTAAGCAGACTTGATAAGTGACTTCCTCAAAGATCATATGTCCTGGTTTCAGCTGGGATGGAGTTAATTTTCATCCTAGTAGCTGCTGTGTTTTGGATTTAGAATGAGAAGAATGCTGATAACACACGTTGGTTTAGTTGTTGCTAAGTAATGTTTACATGAAGTCAGGGACTTTTTCAATTTCCCACAGAAGCTGAGAGGGAGCACAGACAGGACAAGCTGGCCAAAGAAATGTTCCATACCATAGACATCACGCTCAGTAGATAAATGGTAGTTGGCTGGGGGACAGGGATCCCTGATCACTGCTTGGGACAGGCTGGGCAATTGATCATCAGGTGGTGAACAATTGTATTGCATCACTTTATTTTGTATATTCTTTTACAGTTATTATTATTATTTTATTTTCCATTGCGATTCTATTAAGCTGTCTTTATCTCAACTCACGAGGGTTTTTTCCCCTTTTTCTCCCTTTTCCCCCTATCCTGCTGGAGGGAAGGGAGGGGAATGAGTCAACGGCTGTGTGGTCCTAGTTGCCAGCTGGGGTTAAACCATGACATCATATAAAAAATTGCACATATGGAATCCCCTCATAGGTATTTAAAATTATTTTACTGTGGGGCAACTTGTTAGCATCATGCCTAGCTGTTCCTTGCTTACACATAGCAATGTATAGTCCTCATTTTGGTCTGTGTCCTGGTTCCGGTGGGGATAGGGTTAACTTTTCCTGGTATTCCATGCCATGTGAGCCACGCCCACCCTGAGCTGCCGGGGGAGGGGGCAGGAAGTTGCTGCTTAAAAGCGGGCTGGGGCGGCCCCGGTCCGGCCGGCGAGCGGCGAGCGGCGGGGGGAGCGGCGGTTCCGTAATCGCGTTTGTATATTCCCCTATCCGTGTTGTTGTTGTTGTTGTTGTTGTTGTTGTTGTTGTTGTTGTTGTTGTTTGCCTGTTCCCTTTGCTGTTCTGTTAAACTGCCTTTGTCTCAACCCAAGAGTCTTGCCTTTTCTTACGATTCTTCCTGTGTTTGGAAGGCACGAGCGAGCGACACGTGGTTCTTTGTTGCCATCTGAGGCTAAACCACGGCAGTCCTTTTGGCGCCCAACGTGGGGCTCGAAGGGTTGAGATAACGACAGAATCCAACTAGAACGTGGAAAAAACGGTTTTGGGTTTTTTTTGTATGCATTTATTTTATTAGGTAAGTAGTCACTGGTCATCATGTTGCTTGGTTTGTTCTCATGGCTGTGTTACATAAATTCCTATATGGCTTATGTACTCCCTGCGATGCTGTTTACCATGTCTGGAACAGGGATGAGGATTATCATTCTGCTGTCCTGTGCGATATCTGTTTATGATATGATAACATCACTGTTCAGACGGCTATTTTGGGGTGTTTATGCGGTTTTGCTGTCCTGTCCGTACATTGGACACCGTCTCTCAGAATTTGTTAATAATTTCCCCAGCCCTTCTGCCTCCCTTTTCTCCTTCGGGTCAGGTATGACAGCTTTTGAGAATTTTGAATATCCTTGGGATACTCAAACTAGCGTGTTCGTAGTGCTATGTCTCCTGAATACGTTCCAGGTCTTGTTTTGGGTTAAGCGACTATTTAAGACTACCACCCGGAGATCTGCTCCGAGGCTGGATAGTCAGGGGTGGCATGGCATGTGGGAGAGCATGGGCAGGTACCTAGAGAACTACTCACCTCCAATGGTCTGGGACTTCACCCCTGAACAATTACAGGACCCTGATAAAGTGGTAGAATATTTGAAGGGAAAATGCTGTGGCTATTCTAGAGAGGCACAACTCACCGCGCTGTGCTGGGCCCTGGCCAGTATCTACCAGGCACTGCTCAGAATTATGCAGCACCCTCAAGGGGAAGAGATGGAAACCAGACCTGCGGCGGCCCCTGCGGCTGCTGCAGCCCCTGCGGCGGCCCCTGCGGCGGCCCCTGCGGCTGCTGCAGCCCCTGCTGCAGCCCCTGCGGCGGCCCCTGCGGTTGCGGCGGCCCCTGCGGCTGCTGCAATCCTTGCGACGGACACTGCGGCTGCTGCAATCCTTGCGACGGACACTGCGGCTACTGCAATCCTTGCGACGGACACTGCGGCTACTGCAATCCTTGCGACAGACACTGCGGCTACTGCAACCCCCGTGGTAGCCACTGCCACTGAACCAGGGAACCAACCCATGCCAGTATCAGTTGCCCCCATACAGAAGAAGAAGTACACAAAGAAATCAGTTCGCTTAGTAAGAGATGATGATGAACCAGGGCCATCACGAGAGCAGGAGGAAGAGGCAGAACCAGAGATAATTACTCGATCCCTATCCTTGAGTGAGCTGCGGGATATGCGAAAAGATTTTAGCCGACTTTCAGGCGAGCACATTGTCACCTGGCTGCTCCGGTGCTGGGATAATGGGGCCAGTAGCCTGGAATTAGAGGGTAGGGAGGCCAGGCAGCTGGGATCCCTGTCTAGGGAAGGCGGCATTGACAAGGCGATCGGGAAAAAGACCCAAGCCCTCAGCCTCTGGAAACGACTCCTGTTAGGCGTGAGGGAGAGGTACCCCTTCAGCGAGGATGTTGTATGTCAGCCAAGCAAGTGGACTACCATGGAAAGAGGTATCCAGTACCTGAGAGAATTAGCCGTGCGGGAGATGATTTATTATGACTTGGACAATGCAGACTTACCCACAGACCCTGATGAGGTGCGATGCACAAGGCCCATGTGGCGGAAGTTTGTACGGAGCGCACCATCATCATATGCCAACTCCCTGGCAGTAATGGAATGGAAAGGTGAAGAGGGACCAACGGTGGATGAGGTAGCTGGCCGGCTCCGGCGATATGAAGAAAGTCTCTCTTCCCCCCTTGTCTCAGCTGTGGAGAAACTGTCGCGGAAGGTCCAGCAACTTGAAGAGAATATGTCCTACTCCCCACCTGCACGGGCCAGCATCTCAGCTATTAGAAGCAGGCATTTCCCCACTCAAGAGAGAGAGTACAGAGGGTACACACCACGAGGCACCCTGTGGTTCTACCTGCGGGACCACGGAGAGGATATGAGGAAGTGGGACGGACAACCTACTTCGATCCTGCGGACACGGGTACAGGAGTTGCAAGGAAGGACAACAACAAAAGGGGATCCCTCCAGGAAAAGTGCCGCCCCAGTTTCCAGTGGGCCGTTCCCCAGACAAAGCAGAAGGCTTGATCTTGCTTCTGATCCTCTTGAAGGAACTTCCAAGTCATTTATGCAAGAAGTGAGTAATGGATACTATGACCAGTATTAGGGGGGCCCTGCCTCCGGCCAGGTGGAGGAAAGGGATAACCGGGTTTATTGGACGGTGTGGATTCGATGGCCTGGCACATCAGACCCACAGGAGTATAAGGCTCTAGTGGACACGGGTGCGCAGTGTACTTTAATACCATCAAGCTATAGAGGGGCAGAACCCATTTGTATTTCTGGGGTGACAGGGGGATCCCAAGAGTTGACTGTAGTGGAGGCAGAAGTGAGCCTAACTGGGAATGAGTGGCAAAAGCATCCCATTGTGACTGGCCCAGAGGCTCCATGCATCCTTGGTATAGATTACCTCAGGAGAGGGTATTTTAAGGACCCAAAAGGGTACCGCTGGGCCTTTGGCATAGCTGCTTTGGAGACAGAGGAAGTTAAACAGTTGTCTGCCTTGCCTGGTCTCTCGGAGGATTCTTCTGTTGTGGGGTTGTTGAGGGTCAAAGAACAACAGGTGCCGATTGCTACCACAACGGTGCATCGGCGGCAGTATCGCACTAACCGAGACTCTCTGATTCCCATCCATGAGCTGATTCGTCAACTAGAGGTTCAAGGAGTGATCAGCAAGACTCGCTCACCCTTTAACAGTCCCATATGGCCGGTGCGAAAATCTAATGGAGAGTGGAGGCTAACTGTAGACTATCGTGGTCTGAATGAAGTCACGCCACCGCTGAGTGCTGCTGTGCCGGACATGCTAGAACTCCAGTACGAACTGGAGTCCAAGGCAGCCAAGTGGTATGCCACGATTGATATAGCGAATGCATTTTTCTCAATCCCTTTGGCAGCAGAGTGCAGGCCACAGTTTGCTTTCACTTGGAGGGGCATCCAATACACCTGGAATCGACTGCCCCAGGGGTGGAAACACAGCCCCACCATTTGCCATGGACTGATCCAGACTGCACTGGAACAGGGTGAAGCTCCAGAACATCTGCAGTACATTGATGACATCATTGTATGGGGAAACACAGCAGAAGAAGTTTTTGAGAAAGGGAGTAAAATAGTCCAAATCCTTCTGAACGCTGGTTTTGCTATAAAGCGAAGTAAGGTCAAGGGACCTGCGCAGGAGATCCAGTTTTTAGGAATAAAATGGCAAGATGGACGCCGTCAGATTCCAATGGATGTGATCAACAAAATAGCAGCTATGTCTCCACCAACTAGTAAAAAGGAAACACAGGCTTTCTTAGGTATTGTGGGTTTTTGGAGAATGCATATCCCAGATTACAGTCAAATTGTAAGCCCTCTGTATCAAGTAACCCGGAAGAAGAATGATTTTAAATGGGGTCCTGAGCAACGACAAGCTTTTGAACAAATCAAACAGGAAATAGTCCATGCAGTGGCCCTGGGGCCAGTCCGGGCAGGACAAGATGTTAAAAATGTGCACTACACCGCAGCCGGGGAGAACGGCCCTACCTGGAGCCTCTGGCAGAAAGCACCAGGGGAGACTCGAGGTCGACCCCTAGGGTTTTGGAGTCGTGGATACAGAGGATCCGAAGCCCGCTACACTCCAACAGAAAAAGAGATATTGGCAGCATATGAAGGGGTTCGAGCTGCTTCGGAAGTGGTTGGTACAGAAGCACAGCTCCTCTTAGCACCTCGACTGCCGGTGCTGGGTTGGATGTTCAAAGAAAGGGTCCCCACCACACATCATGCAACCGATGCTACATGGAGTAAGTGGATTGCACTGATCACGCAGCGAACTCGAATGGGAAACCCCAGTCGCCCGGGAATTCTGGAAGTGATCATGGACTGGCCAGAAGGCAAGGATTTCGGAATGTCACCAGAGGAGGAGGTGACGCGTGCAGAAGAGGCCCCACCATATAATAAACTGCCAGAAAATGAGAAGAAATATGCCCTGTTCACTGATGGGTCCTGCCGTATTGTGGGAAAGCATCGAAAGTGGAAGGCTGCTGTGTGGAGTCCTACACGACGGGTTGCAGAAGCCAGTGAGGGACAGGGTGAATCGAGCCAGTTTGCAGAGGTGAAGGCTATTCAGCTGGCTTTGGACATTGCTGAGCGAGAAAAATGGCCAGTACTTTATCTCTACACTGACTCATGGATGGTGGCAAATGCTCTGTGGGGATGGTTACAGCAGTGGAAGCAGGGCAACTGGCAGCGCAGAGGCAAACCCATCTGGGCTGCTGACCTATGGCAAGATATTGCTGCCCGGATAGAGAATCTGGTTGTGAAAGTACGCCATGTAGATGCCCACGTACCAAAGAATCGGGCCACGGAGGAACATCAGAACAACCAGCAGGTGGATCGGGCCGCTAGGATTGAAGTGGCTCAGGTGGATCTGGACTGGCAACATAAGGGTGAACTATTCATAGCTCGGTGGGCCCATGACTCCTCAGGCCATCAAGGGAGAGATGCGACATATAGATGGGCTCGTGACCGAGGGGTGGACTTGACCATGGACACTATTGCACAGGTCATCCATGAATGTGAGACATGCGCTGCGATCAAACAAGCCAAGCGTTTGAAGCCTCTTTGGTATGGAGGGCGATGGCTGAAATACAAATATGGGGAGGCCTGGCAGATTGATTATATCACGCTGCCACAAACCCGTCAAGGCAAGCGCTATGTGCTCACAATGGTGGAAGCAACCACTGGATGGCTGGAAACATACCCTGTGCCCCATGCCACTGCCCGGAACACTATCCTGGGCCTTGAAAAGCAAGTCCTGTGGCGACATGGTACCCCAGAGAGAATTGAGTCGGACAATGGGACTCATTTCCGAAACAGCCTCATAGACACCTGGGCCAAAGAGCATGGTATCGAGTGGGTGTATCACATCCCCTATCACGCCCCAGCCTCTGGGAAGATAGAACGATACAATGGACTGTTAAAAACTACACTGAGAGCAATGGGTGGTGGGACTTTCAAACACTGGGATACGCATTTAGCAAAAGCTACCTGGCTAGTTAACACCAGGGGATCTAACAATCGGGCTGGCCCTGCCCAATCAAAACTTCCACGTACTGTAGAAGGGGATAAAGTCCCCGTAGTGCACATGAAGAATATGCTAGGGAAGACAGTCTGGGTTAGTCCTGCCTCAGGCAAAGGCAAACCCATCCGTGGGATTGCTTTTGCCCAAGGACCTGGGTGCACTTGGTGGGTGATGCGGAAGGATGGGGAAGTCCGATGTGTACCTCATGGAGATCTGATTTTGGGCGAGAATAGCCAATGAATCAGATTGTGTGCTGTTATAGCAGTTTCCTCAAGATCTACATCTTCAGCCTACAGACTGCGTGCATGAGCCACACCAGGTGCACCAGTCACAAGCTCCGAAAAATACAGCATGCAACAGACCAGCACCACCCAGCATCTCACCTGCCCTGAGAGACTGTTCTAACAGATGGAGCCCAAAGCCGTGGATTAAAAGAACTCAACGGACACTTTGGAGGGATGACCCATAAACTAAGGGTATTATATGTGTGTATATATATATATATAACAGGGGAAAGTGGTGGCAATTCATTGGAACCTGCTGGGCATGGCATAGATGGTATGGAATAAGGGGTGGATAATGTCCTGGTTCCGGTGGGGATAGGGTTAACTTTTCCTGGTATTCCATGCCATGTGAGCCACGCCCACCCTGAGCTGCCGGGGGAGGGGGCAGGAAGTTGCTGCTTAAAAGCGGGCTGGGGCGGCCCCGGTCCGGCCGGCGAGCGGCGAGCGGCGGGGGGAGCGGCGGTTCCGTAATCGCGTTTGTATATTCCCCTATCCGTGTTGTTGTTGTTGTTGTTGTTGTTGTTGTTGTTGTTGTTGTTGTTTGCCTGTTCCCTTTGCTGTTCTGTTAAACTGCCTTTGTCTCAACCCAAGAGTCTTGCCTTTTCTTACGATTCTTCCTGTGTTTGGAAGGCACGAGCGAGCGACACGTGGTTCTTTGTTGCCATCTGAGGCTAAACCACGGCAGTCTGGGACTCTGGACATTACAACAGCACAAACAGGAACACAGAATTTGGCAGAAAAAAAAACAGCAACCAAGGAGTGGATTTGTCTTCCAGCTGTGCTTAGTCTAGAACTGCTGCTTTCCTTTTTGCTATCTGCAAACTGCTTTTCTGTCTTCAGTTTCTAAAATGCAGTTGCCTGTCAGCTGCCTTCTACCACCTGTTTATTAGATTTCTGGCATGTATGGTTCTTAAAATGTATAAATAATTTGGGATCTGCTAACTTGCCACTCATTCTGGGGCCAGTTTGCATTTTGTATGACGATAGTTGCAATTATTTTTGTATATTATTTTTTTTCTGGGAAATTTTCAACCAATGAGCTGGTGAGCAGAAAATGAAGGCTTTTTATCTGTAAAGAAGTATAAGCAGAAGTATACAGAGGATAGCTCTAGGATGTCTACTACATTGTCCTCAGAGCAAGCTATGAAAGTCAGAACGTCTCAGACGGAAAACAATCCAGAATAAAAATGTAGACAAACAATGTCATGGCATTTCGAAGGGGTTTGGGCTTTTACTTAGTGAGGCTAGAGCATTCAAAATGATCTGCTAAAATCAGACTTCCCAATAATTTCGCTTTTTCTCGCAGGCCATCCAGTTCATGGCTCCATTAGCTTTTTCTTGTTGTTGCTCTTGGGTTTTGGCGAGAAAGATAAAAGTGCATTTACTTGTGTTTTCCTCCTCAAAAGCAGAGAATCGTGAAGAGTGGTTTGCTCCCTCAGTGGTTTGGTCTTTCAAAGGGGACAGTTATAAAGCATGCTGTGAAGCAAACAGCCTCTTCTATAATCATATAAAAAAACCAAATATGGGGGTTTATGCAGTGTCTATTGTTTCATGGTTGAGACAGGTGAGTAATCCTGGAAGGCAGGAGCTTGTGGTAAGGCAGCTGCCATGTGCAACATGAGATATCAGCAGCTAGAGAGAAAAATCCAACTCAAGGTGTTTGACTACTTGGCCAGGAGTCTATTCACTAGTTTATTCCTCCTTTTACAAATCCCCAGTGTAACTCGTTTCAGCAAACCTCAGGAACCAATGCACAAACAGGGGTAGACTGGAGGTAAACATAGTTCATTTTCTATAAGTAGACTGAAGCCAAAACCACAAGAGTGCTGTGGTGTAGTAGGTGGAGTAGATATTGAGTAGATCTGAGTGCAAAACTGGCCACATAAAAGGTATGGAGAGTAAAAACCTACAGTTAAAATCTCTGCTAGTATGCCATACAAGTTTGAGAGTGCAGAGACATATACTCTAAGGCTGTAATATTATTATTATACTCCATATCGATATAAAGTATTTTTTAGGCTTCAAATTACTGATTGGGTCACTTTAACAAAAGAAACTATATGATTTGCATTGATACAATGTTAGAACGCATAAAGAGTTAGCATCTTGTTTTGCCTTTTTGTCTCTATCTGAGCTTTGTTTCTCATTTCTGCTTCTAAATTTGACCCTAAAGCCTTGTGATCTGTTTAGCCATATTGATCAGAGCACATTCCTGTGGTCCTGTGCTCATATCGTGCAACAGGACTTGAAGGATGTCTTCCTTTTAATACCAAACTGCTGTGTCGTTTAGTACGTTACCTGGGTATAATCTGCAGAAAGCTGCTGTATGACAGAAATTAATTGGATCACAGATTTGAAGTCATGCTTTTCCAGTTATATGTTTTATCTCACAGCTCACCGGAGCTGCCTGAGGACAGAAATGCTCTTTGTACTAGCAAAATGGGATTGGCTTGTCCCAAGAGTTGCTGACCACCTGCATTCAGCAACAGCCCCCAATTTCCCATGAAGATCCTAGAGGCATCTCAGTGATGCTCCGAACATCTAAACCTGCTTCAAAAAGGCTAAAAAACAAGTCTGGTATCTCATGGTTGCTGAGCTGAAAGTCAAAGGTCCCATAGTGTCTCTCAGGGAAAAGAGCAAGATATGAACTTGGAAACTTTGGTAAAAGACAACTTTATTTGCGCACACAAGACCATTGATGGGCAGCTACCACAGAGAACATCCCTTCCTTTGCCCCCATCATTAACTGCCTTCTTTGCTGCTGAGATCTCATTCTTCCTTTCTTCCCATTCATAAGTCGCATGGGAGATTCATCAGGTAAACAGGTGTTTTAGGTCAAATACCAAGAACTGCAAAAACCCTAAAATCCAAATATATATATGCAAGAGTAGGGATTAGTTAAATGCATACATATCGCTCATCAATGAAATAATTAGTTTATTTACATAGTACGGAGTCAATTTTCTTCAAACTTCTCTTTACAGAACAGTGCTGAAAACACTGGCACAATGATGCAAAGTGTGCCCTCATGTCCCCTTTCTTAATAGTACACCACGTTACCAACAATTGTGACTAGGTGTGAGGAGACGGACTCTTGTTTTATCACTTCTGAAGCGCATATATGAACTTCTCACCCTTCTCTGGTGCCCCAGCAAATATTTGCACCACATGAAATGCCAGCAAGATTTCAATCCAATGGAGTAAGTAAACACTTCTGCCAAACTGGTCTGCAGTGAAATAGATGGTGATGTTGGAAGTTAAATTGCCAGCATTAGGCATATAGTTTCAGGCTATCTGTGGATTTTTCACAGTGGTACTATTGATCTTGAGTTTGGGACACAAGTAAATCACAAAAAATCAATGTGACAATCTGTGCAAAATGAAATGGGTTTGAATAAACAGCTCTATGTTAGTATAAATGCGTCCACATTGCACACTTTGATTAAATAAGCTACATTTTTCAGAAACTTTGTGAAATGAGAACGCAAATGTAGAAAATTTTTCAATGTGAAGTTCAAAACTGTGGAAGGCAAAAGCTTTGATGCTGACAGGCGCTTCTGTGGTGAGTTGTAAAGGCTACGTGTCAAAGCAGTAGCATTTACAGGGTTTTGCTACACATGGACTCTCAGCCTCAGCACAAATTGTCTTACGGGTCTTGGCCACTCATGTGGGCGAGGCATAGGATGCTGCAGGAGAGGACAATTCCCACCTGCAGGACTCCTGTGAGGGCAGTTGCTCAGAGGATAGATGGTGCAAACAGAATAGCGAAGAACAATTTTTGCTCATTCTGCCAGTCCTACAGGGAAGAGTCATGCCTACCATTTGCACTGTGCTTTCCTCCATGATGCACACCAAGACCAGCCACCCAAGCTCAGGCAGGTCAGCTGGAGCCACCGGGACAGGGGCGATCCCTGCAGGAGGACTGTGACTTCGGCCCTGCTAGGTCCTCTCAGCCCTACCTGTCCCTGCTCTCAGAGTTCCTGCCTAATGTATCCATGGTCTGGAAGTCACACAGGGCTCCTATTAGCAACCTGAAGTTAATGGTGGACCTCTGGAGTTGATATTCCCAATTCCTGAGGTTGTGAAGATGTTGTAGCTGATGTGTGGACACTGAGGCTGCTGTTCAGAAGTGTTTCCAGTTTGGCTTTGGGGTGGGTTTGCCACACAAACACACACACAGACCATTCTCAGCCCTTAAGCCACCTCCAGCCCCTCGATAACACCCTGCAAGACTGCAAACCATGGAAGAGAGAAAGAGGTTCTTAGCTCCCAGTTGTCAAGCTGGGAGACAGCAACATGAAGGCTGAGGGAAACAGTGAGATATTAAAAGCACAAACAAAAGACTGAACTTTAGAATTGCTTGCCCCTTCTATAGCTACCTTGCACTACCACTGGTAGACATCACTTTTTCTGAACAACAGGAACATATCCTTCCTTTTTCTTACAGTAGCAGTTCATCCTTCCTTCTTCCTGCTTTAGTTTCGATATTAGACCTGGTAGAAAAGAAGAGGCTGATTTAAATTGCCAGCTGAAAACGAATCTACAAATGCAGAATAGAAACACAAATTGTGAGGGTAGGAGAGGAAAGAAGGACATTAAAGAAGTACTGTAGGAAGAAAGTTTAAGTGCTGAATGACAACATCCAAGAACAAAATAAAACAATCATTGTCGTAACAGTACAGGAAGCAAAATGCAATAATAAAATTTATGAAACTTTTACTGGATCAGGCTCCCATTTGAAAACATTGCTGACCAGAGCTTTGTGAGTCCGCAGCAGAATTAGGTTATGCCACTGCAGTAGGAGGTCTGACGGCAGCACAGAGACGGACCCACGCCAGCTGTACCCAGCCACCATTCTCTGCGTCACTGCCACAGTCTTTTGAGCATCATTGCGAGCTGCCCAGCCTGCTGGAGGCCCTGAGTGATTACGTGTACATTGGCACCCCAGCTACTCTGCAACATGGTAGCCAAGATACCAAAATTTAAACTTAGCTGTGTGCGTCAACACAAATGTCTGACAGCTTTATTGCCTTCACGCACTTAGTGCATTCAGGGTGGGACCTTATGTTTGTACTGTAAACAGGAACCACTGTGTAACATGCAATAAAATTTTCCCTATATTCAGATGCAGGTTTCTTCCCACTGAAAGGAACAAAAGCCCGCCTTGCAGATTTTTCCATTGGAAAAAGGCTTTTTTATGAAAACTCAATTGAACTGAAAGTATTTTCATTTGGCCAAAAATTATCTAAATGTCTAACAAGGTAGCTTGGTGGCCCTTTGTTTATCTAGGAGAATAACATCAGTCCAGGAAACCAAATGAGTGCTTGGGAACAGAGTACAAAAATATCTCAGAGAAACATTGGCTGAATTTCGCTGCTGATGTAAAAGAGTGCAGGATGGTTGAGTCCAGCTGAGTTGTAGTTCCTTATGAGACCTGTAAATTTAGACTAATATCTTTAGTGAGTGATTCTAGCTCAACACATACTGCAACTTGTCCCTTATTTAATATGAGTGCAATAGCTTTAATTCACCCCAGAAGACGTCAAACAGTGAGAGTAGCACTTTTGCTACTCTGGTATGAAATGCACTAACAAACAGCCTCATTCTAGGAGGAGTATCAGCATCATTGTTCTTCTAGAAGATGGTTTCTTTACATTCCAGCCTCTAGAAGCTGCTCAGAAATACGCTATATAAACCTAAATTCCAGGTGCTCTGGCTTACAGCCTATTGCCTCTCGCTTTGGAGGTGTTTTAAAGTCCCCTTCTGTTCAGTGGGAGAGCTTTTTGTACAATGATGCACATACTTCATCAACTCTTCCAGAAAAAGTTCTTTCTAACAAAGTTCTTGCTATAATTATGACTAATGCAAGGTAGCCTGACTACTCTAATTTTTCCCACTGGCTCACATATACAATTTTACTGGATAGTAATGTGCTGGAAATGGCTCAGGACAGCAAGGAAATGCTTCTGATCCTATATGTGCCAGCACTGTAAAGAAATAATTTTATTGTGTCTGGTTTTGTGTCTTTAGATTTCAAAAGGTTTGAGGGAAGCTATGATAGCTGGTTTTGAGTGGGTGTTTGTTTGTTGCCAAGATGCATTTGAGACACTTGTCCAAAAAGACTACTGTTCATGAAGTCATTTTGGTCCAGCAGATGTAAATATCCCTGGCATGGTAGCACTTGACTCAACAGTAGCTAAAGAAAAAAATAAACTCTCTGAATATACTGCTTACCACTTCTCCCATCCTACCTGTGGCCCAGACAATCACTAATGGAGATCATGGGAGGCTGAAGCTCTACTTTGCAATCAGTTTTTGAAGACTGACCCACCTGCTCCATTTCATGGCCTAAAGCTTGGGCCAGTACAATCTGGTCCCAGTAGGGGTAATTTATTTTCTCTTTATCATTAAACAGATTTTTCTTTGAGGGCCATGCCTATTCTTGGAAGGACCCTTGCCTCACTGGTGAAATTAAGCACAGAGGTACTATTTCACAAGAGGCCTTTTGGAGAGGAAAATAACAACAAACTCCTATGGTGGAGGCAGGTGCTCAAACTTTCTCAAGTAACTGTCTCTTCATGCTGCCCTTGCTAGTGTCTCTGGCATCCTTCCTGGGCAAAAACATAGTGACAAGGCAGTACTGTACCAGTCTGAAATAATTTTTTATCTCTGTCAGTCTGTGTTCTGGTTTTAAGCATCAGGATAAAAAAACAGAAATTATGTTCTCCTTAATGCTGCCTGTTCTCTCTAGCCCTTGACAGGGTTCATCACCTGGCATCAGCTGAACTAAAGTTCAGGAGTAATCAAGTCCAGCATGGCACTGAGGTTACAGGACATTACAAAATGAGGGACAAGAAGGAAGAAGGAAGGACAGTGAAGGAAATGAAGGACAAGGCTGGACCTTTGGTTTTGCTTTGCCTGGGTAAAAGCTTTTCAGCTTGTTTTCTTTCTGTCCCCAAAACAAGTCATATGGGAGACTGCACATCTACCATCTACAGACATGCTGCTGTATTCATGCTGACAGGTCAAAGCAGGCTACAACTTTCGCTGCCCTTGCTAGCTCTGGACCTGTGAGCACAAGGAAACAAGGTCTAAAGACACCTGAGCTGACTGGACATGAACCAGCTCAGGGTTCACCTCAGCTCTGAGGGTGGCCAAATCTGGTGCTAATCCAGCTCAGCAAGTGAACCCTGCTGACAGTAACATCTTAGTCACCCAGGTGCAGTTCCGGACCATAGGAGCTAGAAGGTTATTAAAACTAACCATCAGGCTGAGCTTTTACTATACAAGTAACTCTTTGCAATTCAGCAAAATTTCAGCTGCCAAGCTTAGTGGAATGGATAGGCTTATACACAGGTGTCATGGTTTGGTCTGGACTGGCCACTGAAATGAACAACAGATGCTCTTCCCCACCTCTGTTTCCAAATGAGGAGGAAGAGAGAGAGAGAGACTTGTGAGTTTAAAAAGCAACTAAACTATTTTAATGAAAATGTTAATAAAATAATAAAAAGAAAATAATGAAATATATACAAAACCATATCAAGCTCCCAGGATGACAATCACGTCACCGGCAGACACTGGGAAAGTCCCAGACTGGACTTGGCGATGACGAGAACTGGATTCCACATCTGGATTCAGGAACGCACAGACCAGAATTAAAGTCAGATGAACAGAGAGAGTCCTCCTCAGATGCCAACCACTGAAGGAAAAGGGCTGACCCTTTGATCCCCCAGCTTTTGTACTGAGCATGATGCAGGTGGGATGGAATACCCTATTGGTCAGGTTTGGGTCACCTGTCCTGTCTGCTCCTCCCCACACATGCGACCCTGCTACGCTCTTCTGCTTCTGACTTTCCAAAAGGGCATAACAAAGTGAGTTGGCCTTGGTTATTATAGCAGTAAATATAATCATGAGCTTCTCTGCAGACCATTCCTTGACATAAATTATAAACAATCAGGTCTGATCACTTTGGGAGCAAACTACTGTCTTAAAAATATGTCGTTAATTTCAGAGATTTCAGTTAGTTAGAAGAGGCTTAACTGAAAAGTAAAATTACTCAACGGAAAATTGATTCTGTTTTACCTCAAACCAGGTGAACAGAGAAGAGTCTTTAACCTCAGGGGCGATAAAGACTAGTTGAATATGGTCAAGTACTCACAAATCAAGAAAAATAACATCACACAGAAAAAAAAAAAGTGACTTCTGAAAAGCATATCTGATATTTGGATCCATATCTGTGAATCGAGCTAAGGATGAGTCTGAGGCCAACTCCTAACTAAAGACACTTCTCTAAGGAAGGGTGCTACTGCACTTTGGCCCTTGAGTAGCCTGCAAGACAAAATGTATTTTACAAGACTTGAACAAGGAACTTGATAACTGTTCTTGATACAGAGATTACTAAACCAAGCTTGTAATGGAGGTGATGCAAGTGATGGAACTGATAAGACTAAGAAGCATGACTAAGACTAAGACTACATGCTTTAGAAAGAGAGCTCAGGCAGTATCAGACACTGAGGCCATATTAATAGGGCAGTGTGCAAGGTACAGAAAAGATTATAGCGTGGGGCTTCCTTTGTACTTCAGTTTTAAGTTTACTTTATTGTCAGCCTTCTCCAGTCAAATCAAGATTCAGAAGAGACCTTAAGATTATTTAGTCAGAGAAATTTTTTACTCTTTACATTCTCTGTTCCTTCTACTTTGACCATGAAATACTTCTTCCATATTCAGCACATTAATGCCTTTCTTTTAGATATGTTCTGCCCCTGAAAAAAAAAAAAAAGAGAAAGAAAATACTTGCTCTATCATCGCAAAGCAAAAAATGTTCACATATCAAAACCAAACAGCGTGATCGGTTTATGAAATGGGTTATTTGGCAAAACAAACTGCCGCTGCTAGAGATGGGATTTAGTGGTACAAAAAGAGCCCATACAATTTGATTGTTAAGGTTTTCATAAATTTCAGCTGCCATAAATCTGCACTGCTGTCAGTAAGACTGCTTTGATCTATATTGACTGAGAATTTACACTGGTGTTTTCATATAAAACCTGTTCAAGGAGTATCCAGAAACTTTTTTTTTTTTTTTTTTTTACTTTTTATAGAGCTGGTATGTGAGAGGAACTGAGACTTTCTGGCACTGTTATCTGTAAAAGAGGTGAAAAGAAGTCTTTATTCAACAAAGACTGGGAAGTCAGCTTTATATTCCTCTTATGCCAACATATATTAATAGTGATTCTATTGCAGCTAACAAAGTATAACCTCCCTAAAAGATATGCAAAAGGGAGAGACGTGTAGCCACAATTCAGGCTGGAAGGAAACCTCAGCAATGGCTATACAGGGGAGAAAGCTGTAGTGCAACACTTCAGAGGAGTGGTAAAAGGCATCCTTACATGACAAGAAAGGCTGAACCAGACAGATTATTAGATTACTATGTGTTTTTTTAAAATTGTATTATGATATCACCTCTGCTTATTATTTTTCTCTACCATTTATCCTCTTGGATCCTCGCACAGATGAAAGGAGCAATCATAAAGGCCAGCTATGGCCAAGGGAAGGTCTTTCCCTCTGTAGAGTCAATGAAGAGCAAGGTCTGCTCTGCGTGGAGGGTGGAGTGGAGAGGAGGAATGGGCACACACCACTTTCAAGACTTCTCTTAGCCCAGGTCTTTGTCATGAATGGAGAAAAGTCAAAGTCTGGCAAGCGAGTGTTGGTCTTTGGGCCACTTGAAACAGAAGAGAACTCAAAAAGAAATTTGCAGGACAAGAGGTTTGAATAGGAAAGAGAGGAATGCTGACTCCAAAGGGCAACTTGAGCAGGTCCCCATTGGGAAGACCGAGTTCGGTGCAGGAGAAGCTGAGATGAATCTCTTATCTTGAGTTCATCAGCTGTGATAATGACCCATTTGTTCCATGCTGCTGTGTGTCATTTTGAACACAAGACAATGCTGAAATTATATGACAGAAGCAATTTACGTGGGGGAGCACTATCATCAGTGCTGCAGCATGAGTGGAACAAAAAGTTGGAGGAAATTTCGAACACTAAAAATCGTATATTTCATAGCTGTTAAGAAGGTAATTTCCATACTGTCATCTGGGACAGCATGTCTGCGATGTATTACTTGAATCATCTGATATGAAACACCAGTCATTCATCCTCTCCTTTTCGGATGGAGGAAAGGAATTGATTTCTTATTCATGCCACTGTTTGCTGAAGTGGATTTGATAAATTAGATCCCAGAGGGACTCTATGATGGGTTTTTAAACAAACATAGTGAAGTACAGCTGAACCTCAGTGGGCCTTTATGCTATGTTTATTAGGCATGACAATAAATTAGATAATTACAGACAAGGCCTTCCTCAATCCACCAGAACTGTTCACATTAAATTTGGGTTCTATTAAAAGGCGTTCTTCAGGGGAAGTATGAAATCTCATTCTTTAAATTTTGAATTTTGCTATAAATTTTTAAGGCTAGCTGTAGCAAAGACTCTCCATTTAATCCCCTTTCAGTGTTCACTTGTTTAGTTTTGTTCAGCTGTGTACGCGCGAGCAGAGGTGGTAATGAATAAAAGGTGTGGGGTAATGTTGGAAGGGGATGGTGAGCAGAAGTCACATGAGTAGTAAAATAAGAAGAAAACTAATATTGCCTAGCAACCTAAGGAAAAAAAAATAAAATGCCTGGCAACAGAAAGGAAGGACTTAGCTGCAAAAAGAACACTTGCCAGGAAAGGGAGACAAAAAGAAAGAAAATTCATAACATAACAAGCCTCAAAAGTGGGGGATGGGACAGAGTAAGAATGAATAGTTTAGACACTTGGAAAAGAAAGCCAGCTAGAGCTTGTCTTGCACAGAAACAGCAAAGAGCTCTACAGGAAAGGCTATCGGTAATCATTTACATTGGCTTTTTATGTTGATGAACCAAAACAGGAGACATAAAAAAGTGTGTGGTCATCCTTGCCATTATACTTGGAACTTCAAAAGGAAAATTGAACTCAAATAATTCTCTTACAAAAACATGGGACCCATTACCTGGGCTAGAAAAAAATATCCATTTACGTTCCTCACAGAATAGGACCTTGTCCTACCAAGGACCCCAGGCTTCTGACACCGTAGACAAAATTCAGCTAGTAAACAGCAGCAATTCACTATGAAAAAGCGAGGATTTAGATTAGCTGGTAGCAGAAGAGCACGGGCAAATGGACCCTGCCAATTAGGTGCCCCTACAGGGGCAGCTTAACTGGGAGTTTAACTCGCCAGCAGCATTATGTTGCCGACTTTGTGTGTGTTGGAAACGAAGCAAGGTGCTGACCACCACAGCACAAGAGAGGACATCTGCCCTCAGCCCCACGAAGAGCAATGCGACTGAAAACCTCATTGAAAAGAGAGAAGTTCTTTGATAGCTTCACTGATGGAAACGGTCATTATGCAGATGAATTTTCAGCTATGCTAATCTTGTCACCAAACGCCATGTAATCTTAAACATTTCTTTTCAAAATTCTACTCATTGCAGCAAAGGTAACAGAGGTTAGCGTAAAAGAACTGAAAATAAAACATCAAAAAATGAAAAAGTAATTTATTCTGCTCTGGGACTTCAGACACTGAGAAGCTTTAATCATAATCGTACAGCTATTGCGCCATGGGACTGTGGGGCAGAGTTAAGGTTGTTTCAGTGGCCTAATTGTATGCATGTGGGGATTTTCTATTATTTGGGATAACTGCAAAACTGGTGACATACCAGGCTGTCAAACATCATGTGTTATTTTGAACACATCTTAACTCTGTTTGGAAATCTTTTTTTTTTTTTTTTTTTTTTAATTTAGCTGTGGCAACTGTTTATTAAGTAGAAAATGATTTTAAAATATTCCTCTGAAACCACAATTATTTCTTCATTTCCCCAGGAAAGTTGAAACTTCAATATCCTAAACATTTTGAATGACACTTCCAAATGCAGGAATGAGGAGGATGTTAGACCTGGGGCATAAGTAAGAGATTAGCACTTTATATTAGCTGAGATTAGTTAGCAATTTATAAAATTGAAACTCCACTCCCCTCTAGCTGCTGGAAGGGAAAAGGAGCTTGCTGCTTTTTTTTTTTCCAATTTCAGGAGATTTCTTTAATTAAAAAAAGGTTTTCATTTTTTATAGTCTGCCCCTACTTTGAAGTTATCTTCAGTTACAGCTTCACTGCTATCCTGAGTTTATACCAACCCATCTGACCTATATTGCAGGTCCTTCCTTTGCCATTATTCCATATGGCCATTTGATGGCTAACATTGCGCCTAGCAGTCTCTGTTTCTTCTCTTTTTTTGTAGCTGAGTCTCTGCTTACTATGTGCTACCTTAGCTATTTGTACATATTAGCTATTTGTTCTAACAGAATGCCCTATCAGGAAGCAAAGCCTTGATTTTCTGGCACGTTTCTGCTGATCTCTGCTCTGTGCAGAGCAGCAGTGCTGTGGATAGGTAACCCCTGCTGCCTCTTGGTTCTTTTTACTTTTGACTCTTCTTTTCCAGAGCTTTGTGGGAGCCTTGGGAAGAAACGCTGCACTGAGAAAAAACAACGTTAGTAATTTAAATGTAACGGTCTTTGCTGGTTTTCTTATTTCAGACTAAAAGGAAGTATGTGATTAAGGTCGTAATTTTCATTTAATGTATTATTAAGTTTCATGCAAAAGGATGGGATTAATTATTTCTGTGTGAAGCACTTTCATTTCACAGGTGTTGGAAGTTATTCTTCTGGATTCCAAGTAAATACCTATCTCATTTTTGTTTCTTAAGAAAAAATATTACTATTATTCTTCAACAGCTTCTGGGCACGACAGCAATACAGCAGAGGTTTTTGTTCGAGTTCTGCTACAGCGTCTTGGAGCGTGGTGTAATAGTTACATGTCCTTGCATGCATTTCAGTTCCATACACCTTCCGTTTCCTGGATTTAGTATATCTGGGATAGACAGAAAATGAAGAAATAATCCTTGACCCTATTTCTCTTCTGTAAAAACAAACTAATCTGACCTTTCGGATAGGTGAGATGGCATTTCCAAAGGGTAAAATATTCCTTGCTGTTCTTGATTATTGTTGTCTTTGTGCATCCCATAACGTTCATTGTGTGTTCATTCCTCAACAGCATGATTATTTATGAATTCACCTAAGGCCTTTTAATATCCTAGGTATAATTTGTCTGTGTTTACTGCCTGGTCATTAATGCACAGATTACCCTCCAGCCACTGACAGAAACATATTCCTGTGACATGGTCTTCTTACGTACTGCACAGTTTGGGTGCATAAATAATTTTCTTTTCCTAGCATTCACTCAAGGTAATGCTGCTCAACCTAAACCCTCTTGCCAAAAGTAGGAAAAATTCAAGTATGGTGTTATTCTATTTCCTGAGCTACTTAAGCTGCACCAGAGAAATATACCCTCTTCAGTCTGTCTGTCACAAGGAGTACCTGTCCTGGATAATATTTGGGCAATGGCCTCTATACAATGCTGTCCAGTGGCTTGTGACGGGTTTGTACCCTTGCAAAGAGCTAAGACAGAACTGTTTCATGATGGAAAGCCATCAACCAGCATCTCCTTTTTATCCAAACTTATTCTTCTCTGTGCTGTTCAGGACCCTTATGAAAAAGCTGGTTTTGCCGGGGTGTTCCTCCCAGGTTTCATTCAGATGCATTTTTCTCTTGCTCCAGTCACTTCACAGCTTTGTGCTGCTTCAGATTTTTGTTTGGTTTTGTATATTCTTGAAAAAGGTATTCCTGAGTCTCTATGGTGCCTCATGTAATGTTTCAAGGGCAGAGCATAACAGAATCTGAGAGATTCCAACAAAACCTAGTATCTGTCAGATCTGTCTTACAGCATCCCTGGGTCTTTCATGTATTTTGATCTAGACATTCCCTTGGAGTTTTAGTTTCCCTGGGGCTGTCAAGATTTCCTCAGAAGCCAATGGATTCATGATTAAAAGGATCTGAGTTTTCCTCAGCTTCAGCATGCCTACATTTAACGCAGTATTCACTTCTTAATATTGGCTTTGGCAGTGTTACAGTCTAGCTTGCCATGGCATTACCATCTAGTATGGTCTTTTCATAAATCACACAAGAAATTCAGATTTGGTCTTCAGTAAGGGCAATGTGCTTCCTTCCAAGTTTTTTGTTCAGTCATTTTATGCAAATATCAGCTTCTAATACAAAACTTTAGCTTTCCTAAAAGTTTTCTTGACACTTAGAGGGCTGCTGGTCTATTCGGTAGCATATGATAATTCATTTTCTTTGCTGTCTTGTCAGTAATCTCATGATTTCCCTGTCAGCATCTACACATCAGCATGATTAAATATATCTTTATAGTCTGTTAAAATTCCTAACAGGGCCCAAAGTGATTATACTCTTTCCTCTCAGCTTTGTTTTTCAGTCACATATGTGATATGTGATGCCAAGCAATGAATAGAAGAGCTACTATGATTTCCAGAAATGCTTCATTGTATATTCCTTAACAATTTATGTTTGCCCATTGGCACCATCATAGTTGCATAGTAATTGCATTTCTCAGGTCAAACACCGCTTACATCCTGGCCCATTCACACGGCACCTCTGGATGCTCCTGCCTGGTTGGAGCATATGTGCCTGACTCAGATTTGTTTGCTTCTTAATTACATTTTCTTCCTTGCTGTGAGTCTCACTAGCCCCCCATCCATATGTTTCATATACCACATGCTGGAGTATAACGTAACAGGCCTACTTATTTGTATAAGAAAACTGCCCCCTTTTCAGAGATGCTGCAGGCACGGGGAGCACTCCAGCTAAATACAGGACAGCGTTTCTTCTTGGTGCCTCCTCCAAAGCCTGCTATAACTTGTGTTACTCTTTCCAAGTTGCAAACTGCTCCTGCCTTTTTCCTGCCTGGACATGAAGGAGGAAGAAGTTCTTTACAATGAGGGTGGTAAGACATTGGAACAGGTTGCCCAGAGAGGTGGTGGAGGCCCCATCCCTGGAGACATTCAAGGCCAGCCTTGATGAGGCTCTGAGCAACCTAATCTAGTTGAAGATGTCCCTGCTTCCTGCAGGGGGATTGGACTAGATGACCTTTAAAGGTCCCTTCCAACCCAACACATTCTATGATTCTATACCTTCAATGAGTAACAGCATAATAGCAATGAATAGTTCATGACAGTAATAATTCTTAAATCAGTGATGCTAAGTGATTTCTTACTGTATGTGACTGGAAATAGATTTTTTTTTTATCCATAGTATTTTGAGGGATGGAGGTGTTGTTGATTTTCATTGAGTTTCTCATAAGACTTTTGGCATGGGCTTTGCAGCTACCTGTTTAATCAGTGGGTAAACCTGGATGAGGAGAGGAAAACTTCTAGCTCTCACATAAAAGCTTTTGTGAAAGGACCTGATATCTTTACGCCCATTTTGCAAGCAGGATGCAAAAGAAGAGTAGCAAACAGAAGAGATTTCACTTGTTTGATCAACGTGAAACATGGGTAAGCTTTGTATTACCCACATTAAATTTTGTAATACCTGTGCTGCCACTGAAGCAGGAAATGCGTCAACTCGTTTTTCAGTGGAAGAACTGTGGTGACAATCCAGGTTTTGAGAACTGCACTGCAGTCATCTGCCCCCAAGATAAAATCACTTTTTTAGGTGTGGGTGGCTTTATTCAAAGAGCAGCGTCCACTTTTGATCAGCAATGGGGACTTCTGTCTGACTTCAGCATTTGAACTTATCTCGGCAATCGGCTTTGAGATTACAGATGTTTTTCCATGTAAATCATAGCTAGACTGTGGTGGTTTCTTTCTGACATTTTCCTCATTTGCTCCCACTTTTAAAAACCTTTGATATTTAGACAGACTACATGTGTCAGCCAGAGCTGTATGCCATGGACAGAAATGACAACAGGAAAGAAATAAATCAGTCCCAAGGCACTGAGTCAAAATTAAAAGCCAATTTATTTAATTAAAATTACACAGATGATAAAGAAAATAATCAAAGTATTAAAATGAGAAATAGAATGGGTAATAAAAAAAGCAAATGCAAAATTGTATGTGAAACTGGTAATCCCATCTACTCCAAGAATACGAATGAGTATCAGGGATATGCAGGTTCCCATCATCTCAGTAAAACTTGCTCAAATATTGCTGGAAATCCCAAAGTCCTCTCTGTGACTCCATTTCCATGCCCAGGCGATGGTTTCTCTGCTGACAGGTATTCTTTATTGTGGCTCCACTTCCTGCTGTGCAGCTTCTCTAGTTAAAAACAGATGCAATTTACCCATTGAGCTGGTCCACCTGCGACAATACATTCATGGCAGGTACAGCTGATAAGCAAAACAAGAAGGCCCTGGCATTTTTTTCCTTTATTCCCCTTATTTTCCATTATTTTCCAGCCATGAGCCATACAGCCACCCACCTCACCCAGCTTTACTCTGCTCTGGAGGAGGGCTCTCCTCCCTCGCATGTGTTTTAGTCCCTGAGGTGTGTTTAATACTGGTATGATCAGAGGAAGTATACATTTACATGGCACTCACGTCCTCAGCTGGCTCCATGGGAAGACAAGGCAGGGACCTCCTCCAAAGGACTCCTGGCAGACACACATCTGGATTACCTCACATGGAAGGGTGAGGAGATACTCTCTTGGGCATACCTAAGCATGGTCTCCTCAGAATTCGCAGAGATTTCTTCTTTGTACCAGCCCACTGTCCCTCAGCAGTCTGGTTTTGCATACAAGCACAAAGTCTCAAACAAGCCACAGCTCGCCCAGCGCCGTCCCAGCAGCTCTGACATCAGCGCTGAATAACGAGGTTGTCTGAAACACCATCATCCAAAGACAGCTTGTAAGATGTCAGTCCATAGTTAAAAAAGCCCTCTCCATAGTGAAATGGGGCAGAAAGTGGAAGAGAGAGAGTAGTAGCTATAAACTGGTTAATGGAGTTTCTCTTTGGTTGCTACCTCAGATAGCCTCAATAGTTGGTCATAATAATAAAGGAAATTGTAACTGCATTATTTATGAAAATCTAAAAATGATCAAAACTTCTAGATAAAATTGTGAGCAGAAAAAAAGAAAATTCATGTGTCTCCCTCAGCTCAGACTTCTGAGGACTTCCTAGAGACAATTTACCACAAAGATTCTTTGTGGTAGTTCAGTAACACATATGCTATTAAAGTCAGATGACAACATAAATGGCTGGTAAAGGGCTTAAATCAATTTCTGACAAAACTGGTGGAAGTAACCCAACAATGTCTAATTTTCTCCCCCCGGGTTTTGTTGGGTTTTTTTTTTTCCTTCTTTATCCTTCCCTGACAGGGTGTCTGTTTCTGTCTTTTACAGGGATACAAACTGCTTCCTTTTACGTTTTTTTTTTCCTCTGCTCACTTCCCTCCCACTCTTCCCCTTTTATTATTTCTCTCCCTCTTCCTACCTGATGTGTGTACACACATACGTGCACGCGCACAAACAGACATTCAGAAGAGTCCTCTTGCCATGTCCTTTTCTTCCTTCTCATCCCTTGTTTTTCATACCAGATGGCCAAGCCAAAAATGCCACAAGAACAGCTTGTTCTCATGGTATCTAAATACTACAAAAGCAGACACAGTCACTGTACTTTCACCAAGAGAGACCCAGCAGATGGGTCTTTTTCCACCGACCACGGGGGTTTCTGCTCCCTTAAAATTCACAATGCTCTCCCGCTTCCTCCTCTGTCACTTAAAGTAGGACAGCTGCTCCCTGTCTGGATGAAGACACATTTCAGACTATTCCCAGGTGCATAGATCCATGGCACAAGTGCAGGTCTGCACTCTGTTTTATCACCAAATGAGGTTAAAAAACAGTGATCCAGCAAATATTCACCTAATCACACTAAGTATCTCCTAAACATGGAACAAGACAGCACCTGTCACAAAGCATTTATAATCTGAATTAATCTAAGTAGAAGACAAGACACAATGGATACAGATAGAAAGGGGTAGTCAAAGGGGGCAGTGAGACATTATTTGTCATCGTGATGGGACCCAGGCTTGACACGTCTGCACTATAAACAGTGTTAGAGAGACTGTATGCTAAATTCCTTGACAAAATGACTTCTTGTATGATAGTTGTTATTATTATAGAAGACATAGAAACATTAACAAAGAAGAATAAAATAATCCTTTGAACTCTTTCCTGGGAGGTTAGGTTCTTCCTCTACCTCCTTCACCCAGGGAGCTCCTTTCCTTTCTGACTGCAAAACCTGCAGATCTCTTTTGTACCTGGAGTGCAGGTATATCTTCAAGATTTGTCTTTAACATGGGAGAGATATATGTTGATGCCTTTCTTTTTTTGGAATACACATTTTAAGTCATCTTTTCAAATCTGTTGCCCGCACCCTATATCCGGGCAACTATATTCCAGTTCTTACATGTAGGTGAAGATGTATACATGTTTGGCACTCCTGTTTACAGCACAAAGTGTATAGTTCAGGTTATTTTTCAAATAGATCTAGCTGTTCAATCCTCCGATCAAATGTGCAATGAGACAATCTCGTGGTCTGGCACAGGCCCTTGAAAGTAGTATCCCATTAAAACATGGAAATCTAATTTGCCAAGTGCCCTCTGTTATGGTATCTGGGGACACAATAGACTTCATACTGGATTCAGTACAATCAGCTAAATAATTGTCTGCAGGAAGTCATGCCATTTTCCTCAGAATTTTTCCCAGACAGAAGCGACTCCACTTGCCTGTCCAGAGACAAGTGAAGTCACAATCATATAACCAGGGAATAATTCAGGTTGCAAGAGAGCGCTCGCGAATGAGGGCCACCTGGCCCATATTCCACTCAAAGCAGGGCCCACTTCGAAGTTTGAGCCTAAAAGCTGATGAGCAAGGAATAGTACAGGAAGCTACAAGACAGAGACAGAGATGGAAAAGTATCGGTGCTGCTGGATGCAACCAGAGGGAGATTGAACTGCAATGGATGGCAGAGGCAGAGAAGAATTAGGGGCAAAAGTGAGCAAACATGGCAGCACCCTCATTTCATTTTCCTACAAGCCAGAAGTTTGTCCTCTCCAGCACAGAAGTGAAGCTGCCTGATGCTGACACTTCTCTAATTTTGCCAGAAAACATTGGTAGGCTGTAATATCAGCCAGAAGAGGAAGGAGGGAGAAGGGGAAGTACTGAAAAGAGACTTATTCCCTGAACTTTCATTTCAGTAGATGAGGACAAAGAAGCACAATAACTGCCACATGCATTGCAGCTTTATCTACCACTCACATGCGTTGGTTGCTAAGGGATATCGGAGGCTTTTGGGGTTGTCTGGCTTTTTCTTCCATCCTTCTGGAATGAAGGAGGTGGAAGGAGGTGGAGCAACATCAGGAGCCAGGGTAGAAAGAGGCAGGAGCAGGGGGACTCATGGAGTCACACTGAATGGGCCTTGACAGCAGGTCCTAGAGACTTACATATTCCAGAAACATCCTGACTCCGAAGCCAAGTATACTGGCCATTGGATATAAATTCCCACTGAGCAGGCAAACGTCTGAATCATCCCTCCACTTATTTCTGGACAGTGAATCATTCTGGATTTGAGCAAATTCTGCTTTGTAATTCTGTAATCTCACCCCTAGACGTTAAATCTGGCCACTGTGCTGCCAATGACACCCAGAAGAACTTGCCCCTGGTCTTTCCCAAGACCAAAGTTGCAGGTGGAAGGAGAGAGAAGACCTATCTGTTGTTCCAGGACCCTCATCTCCCCCTGCCTACCTCTAAAATCAGCACTGAGCAAGGAGGGGAGGGAGGTGTCTCTCTCTGGCAGCAGCCCTGAATGACTTCTTTGCTCCAGGAGGTAAGAACCTGCAGAAGGCAGTCATGCTGTGATGTCCCTTCCCACTCCGTGAAGGCTAGAGTTTCTCTGTCACATCAAGACTGGCTCCAGCAGGAGCCAAAATGGCATAATGTGTCATGAAACAATTGATACTGCACATAAGGCAGGGTGCCGCTGTGCCGGGACGGCTCTAATCAGACCGTTCTGCTACTGGCTTTGGAATTAATCATTTGGTTTACCGGAAAGGCCTAATTTAAAAGGTGTCTTTTACAGCTCTTTCTAAAAACTGGCCACGTAGGAAACAGCACGATACTAGTGAGGAAGGAGACCAAGCTGCGGGAAGGAAGAGTGTGAAGCAGGCTCTAGGAAATCACTCTGTGCATACAGCTGAAAAAAAAATAATCTAGCTGCTGCAGGAAGAACTCTGAAAGTTCTTGTTTTTAAAGAGAAGCCATTTTTGCTCAATTAGAACATGGTCCTCATATTATTACCCAGCATGCAGCTCATACAAAAAAAGTGTCTTTGAGTTTCAAAGTATTTCTTCAGGGGAGATTAAGACACTCCGGGAGGAAAGGGGAGCAGATAAAAGAGCACAGCAAAGCTTCCGAACCTACAGTTCCACTTAAATTTTGTGTCAGCAAATAATTTGCTTAAACTGCAGACTGTCACAAACAGAGAACAAGTAAATGATTTATGCTGTACGTAAAACTGCAAATGCATCACTCAAGTCTTCTGTTTTCTATTAATGTAAATATATAAATTTCACAGGTGCTTTCTGTCCAAAGAATCTATGGCATCCTTTGTTATCTCTGTGTTCTGCAAGAGAAGAATACAAGATACTAGTTATGAAGCACAATAACACCATAAAAAACGGGAAAGGATGCGAGGGCAATGAAGGAAATGGAATATGTTTTCACAGTGAGCTCAGGCTGTCATAACACCACAGTTCAGGTTACAGAGAGATATGCCTATAAAACAAGAATAAAAAGCGTCTTGGTAATTCTGTTCATGAACTTAATCACAAAATTTGGGAGGAAAAAATCGTCTGAAATGGAACTTTTCAAGCTATTTTTAAAAAGTCTTCAAAAGGTATTTATTAATCCTTGCAGAATAGAATATTTTCAAATATTCCTTCTTGTCATGGTTGGCTTTGCTTTTTGTGTCCTAGCTACCAAAATTTGCATTCTTGGGCATCTCCTGTCATAACATCCTAGATGAGGGTGGCTTTTAAATCATGTACAAAAAGAAGTTATTATTAATCACAAACTTACTAAAGTTTACCAACAAAAATGAGTTATTTCTTCAGTTCTCATGACTACTTTCTTTGGCCATGCTTCAGGAAACAGCTGCCTGCAAGCTGAGCTGCAAGCTACACATTGCTCTTCTCTGAATTTTGGGCTTTACCTCTTCCTCTTTCCCTCTAACCATTTCTATTTCAGTCCTGGGTAAGTGGAATGAAAGAAGAGCTTGAAACTCTGGCCCAAAGGTCAGCATGCCACTCTTTCGCCATCTGTGAAACATTTCCTATTTTAGGTACCTGTATTGGCCTTATCACTCCAGTGTTGTAATCTTATTGAAGATTTTCAACTTTAGTCTATTTACAGAGATATACCCCTGCTGTTATGCACCTGGGAACTCAGAGAAGGGCTCAAAAAGTGTGGCTTTCTCAATTTCAGGGTGCACATTTGACCCAGGAACTGAGCATCTCCTCACCCTTCAGCATGGCAGGAGGGCAGGGCAGACACCAGGTGCCTTGGTGTCATGCTGACAGGTGGGGTTGACCCTCTGATGGTGGTTAAACTCTTTGTACCAGAGTGTGGTCAGGAGAGAAGGAACACCCTGGCAACTCCAAAGGTTTCCAGCTACAACTTTGAGAATGGCTATAGCTTCAAGTAGCAATTGACATCCAAGGGCAGAAGAGATGTAAGGTAGTTTGGCAGGTCAAGTATTAAAGGTTTTAACAGTGCCGTTGAACCTACTAGAAGATAACTTGGAGTTTCCTGACGTAGTAATAGTTTTCTGTATGTGATATATCCATGGTTAAATACACACATAGTGTGTGTGCAGATACAACAGCATGGAATTCTAATACCAGGTACATAAATAGTTGTATGTGATGGCACCGAAGAAGAAAATAAAGGTCAGATGAAGTGGATAACTATTATCTATCTGTGTAGATGCTGAGAAAATTTCCTGCCACACACCATAGCGTTTTACCTTCCCTGTACTAGGAACCTTGTGGTGGTTTATTTCCTGATCCTATTCTGTTAACCTCACCCATATGCTTTCAATGTGGCTGGAGACTGCCATGGAAGTGAAAGCAAAACAAAGCGAAAATGGGGTGAAGCTGATACTATGTAAAGCTGTCTGACAAATCTCCCAAAATATTACAAGCCATTCCCAGTGCCCAAGGCATACCAGCCTCCATGGAGTCATATTCACTACAGTATCAGCTGCTCTGGACCAGCCCCATGTATGTAAGAATCACTACGCTTCCTTACCAGTACAGCTTTTCAGTCTTGGCTTTGTTGTGATTGGAAGAAGTCTAAATAATTTAACTTGACTTTTGTGGCTTCAAAATATTGGAAACTTTGTCTTTGAAAGAGTTGATTTTGAAAGTTACTGTAAGAAATTACTAACTCAAAACTAAAAAGAGAACTCAATCCTTTTCCTATTTAACATTGCAGAAGAGATAGTAGCTATGAAAAGTAGGGACCAGAGCTCATTCTTCCTTCTCTACATTTTGGGTTACTCATGATTCCCTTGTAATGGGGAAATCCTCAGCTGATGTTGCTAGTCCCTGTACTGGGCGCAGGGTGAGAAGTGAGGCTGGAGCACAGCAGCCAGCAGTAATCTTGGCCTTTCTCGGAAAGGGCAAGTGGTAACTGCTCCACTGCTTTTTACAACACAAAGGCATCCAAGAAGAAAAAGGTGGGTGCACACAGCTCTGAAGAGAGGCGGCAAAACAGGAATGCTGTTTTTCCACAAACAGAGACATACTGTTAGCATTCAGAGAGGGCTGCTGGGCTTTGTAAAAGTGTTCTAGCTTCCTCGCCAAGAAGAATGTGTTATCCATCTTCCATAAAAGTCTATAAATTTGTTTCAGCCACTTTTCTTTTCTGGGAGTTTTCCAGATTCCAGTGTCTCGGTGTAAATGACTTTGCACAAAAAGAGCTAAGGTTTGCTTCATAGTTATTTTGCACTGTTTTGTGTATATAGTCTTACAGCAATCTGACTGAGATCTTTCAGTCTCTAGCAGGAGGAAGAAATTTGGCTGAGGCCAACAATGCAAGAAGAGAACGACTAAATTAACTTATGAAGACAATATAATTTGCTTCATTAGATTTCATTCTCATGGAAGAAAGCAAACAGCTAGGAGTCAATTTACTTTTGGGGTGTCTCCTGAGGGTACCAAACTAAAAATGATGGTTATTCAGAGCTAAATTTTTGTAAAAAAAATATGATGCAGACAAGTTTAGCCCCAGCTGTGCATATAAAAAGTGTAGAGTGAACAATGATCGGAGTACTATATTTCCCTAAAATAATGAAAATGATTTTAATATTAGCACTGAAATCTCTGGCTCCTTATTTTCCCTTTTCATTTTTACATTTTATTTAAAAGTAGAGTCAAAAATGCACAACCTGCTTCGGCAAAGTAGGTTTTGGGGTAGAGGGAGGCTGCATTTACAAACCAAGTCAGTGAAGAGTTTTCTTGGCCCAGATGACAGCACACGAGGTACCTCTAAACGCAGTCAAAGACAGTCCTGCCGCTCAGACAAACCCTCGAGCGTGTTTTAACCACTCGTTGAGGGCACAGTAGCCATGGCAACACAAAACTTTGCACGGGCTACGAAGTCTGCCCTGCCCCAGACCTTGGGTGAATGCCAGGGCAGTGTTTAGCTCACCCTTAAATTTATCTTTCTGCTTCCAGATCCTAAACCAGATTACACCTGCCTTGGCTCTGGGCGGCTTTTCGACTGCCACACGCATCCATTTCTTACGATGTACGTCCAGTTCTCGAAGGGGAAAGAAAGACGTGCAGCTGCTGCGATGCTCCCTCCACGTGCGCAGGGAGCCGTTGCTTCGCGGGGTGCTCAGCAGTATCTCGTCACCCAGTCGTCACTGCTCCAGCGTGGCAGGTGTGAGTGAGGATGCTTCTCGGGCAGTCGGCAAGCACACACATTTCTTCATGGGCTGCAAGCGGCCTCTGCAGCCTGTGTCACGTTTTTTTCTTTTTCTAGCAATTGTGTCACGGATGTAGTGGAGCCACTTGTTGAAGGACTAAAGAAACGGTGAAAAACATTTGGAGTTGAAAACAAGCAGCTTTTTGTGAGGGAGTCTTGGCAACTTGTCTGAGTAGAGGAAAAAGATAATTTCCCTCTGAGCAGCATAACAACAGATGACCTACTAGTACCTACTATGGTGTAACCACTAAGATGCATTTTTTAAGAAACACTTGTCACGTGTAGGAGGCAAGCAAAAATGTTTCAAGAATGTCTTTCCTAACACCACTGAAAACAGAATTTAGCATCTTGCAGCAAACGCAATGTAACACAGAGCAATTTCTGATTGCTCATCGAGGCTTGCCCCTGGGGTCTCCTTTGGGGTCAGAGCTGAGAGTTCAGTTCCCCTGGGTCTCAGAGAATGAAATAATATCCGTCCTAGGCTCCTAGAGCTGTTTCAAGCAGAAATATCTAACATTGTTTCTTCAAAGTCACCCTTGCCCACAGCCTAGCTGATGCTTATGTGCCTGTTGGCCCACAGGCAGTGGTTGCCAGTGGCTTGTGGAGAATTTCTATAACAAATATCGAAGTATAAGATGTATGTAAAGTAAAAAAAAAAAAAAAAAAAATTTTTTTGAAGATTTTTAAGAGGGCTTCAGGAGGAGAAAGACCACAAAAATTTACATTATTTAGCTGAACAGGAAAATTAAAACTCAAGTACCCAGCCCACTGTGCACCAAGCCTGAAATGCCAAGAGAGCTCATTCAGACATATTAAAAAAATGCATGACTGATATTTTATTCTATTTGAATAGTAGAGAAGCAAAGAATAAGAAGCCAGTATTTGTGCCTTTGTCAGAGACTCAGGAGGAGCCCAACACTGCTTTTTCATTATGCTGACTTTATTCAATTTGAATACAGAAGAGACTTTGTGCAGGTTTGCAAGAATATTTTTTTGCTGTGTCAAATGCAATGTGTCCTGGGAATTCTGAATAAGCCTGCATTAGAAATATACAAAAGAAAATGAAAAAGAATGCCTCAGTCTTCTTCCTGCCTTTCCACTAACAGCCACACTTGTGGAATTCCTAGGATAACGCAAATATATGAAATACGTTTATAGGCAAATGATAATTGATAAAAACATTGCAAAAATCTCCATACTCATTTCTCTGCCAGCAGCAATACATACATATACAGCAGTGATGTGGGCAGTGTTTTCAAATCACATGGGGATTTCTGGATGGGAAATAATGTTTAGTCGAAGAGCAAGAAATTATATACAACAGCAATGTAAGATTGGATTACATTTTTTTCCAAGTGTAATCAGAACCAAAACAAGTATCCTTGAAGTATTTAGGAGCTCCTAAGATTGTAATGGGAATTAGATTTGTTCTTCTACCTTTTGTTCCGTAGCTTATCCAAGGGGTAACAGAGCTGGCCAGACAATTTTGAGCTTCTCTACTAAAAAAGAAAATGATTGCCATCTCCTTTCTGGGCTATTTTGCTAAATACTGTAAAGAGAAGCTTAATGATTTAATATACTGAACTTGTCAGGTTGTATCAGAAGTACAGAAAAGACTAGCTATAAAAATCTTCATTAATGATAGGGAAGAGAAATTACTGCCTCTAACAGTGCTTTGGTGTTTATTGCTCAACAGAGAAAAAAGGTGTATTTAAAAACCACATCAAGCCAGAAAATTACAAGGCACTTATTTCTTTTTTCCTGTTCAAGGGACTCACCTGGGGAGGAGAGGCTAAATCCGTGCCTGAAAAAGGAAGCACTATGACATGAACATCCTGAAGAGACCATTCCTGCTGATGCAAAAGATTTCCATCTTTCACGCATGATCAACCCGACAAAAATGTTTGACAGTCATGTTCTACAGAATAATGTGCAGTCTGGCATTCCCTGGAGGCAAAACGGTTGAGATTCTCAAAAGCTTTTTCACTGAGCATGTCAAGCCATCCCAGACCTGATTTGGCGATAAAGCACAAGGATTTAGTCACAGTTTTAGTCGGGAAGATAGATAACCTAATATCTGCAAATTTGTGTGTTATTATCTTTGATTATACAGCACCATTCACATGCAAAACATACTTATTACAAACATCCTTTGGTAAACATCATTAAATAATTTCAACCGTCAAAGCACACGATGAGACCTCTCATTTAAAAAATACAAAGTAAGTTTTAAAAACGGTGGTACTGCTTTCGAAAGCAGTATGTCTTCGGGGAAAATATTAGGAAGTGGCTATGCAAAAGCTCCTCTAGTGTTACTGCAAAAGAAGCAGCACGTTTGTTTGGTGGGTTTTGGTAGATGTTCTAGGTTTATAGATGTTCCTCATTTTCTTAGTCCAGGAAGCAAACAAAAACTTTCACAGTATTGTGCTTAGTTTGACACTGCAGCTGAAAAAAGTGCTGATTACAAGCATATAATTTCTCATTTAGATTTCCAAACTTTATGCTATTACAAGATTTTCCCCCAACCCATCATTCATTGGTAAGAAGTTTTGAGATTAAGAACTGTGGATTCCTATGAGGGCTCCAGGGATATAAGGGTATGATACGACAGTATTTAGGTAGAGAAGATTCTCCAGGGTTTCTTCAGTTTACCAGTTTCCAAGGGCAATCTGCTCTGGCTGTTTGATTACTCTGTTGACTGGTTAAATTAACATATTAACATTTATGGGCTGACTGTTCATTGTTACTGGGTGTCAGCTGTTAGCTTCCGCAGAGGTCCCTGTGTTAAACTCATGTGAATTTGGACAGCTATCAAACTTTGCAGCACTGCACATACTTCCCCCTAAATCCTGGGTTTCACTGAAAACTCATTTCAAAGGTGCACTGTGCTTTTTGGTATTTCACATTAGACATTACATCCAGCATCCAGTTGATGGATACCTCACTGGATCTATGGCATGCAATTGGTTTCTCAGATGGCCTAGCAGTGCTCTTGGGGCTCTTGACACCCACAGAGAAGCAGCTGATGGGAACACTCATCTAGGGGGAAATTATGCAGTTTAATGCATATGTCATCTTGGTCACATCACGAGGCTGGGCAGGAGAGCTGCTGAACTTTTTATTGTGGAGCAGGTGTCAATTGACGCTGCAGTGAATGACAAAGGCGTGCAGCATGGAGACTGAAAAATCTGTTTATTTTAGATATGGAGCAGAAGGCCAGGTTGGATCTTGTTTGATCGCTGGTGATTCACAGTCCTGCTTATCAATAAAATGCTCAGAAATGGGCAGTGGAGCATTTCACACCGCATGTCAGCCGCTGGGATCCAGAGCACATGGACATGTTGAAAACCAGGGAGTTGCCGCTGACCTGTAGCCCCTGTGAAATGAGTTGTGCTCCTGTTCGATATATGTGACTTTTGCCAACCTTTGCAAGAGATAGGGCAAGCCCTCCTGCTGCAATAAGGCAGAGCACTCTGGATCGGGACAGATTTCACTGTGAAGGGGCTACTGCTTCTGTCTGCTTCACTTTTAGGGAACAAACAGGCCATCATTAATATATCATGTTTTATAAGCAATATAGTCAGATAAAACATATTAAAAGGAGAAGACAATTTTTGCCACATCAGGTTAACCTCAGAACAGTTTGTCAGAATAGATGTTAAGAGAAGAAGCAGTAAATGTAAGTAAGAATTGAATGCAAATATTCAAAGGGGACTTAAATGTGTTGAGTGATTTATGGATGTAAGATAGGAAAATCTGAAGGGACAACAAGGAATAATTATCGAAGCAAAGATGAAGATAAAAACCCCCTATAATTAATATCAATGGTTAATTTGTAAATGGTGCTTGAAACACCAGAAATCTCAAGAGCATAAAATGTGACAATCGATACTGTCATGACAGCAAATGGGTGGTCAGCTTAAGGAAGGCACCATCACTGTCACAAACTGAAGAACCATCACGGTGTAAAGCTCCAGCTTTGATCAACAGCATAAGAGGATAATGACGATTACGAAACCGCAACATATCGTGACAACAAGCCACAGCTGGAAGCAAAGGTTTTCACTGCTGTCGTTGCCTGGTGAAAGCGCAGAAACCTCCTGCCTCAAAGCGCCTGGGCTGGACTGGAAGGATAACCAGCTGTAATGTCGCTTTATAAGATGCAATATTTTCTTTGCCCACTGTGGTCATCCAGGTCTGCTGGTCAACATGTAGAGGGGAGACCTTTCAGTGAGGGTAAGAGACTATGTCAGCAGCAGCTGAGCACAAGGACAATCGCCGCTGGGTCTTATGCAAGCTGCAAGAGCTACTGAGGAGCTCCTGATAAACATTTGAATACTTATTGTCATAACTCCTATGAGTTACCACTGGATTTATAAAAGTAGTACAGTCCTAAAGATAATGCTGAGACTGCCTTTACATTACCATTCGAGAAAAACACCATACTAATCACCACCAATTTTTCATCTTGTTCTAAAAAAGCTTTCAAGACTTATGTGCTGTTTCATCAAATACTGATTTTCAACGGGTTATTTTACTTTCAAAGCAGCTAAGGTTGATCCTGCGGCTTGCTGTGCCTCTTACTCAGATGATTTGGTCATTGCTTTCATTTGTGAAAATAGATTGGTGGCTTTCCATAGAAAGTTTTCACTCCCTTTTTTTTTTTTTAATAAATAACAGAATTAAAATAATAATAGTAACATCTGAAATAACAGCTAACAGCATCTCTGCAAGAAAGATTCCAGCAATATAGAGCTACACATTTTAAGTGGATTCTGCAGAAAACAAAATTAGCTAATAAGGAAAATTATCTAATAATGAGTTCTCTGCTTCAGAATTTAAAATATTTATACAGCACATCTAATACACAAAACACAACCAAATCTTTAAAAAAAATAAAAGGAATAAAGTAGTATACTTTTTCAGGAATTTTTGAGGGTAAGGAACTTCTACAATATTGAATGTGTCTGTTATTAAATATACCTTATAAAATATTTTTAAGTTAAAATAGTTTGACACTATCTCTAAAACTTTCCGCATTCCCTACAGATGGAGGCACAGATACAAGTACATGGGACAGTGTATATCGCGTGCTTTAACATGTTCCCTGGCCTGCCTTCCCAGCAGCAACACAGACACAGCTATAACAGATTTCAGACTGTAGACACTCCTTGCATAGCACAGAGACCAAAATCCCAGATGAAGTTACAGAATTTATTTTGAATTATGGTAGTAAGTTGGGTCATGAGAAATTAAGAAGCAGAGCAGGGAAAGGCCGTGAGAATCAGCACAACTGTTGTGAATGCACCGTCAGCCAAGGGGAGGCAAAGCCAATGGTTTTGGGACCCAGATGTTTTCTTTTCGGTTGTCTGAATGTGACAGTAGATGTGTATTCCCAAAAGGCACACACACACATCTCTCTGGCATAAGCCTACAGCCCCTCCAGTATCTGGTCCCCAACCCCCAGTCTCTCCAGTAACCAGTCCCTAGATTTACAGCCCTGTCAGTATCTAGACCTAGATCTCTTGTCCTGTTCACCAGCTAGTTTGGCTTGAAGCTCACTGTGTCCTACAGAGAGCACCCTTGCACAGAAAAATAGGAGATCAGATGGTAATTAGATGCAAGGAGGGGCCAGACCACACCCCTTTATTCCCCTTCTCTCCATATTCTTAGGCTTTTTCTTCCCTTCCTCACATTTTCTTTTCCCTTGTTACCTCTGAAATAAACAACTTTCCACTACTTTTCCCCTGTGGGTCCCAGTTTTGCTATATCTGTACCCAGATTTAGTATTTCTGCTGCTGGAACCTGGGTCATAGAATCATAGAATCTTCATGGTTGGAAAGGACCTTTGAGATCATCGAGTCCAACCAAACAACCTACAATCTCTGCCCTTCAGAGCATGCCCTGAAGTGCCACATCTAGACGTTTCTTAAGCACCTCTAGGGATGGTGACTCAACCACCTCCCTGGGCAGGCTGTTCCAGTGCCTGACCACTCTTTCAGTAAAGTAATTCTTCCTAATATCTAATCTAAACCTCCCCTGCTGCAGCTTCAGACCATTTCCTCTGGTCCTGTCATTATTCACTTGGGAGAAGAGGCCAACACCCACCTCTCTCCAACCTCCTTTCAGGTAGTTGTAGAGGGCAATGAGGTCTCCCCTCAGCCTCCTCTTCTCCAAGCTAAACATGCCCAGCTCCCTCAGCCTCTCCTCATATGACTTGGGTCACCTCTGCCTTGGCTGGTGTCACAGATGGGGTTACCAATAACCCTCCTCAACCCTTGTGAGACCTGACCAGCCTTCGTGACGTTGTTGGTCACTTTTGGCAGCTTCACAGCCTGTTCCTTGTTATGTTGAGCAACATCTCCTGTCTGATCCTGTAGTTCCTCATGTTGTGTCCAGTTACCTTCACCTCCGGCCATGGCCAAGACATCTCCCAGCATACGCTGGCAATGTCTTATGTCTGTGCAGCAATATCATAGCAGCCCCAGACCTATTTAGAGTGACTAGGGGCTCTTGCCATTCTTGTGGTATAAATTCTGTAGGATTTCAGAAAGGAAAGGTCAAATAACTAATCTAAATGAAACTCTGCTTACCTTTGCAGTACAACTGACCTGGTCAAAATCATAAATACGACACTGTGGTTAGAAAAATGTAAATAAACCTGGTTTCCTCCAGGATGGAGGGGGGACTGAAGGCTTCTGGAAGGTGGTCTCAGTTGCTATTTTCCAAACAGACATGCCTTTAATAAAGTAGCATTTCTAATGGAGCACAAACTGTCTTTTGTTCTAAAATAAAGATGTCATGCCAGAAAATAGACCCCAGAACTGTTAAGTATACATCATGATAGTCCTGGATCACAAAGGTAAGTTTCTGCTTTTCTTCTCTTACTCCCATGCCTTTCTAAAATATTTTGATGTAAATTGACATGTTGTCTGCTGACTTTACAACAGGCAAAAAGAATTGACTGAGTGCTAAACCTATCCTAAATTATGCTTAACACGACCAAATTTGAATTCTTTCTGCTTTCACTTTGCTAGATTTCATTGATAAAATTGTTACATAGTAGAATCCAAGGAGCAATCTGAAAGTCAAATGAAAATAATTATGAACTATATCTATAGATCATTCAACTATAGAATTGCATCAGAATTTTTTATAAATGTAGATAAATACATTTGCAAATTTATCTAATGGCTTCCTGTAATAAGATCCCTGTTTACCCTTGCACTTACCAAACACTTCATCATATTGCATGCATGTTAAGTCCCAAGATGCACTTTAGTGAGATTGACTTGCTAAATTGAGTCAATTTTCTTTAGATCAAATGGAAGTGCTCTGCACCATCTAAGCCAGAGCTTCCCTCATAGGGAAGACGGTGGCACCGTGCACCGTTCTGTAATAATTATGTGCAAGCCAAGGTTGCATCAAATTGCAATTGCAACTCCAAACCACTGTGATGAGAGGCTTGGAAATCCTTAATGGAAAAATTCACTCATCGAACAAATGAATAGCTATTATGTAAGTATGAAATAACAGTGCTAACAGTGAATACTCATCTCTTCTCAGAAGGGGTGCAAGTTAAACATAAACACATTTAGCTGCAAAGCAAAAAAACTCATACACAGCATGACAAAACATTTCCGAGCAGCTCATCAGCTCTGGTTCTTTAGTGGATGGTAAACATATGGAGGAAACGAAACTTCAAGATAAATGAAGGCTGAAGATTGAAAAGCTATGAGGGATAACATGTATTTAAATAAAGCTTGAAGTGTAACTTGGAGGACATGTCCCGTCACTGTAGTGGATTTCTAAGTAAAAAGCCTCTCTTGAAAACCCTCTTGCCCAGACTGCCCTGCCTAAAGTGCCCTGTTTTTTAGGATACCCTGATGAGTGTCTTTGGCATGTGACACACCACCGGGGATGCTCCTGGTCACGTGGTGTAGGCTGGGAAACTCTCTTTCCATGACTGTACCCAGGGCTGCTTTTCTGTACTGCACACACCCGATTAACCCACTGTGCTGGCATCTGCTAACCTGTATTAGCATGGGACGGGGAAACCCGTGGGGTGCAGAGGACTGTTAGCTTTACCCACGGCACCTGGGTCTGGCAGGTGATGCAATGTAAACCAGTGGTTCCCCCACAGGCTCAGCTGTCTCCTCCAAAACTTAGAGAAAGAGCACGCTCTGATCAGGAGCTGTGGTCTCCCCACAAGTAGCCTGGCTCCAAGTGTCCCCTCTAAAGTGGCAGCCTCCATGGATGCTTCCTCCCCAGCCTCTGTAGCATCCTCTGCATTGGCATGGCGGCGACGGGGGAGTGCAAGGCGGCCTTGTCCTCCTCCGTAGCATTCAGCTGCAACGCTTTGGCCTTTCTTCATTGCAATGAGCTGGGAGACATGATGCACATCACCAGGGTCACAAGTTTTATCCCAGTGAGAGCCAAGGTCCTTACAAGATTCCCACACAAAGCACAGACAAACTGTGGACAGAAAATGGGATCCCATAGCCCTCCTACAGGAAACAGTGTCCTCTTGGTCTCCATGCCTGGTATTGGCACCTAAACTGGAAACTGCACAAGAACTTTAACGATTTCCTTACCAAGGGAACTGGATGATTCACCATCAAACTGGACAGTCCTGGCAGGTCCAGAGATAAGGACTGAGTGAAAGACAAGATGCACAAGAGCTTTTTCACTCCACTGAATGCAAAGCATCCTGTAGCTTTTGGCCCTAAACTAAGCAAAACCCCACCCATGAAGGCTATTTTCCAAGTTAGTCCTCAAGTCTAAAGAAAAGCGTGACTTCCTTGCCATATCTCTTCAGGGAAAAATTCCCAAATACACGGGGATTCCTGCAGAGCATTATGTCTGTTTCTGCTTCATCTTTTATGTCCCTGCAAAAGGATGTGGGTGCTTGGTCATGCATGCTCCTCCAGGCACAGCTGCCTGCTTCAGTAAGATTGGAGGTGGTCTTTGGAATCTCCCATTTTAGTGAAGCAGAATGGGTTTGGGAGAGGCTTGGTAGAGATATTACATCAGCCATCATGAGCTTCTCTGAGTGCCAGCACAGATGGGAAAAAGAGATACATCCCTCTTATCCTTCTTCTATACAAATGTAGTTCCTTTTAATGACTACAATCTGGCAGGCTGCAATACTCTCCTTAGACTACTACTGCAGGTGCTTTGAACCAGAAACAACACACACAAAATAATAATTAAATCTGCAAGGGCATCCGACAGGCCCCAGGGCTGAGCATCCTACAGGGTGGATGTGGTCAGGTTACTGAAGTGCAGGGTAGTCCTAACCGCATCCCACTTGGCCTGCGGACTCAGAACCACTGTCTGGAGCAATTACATTTGTCAGGATGGAGGTAGCCCTGCACTAGACAGGTGAATTCTCCATTTCCCTATTTTTTATTTTTCTATTCATGTGTGTGTCTATCACTGCTTTATCTTTTTTAACTCCAGTACACATAAAGAATAACTCCATTACAGTCAAATGGAATATAACATTTTAAAGAAGGCGTGAGAAAAGAATCAGGACTAGAGGTCCAAAGTCTGCGTTATTTGCTATTCTTTGTGTTGACTCACTCTTTAATCCTTCAATATGAGGCTTTAAATACACCAGGAGCCTCACAAGCCAAACTAATGAATTTCAATACAAATTACCCAGAATTCCATTAATTGTTCTAAAGCATGCAGAAGAAAAACATATAAAATACCAGGCTTTACCAAAACACAAGCACCTCTAAGTAGCTGAATTTCTACAGTATCTCTCTTTTTAATTTTTGTGCAATTTGTTTGCCTGCATTTCAGGCATCACTGGGCTATAGCTAGTCAATGGAAAATTAAGCTGCCTTCTCTAATACTCAAACCTCTTCCCCAGATGAATGGTTTGGAAGGGATGGAACACGTACTGATTTCAAAGTATTACAAAAATTATGTCAGTCATGAGGGTGCAACCACTTCACAGGGCCTGTAGTTCTATCCCAAGCCAAGTACACCCTGAACAGCTCATTATGTTCAAAATTGAGACATACATGCAGGCATAAGCCTCAGCTTTCTAATCACTGTCATATAAAGAATTTATGTTAGCAACAGAGCATTTTAAGAGATTCTTCACAAATTGTGACAGTTGAGATAAAAACTGAACTTTCAATTTCTTTGCTTTTTTCCTTACGTAATCTTATCAATTCACATTTATATTAAAAGTTAGTGGTGAAAGAACTTTTCTTTTCTAGAGCTGTATTCTCACCTATGTTGGGATTTTGTTTCTTTTTTTCTCCCGTAAGCACTTCTGATATTATAGTAGAGGTATTCACAACCCAAGGGTCTCCTAGAAAACTGTTAATCAGTTCTGTGAAGGCTGGGATATTTTTCTTCTCTGTGAAGGCTCTCTTATTTGAATACTGCTAAATCACCTGAACTGAAAATTATTTATAAATTCGTTTTGCAGAACAAAGTCTTCGCCTTTAGAAAAGACTGAATTGCTGTAGGTTACAATATTTTGAAAAGAACATTACCTAATGTATTTCTGCAGTCTTCATTTTAAACCTTTATTCAAATTATATCAATTGAATACAATGTTATACTGCAAATATAGGGCACAGTTTATTTCAGGAAGAACATATAAACATTTTTTTAGTAAAGAGCTGCCTAATACAAGTTTGTGGCCTTTCTAGTTATAACCATAAACCAATTGTTTTCTTAAAAGAGAAAGTAAATGACTAAATATCACAGATTTACATATGTTTTCATACTCTCTAATTTTCACGCACACATGTGCCGGAAGAATTAATGTATCTTTTACACTGAATTTGTTCTGGGCAAAATAGTGCATGTCTTCTTGCTTTATGTTTTGTTAGCTCTCCAATAACATGTTTGGGGCTTAAACATCTCCCCTTTTTGTTTCAAATATTTTCCTATTATAACCCCTAAAGACAGGCTGATAGCTGGGATCTTGTAATGTAAGGGTCGCACCTACGTGAACTGGCTTCTAACGTTGAAAACCACAGAGCCACAACGGGCTAGAGGTAGTCATTAGGCCATGCCTCACCTTACACTGAGATCAAGCATGTCTAAGTTTTATTCACACATGTTGGTCTAAACTATTCTTCAGTGCCTCACCGGTGTTCTGCCAACTCTTTCCTATCTTTACACATAAGAAAGTTTTCTCAGTTACTAATTGGAATCTTCCCTCCTACAATTTTGTTATTCCTTTTCCTATTCACCATGGAAATAAGGGACAAATTACCGTCTTTGCAGCACTCTTTCACATATCTGACTACTATTTTCATAGCCCTCCTCTTTTTACCATTGAGTAAATTCTTCAATGCTTAATGCCAGTCATAGCTTGTAGATTTGTGGTCACTCTTAATCCTTTTATCTGAACTTGGCAATTGCCTTTATGTAAATGCAGTGCCCCAAACTTGGATACTGTTCTGTAATCTTGTTGATAACAAGCAGAGGGAAAGTAGTATTTTGTGTCTTACATACTATATTCCCTAAATACATAAAAACTACTTTTGCCTTTTTCCATTTCTGTCTCGTGATCCAGTGCAGGCCCCAGCTCCTTTTCTGAAGTACTGATATTTAACTAGATATTCCTTTCCCATATGTTGATTACCGCTGCCCAAGAATAACACATTACACTTGTCCCTATTCAATTTCATCTCACTCTTTTCAAGCTACTTAGTCAATTTTTCAAGGTAATTTTGAATTTTATGTTCTTCTCATGCCGGCCAGCTCCATGTCACTTGCAAATGGAATGTGCATATTCTTCAGATTATTAAGAAAAAAACCTGAACACAGACTGAAGAAACACCTCTGGGGAACCATACTAGATATGTGCTTTCCTCTTTGTTGCAAATAATTGATCATCATTTCATGGCTTGTGAAACATACCCAACCCTTCTGTATCCACACTATGCCAGTGCTTTATAGAATCATAGCATAGCATAGTTTGAGTTGGAAGGGACTTTTGAAGATCACCTAGCCAAACCCCCTGATATAGATCATATTTTCCCAATTTGTTGTATAAGACAATACAGAAAGCCCTGATAAAGTCAAGATGAATGACATTTATTTTCTCAGATCTCATTGTCCCATTGTAGAAGGAAATCATGTGGATTTGATAATTTCATACTGGCTGCTACTCATATCCTTATTGTCTTCCACTGCTAATAAATACTTTGTTTTGTCAGTTGTTCAAACATTTTCTGAGAGCAGAAATTAAGCTGTAGCTGAATGATGCTCAATCTTCCTTTCTCCTTATTTAAAGACAGACAGTGGCTGTCCCCTCATGAACCTTTCCAGATATTACCTGTCCATCACATGCTCTCAAGTACGGCAGTAGTATCTAATATTTCATCACACAGTTCTTTAATTTCTTCATTAGGAAACTCATAATCCCTTGCTGACTTGAAAAAATGCTAATCTCCAAATTGTTCCTTTCCCATTCAAAGTTCAGGTCTTTACTTTTATCATTGGTATGAACTATGATACCCCTCAGTTGCAATTGATCATTCTTGTAAGGGCTGAGGCAAAAAAGCTATTACAAAATTTGACCTTCTGAGTATCATCCAGCAATAGCTTTTCCTCTCGGCTGAACAGCTGACCAGTTCACCTTTCCCTTCACCTTCCCTCTGTTACAATTACATTTCTAAATTGATTGATATCTCTTGGCAGACGCTCTTGTTTTGAGCTTTGGCTTTTTAAAATTTTGTTTCTACATGTTCATGTTATATTTATCACTCTTCCTCAGTACCCTGACCTAGTTTCTGCTTCCAGCTTGATTCTTTCTTGTGTTTAAGGTTCATGCACAGTTCATGCTTTAATCAAGCAGATCTTTTACTGCATTTTCTCTCTTTTCTTCACAGTGGGTTAGTATATACCTGTGGATGGATATTATGTTATTGTGTATATTATTTTTTGAGGCACTAAATGTTTAACAGCATTTTCCTTTACACGAGATCTTGGTTACCCATTCTGTGAATTTATTGAAGTCTACCTTCTATCACCCAGATGCCATTCCTCCTTCTTGTCCTGAATGATCGTGATTCTTTTTTCTAATGGCCACTCTTAAATGGACCTTCCAGCCTCAAATTCTCATCCATTCCTCACAATTGCCAATTAATATAAAAGAATCTCTCCTTTGTTTGCTTTCTTTTCTTCTTGAATCAGAAACATTTTCCCTGATACAATCCAAAGGTTTCCTGAGCAGTCTCCTGTATTTCTTTCTCAGTGGATATTCCTCATTATCCCCAGTTACCTTGAGCTGAATATAAAAATTCTTGCTACACATCATGCACTATTTTGTCCCTCAGTTCTTTTCTCTTTATGCCACAAACCTTGGAAATAAGGTGCGATTTAAACCTTTATCTTACATTCAGAGACTGAGTTTCGGGAAAATTTATGTCTAGCACAAGTTTTGTTTGATAGGTATACAAAATTCAGCTTCAAGATATCTTCAGTCATTGACAACACAACCCAGAGCACATGAGATCCTGCAAGAAAGTACATTTCAGATGCTGCTGATGGGGCATATGGCATTAAGGGGTGAATATGTCAGCAAGCAAGTCTAGATAGTCCATGTACACAGTGAATTTGGGGTTTGCCAACAAGGTTTGAACACTGAAAATCGGTGGATTATGCCAGGCTGCTGGCTGTTCATGGGTGTCCCGTTTAAACTCAGAATAATCTTGCTGAATCACACAGAAGGAAGAATAGTGGAGAGACCTGCTACAGTAAAAGCAAGCCATTTTGAACACAGCTGGACCTTCCCCAGGAAACAAAACACGCTTCTTGGTATTAAAATCCCGAAATATAAAACTAAGTCATTATGCTAGCTTGAGTGCTATGAGCAGAAAGAACATTAAAAGGAAAGGAAAGAAAAGAAAAAAAAAAGAAAAAAGAAAGAAAAAGATAACATAAAAATAAGGCAATTCTAAGAGACTAAATGTAAACTTCTCTATTTTAATTTAAACAAGGTGGGGTTTTTTTATAGTTCATAAAAACACAGCATAAGAATAAGGTAGGAATCTTACAAGATTATACTTGTCATGTACCAGTCATACAGGCCAAAAGTCCACAGGAGAAGCAGATGTGGAAGCTGCCAGTTCAAGTCAAATAAACATTCATCAAACATAATACAAATGATAAAAAGTAAAGCTTGCAAACTGAAGTTAGATCTTGAGCAGACTTCTTGCACGCAGTGACATAAACATGATACATGACGTAACATCGTGTTTTCATGAGGCATAAGTATTTTAACACCATGAATTTGAAATTACCCAATTGCAGGCTTACCAAGGAGCTAGATAACGTGCCAATGGACAAGGCATTTCAAGGGAAGGCAATAATCCCTCTCAAGCAGAACACAATGATGAAGAATCTTCTTTTTCTTACTATATATGTAGCACAAGTGGGCTTTATAACAGAGCCCAGAATAAGCTTTAATCTCTATCAGAGCATACATAGGGCTTGGGATAGTATCTTAGCATTTCAGCTTTCATTCTAAAAAGAAGCATTTAGGCATGCTGAATATTAAAAAAAAGGTTTAAAAATGTAACTTGAATTAACCAATATCTTGATGTCTATCTGTGTCTGTAAAGATCTAGAATTAATAGACCTGAAAAGCACAAACTAGCTCATATATCATAATCAGGTCTTATTTTCAAGAATGGTAAATCCATCTTTCTGACCTTCAACTTCTAAGTTTTAGATACATTGTGTGAAGAAGATTTTTAAATCCTAGGTACTGTTAAGGGCATAAAACTTAAAACAATATAGCCACCTGCACCATAAAGCATGGAAGCCTCACCAGCATACTCTTTAGGGTAAACACTCCTAGCAGGAAACAGCAATGGGAAGGTTGCAAGAGGTGAGCTACTGTTTTCCAGAAATTATTTAAACCAGCTCAACAGTAAATCTCAGGTATATGCATCTGTCTTAGTGTTGCAAAGATTAGCTTAGTGTTAAAATAATAGAACGTTCCAGCCTAAAATGGCACCTTCTGTATTGAACACAAAGAAATCTCTCCTTGCAGGTCCAACCAGGAATTTATAAGAACTTTAGAGTTAAGTTAGCTTAGGCTTAGCTAAGTTAGCTAAAGATGCCTTCCATCAGTAAGAATCTCCTTCCTTTAACTGCACTGGCTCCTTATGTGTTGCATTATTCTTTAGTTACCTGTAGTATCATGTCACACAGACTGTAAATTTTTAACGACTGGGTCATAGAGGCTTGGTGTCTCTGACGTGGACTTCTGGTACCCTAATGGCCATAGCACAGGATTAGGGTTTACCAGAATGACTATGGGGGAATGAAAGATTTATAAGGACTGTCTTTACTGCATGTGTGAGAAGAGTGCACTGTGAGAATGCAGTGGGACTTACGTAGCCAGTTATATGCTACTGGGGTGAGGGTGGCTTTCCTGTCCTCGTAGAGTACTCCCTGGTCCTATTGTCAAGGGAAGTAATGGATGTGAAATTGTTGTCTTTACATCAAGTAGGTAAGAAGTCCTTCATTATGGATTATGAGGCCTCTTCTTTTCCCTTTGTCACGCAGAATAGGTACCGGTTAGACATTTTATTCTCTCTCTTGGAACCAATTTTAATCATGAGCACAGAGCACTCTCTTATTCTGAGCCCTTATTGAAGAGTCATAAAAGTGCTGAAAAGTGCTGCTATCAGCACAGTTTATGATTTGAGACACTTGTAGCATATCCAGCTCCTTGCTGGTTTTGTAAAGAAAGTTCCCAGAATCACACCCTAGTTCCTGAGATTAGATTCCTTCTGCTCCTGTACTTCTCCTGCACTGATAAGAAAACTACTCACCCCCACTGACAGTCCTGAGCACCTCGGTAACCTTTCTTTTTGGAATTATGGCTTAAGCCCAATAAAATAAATTCATTTTAATGGCAAAAGTTGAAAGAAAAAGAGCAATAAGTGGCCGTTTACCCAGAGAAATAGCAAGCAGCATTGCCTGTACAGGCCATAAGAAGATGTACAGCAATAAGGTTGCTTAGCAATAGTCCATAGATAAACCGGTTAAACACAGGAAAGGAAGAATATGAGTGAGCAGGCAGAGTATAGGAGTAAGCTGTCCCTTGGATAGGTATTATGTCAAAATACTTCCCTATCAAGGAAGGAGAAGCAAATTGAGCCTTCTGTACCTATACTCAGAACCGTACATATTTTACAAGTAAAGAGCTTAAAAAGCATAGCTGTTCTATAAGCAGGAATTCAAATGAAGCCCAGGTCCATTATAGACAGACAGTCTTCCACCCAGCCTCTCCCCATCATAATAACCCCAACACTTCTCCACATCCCTAGTGCACCCTAGTGAAACGAGAGGCAGCAATGCCGCTGTTAGCCCAGACAAATAGATGAGCTGAGGCACCAGCCAGATCTTTCCACGTTCTCTTAACTGGGCCATTAGCCTGGACCTCCTTCAACCCAGACACCAGTATTCATTACACAGGTGGTAACATAACTGAAACTCCCACCTCTTTTTCAATTTGGCTTGAGGTGGGTCAACAGGCCCAAAACTTAGGAGGGTAAGGGAGGTGATATCTAAGCAACAGTTAGTACCTTTTGTCTTTCAAAAAAGAGATAAAATGTCCGCCAAAAATCTTAATGTTCCTCAAACACTTTTCTAATATCACAGATAACACAAGCATTCTGTACACAGGTGGTTCATGCAGTACAGAATGAAAGAATATTTTAGCACTGCCCAGGGTTGGTTACCCTTAGGTAATGTATCACTGGGAAATCTTGCTGTCTGGCTATTATTAAAAATAATACCATCAAGCATTTTCTTCCATTCTTTCTGACTGTTGTATGCTGTTGTCAGAGTTTTATCTCTAACGCACATGAGAGAGACTTGATCTTATACCCTCCAGCATTAACGCACTCCTTGGTGCCTGATCTGTTCTTATAGCCTGAGAAGAATAAAATTTTGCATAAACAGAAACAATTATAAGAGATGTTTGAAATGCCAAGGGGATTTTAGTACAGATGGTCAAAAGTATGTGATAAATATGATTTGTCATACCATATCCACATATAAAAATAAAGGAGCTATCCCATATGAAAAGAATTCTACCTTTATTTTATTTGGGATTTGGGGATTTGGTTGTGTCTAAGGGTAAAGTGTCTTCCTGTTGGATCAGTATTCCTCGAGCAAATGAATTACCAATAGAGGGAAGAAGGTGCTTTTGAAGATATCCAAAAGGAGCCCCAATTCACCAAAACTAAGTACTTAGTTATCGACCATAATGAATTTAAAAATTCATTCTATTTGGAGTGGATCTCCCTCTGGAGGCCTTCAAAAGCACCTAACCTTTCTCCTACAACTAGGAAGGGAGTTTATTCGTTATAAAAATTAATTAATTATTTTAAAAATTTATGTACATAGAGAGAGATACTGGGGGAATCACCATGCACCTAGGATGAAGGCACAAGTGCTGGAGCCAGATAAATGGCTCTCTACCCACTATCCTTTCTTTGGGAAAGCAGAATTAAGGAAAAGTTTTTAAAAGAAAATGAAAACAAGAAGCTAGCACCATTGTGGAAGAGAATAACATTCCATTACTTTATTTCTAAACGTTCTTATCACTAATGGTATCTGTGGGAAAGCAAAAATTAAGGTAAAATAAATACCTTTCCAATATTGAAGACTGATAAATGAGGTCCCTATTAAAGCCTATTGTATTTAGATATTCTTTATCTGAGGTTTTGCAAAACTTCTCATCTCTTCTCCCACTTCCATGTAAGAGAGTGCTCTAAACATTTCCTAAGTTCCCAAAGCTTCGTGTTAGTGTTATAATACAAAAGAGGAAGACTACTAATAAGTTAGTTGGGCTAGTGTTCACAAGCAAAGGAAGAGCTGACAAACAATCACCATGCCTTCAGGCAGTTTCTGTAGTGGAAAAGAAATGCTTGATCTGAACTCAACTATACAGACATAACACCAAAAATGAAGTAACTCCTGGCTTTAAAGCCCCTGAGAGTCACTGGAAAACTTCCCCAAACTTTGGATTACACTATAATTTATTTTCCAGTGATTCTGTAGCGAGTAAATCACTGAACAGACATTTAGCAAATGGAGTTGGTTTTCTCTTCCTGACACAGATTACCTACAAGACCCTGGATCAGCCACAATACAGTACTGTAAAAGAGAAAATTATTTTTTCAAGTGTATACATACCAGTACTGGAATATCAGGCTGAAGGATAGTGATGGTACCACTTTTAAAGCTGACAGTGAAGCTGACTTCATAAGTAGAAGTATGATACCTGTAATGCAAGAAGGATGTGTATAAATTAGTGACAGCTGAGAAAAGAATTAAATGTTTCCCAGTCCACAAAAAGACCCTCTAGAACCATCTGTGAAACAAATGAAAGACCTGACTTCTGTCTGAAAGTACCTACCAAGAAGTAAATAATAATGCAGAATGCAACAGGAGCTTCTGGACAAATTTTGACCCAAAAGGATGGCACATATTTTTAGCCATGCTATCCATAAACTAAGTTGTTTATTTAATAACTTAAAATGTACTTAATAGCTTAAACGACTTCAAAAGATTTATTCTACACCTTAAAATTAGTGATTTGGTGCCGAAATTATCTGATATACGGTAGGTTGGACCACCTAATAATCAGTGTTTCTTCTGGATTTGAAATCTTGTGGTTCTCCTTCTATTACAGCTTACTCACCTCCAACAACTTTGTATAATAGGGAACATAAAGTCATTTTTAGGTGTTATTACTATGCTGTTTGTTTTATAAACCGACAGAAATTACAATCTCAGTATTTACCCTACAATACAAGGACAGTACATGTTTTACATCTCTCCCTTTCTGTGTCCTCATTAGAAACTATACATTCATGAGCCAAGGGAATGCTACAGTAATGGCATAAAGTCCTCTGCATGATGAGGATATTAAGTACTATGGGTATAGCTAATGTCTCAGGCATCCCTAGGGGGAAATTAATGACGCTCCTTACAGACCGCAGCTATGCAGCAGACAAAAGAGTGCTAGAGAGCAAGACCAAGCGCTGGTCCTTGACCACCCAGACTGCCTACCCCTCACCTCACTCCCTGGCTCTGCTTGGGACTCTTCCAACTCGCTCTCAGACATACCAGCTACAAAGGGGGTTGGTCCCACACTATAGATGCAACTCAGTCTATACCTGGCTCATTTTTATTTATCTTAGAGACTTATTTTAAGTTGGCTTAGAGACTTCAAGTTGGCTGAATCAGTTTCTAGGTGAAATGAATCCCACACTATAAGCAGAATCACCAATCTGGGCACAAATTAATTGAAACATGCTGGCAAAAACTTAAACACATCAAATTCTGTCTGAACGTAACACATTTTTCATACTGTGAGTGTGGTTGAACACTGCAATATGTTGCCCAGAAAGGATGGGGATCCTCCACCCTTGGAGATATCCAAAAGCCATCTGGAAATGGTGCTGGGCAACCAGATCTAGGTGACCTTGCTTTAAGCAGGGTGTTGAAGCAATCTCCAGAGGTGCCTGCCAACCTTAAGCATTCTGTGATTCTGTGATTCTGCAAATCTCTTAACCAGTGACTCCAATCCTAGACCAGCTGTTGCGTTGCAAGTGGCATCACAGGTCTTCAATAAAGGGCATACAAAATTACGTGGCTACGCCGAGGGTTAGTTCTGCAGTTAGTGTGCTCATTTGCATGCAAAGGCAGAGACTACATGAGGAGAGAGATGCTACCACTCCGTGTCAGTGATTATTATGTCTACCAGTTTAGCACTCTTCATCTGCAGTCACGTAAGTTCCTTATAAGCAGGGTTAAATACTACGTTTTTCAGATAGGTCCGTTGAAGCCCTTAGGGTGTTCATGATGCTAATTTTGCTTAGCAGATTCACCTCAGGATCTGTGCCCTGTGTCACCCATGACAGAGACTGTTTTACTGTGCTGACAACAGAGGAAATGCAGGAACACTAACTTCCCTAGCATAAAATCAATTTCTGGAGGTAAAAGGGGAAACAAGGGGAAACGTCAAAAGCCTCATGGTAATACTGAGAATAAGTTCATGGAACTTATAGCTCTAGAAACTGAGATGGCTGGATTTGCCAAGAGCAAAAGCCATAATGATCTTTGAGAGTAACTAAATTGAGGGTGAAAGTTTTCCTTCTGGGCTTTTAGACCACCTGAGAAAAACAGCTTCTTGCAGAAAAAGATAGGCACACACGGAGATGTCCTCTGTTACATGCTGGTTTGCTGCGTTAGCCTAGGCTTGGAGGTTGTGCAAAGGGGGCCCTTCTGGTGTCAGAAGAGCTTTTTTGAGCCTGTAAACTTCTCATAATCCTGTTTTTTGTTCTCAGCACTTCCTACTTCTCATGTCCTTCCTTTTCTACAGGAACAAATTTAACCTGTCTTTTGAAATCTCATTACCACAAGATTGCACCTTCCTGTTGCAGCCAGGACTTACTGGTTGATAAAGAGAGAAAACAAGTCCTAATGAAAAGTAGGATTACTAAACTGGAAGTTGTTTATACACAGATAGGTATTCCCAAATTAGAGCACGCAGAGCAAGTTCCCCAGCTGCTGCTCTGCCATTGAGGTCTGTATGTGCTGATTGCCCAGATTTTTTGGCTAGTAAGGGATCAGATATGGTCTTGTAGGTGGTGAAATGTAATGTGAGCAAAAGGAAGTGGTGGGGTGGCGCAGACAAAACTGTAGCAGTGCTAATGTAGTAGAGCAAGCAGAAGAACCTTAAAAACACATGCATCATAGTCTGTAGAAAGCTTAGCTTCGCTCCATCAGACAGCTATTCTGGTTAATTCATGCAATCATTTTGCTGTTACTTTGGCATGCCAACTTCTAATAACAGAAACGCTTGAGGTACTTCTTTACATCTCTGACAGAAGATGCGGAAAATACGTGCAACAACAGGGGACCCTTCAGGAAGGGATTCTGCTACCTGATATTCCATAATTTCCCTCTTATTAGCTTAAGCACATGTATCAGCTATAGTGAAGGTATTTATCTGACATGTATTATGTGAGACATATGCGTGTCATGGAAGGAAAACAGTGGACTCCTCAAGCTCAAGTGTTTTCTGAGGAAGGGACTGTCATGTATAACTGGCGGTATTTTTCTGCAACTAGCTTGTCTGGCTTAGTTTTCTATCTTTCCTGTACACTGGGAATGAAATGTAAGCAGGCTGATAATGGGAACATGAAATCAAACAATATAAAACAATTTGGATCCTCAGAAGAATTATGTAGGAAATTTAATGCTTGGTTCCTTCCGGCATGACGCAGCTTATTATTTATAAGGCTAAAAGCTGATTCCAGGAAGAACTGGAGATGAATGTGCTTTCAACAATCTAAGGATTATGCTCAGACTGGATGAAACCCATAAAAAATCAAAGATCATGATGTAAGCAAGGCAGTCTGCTTTTCTGAGACGAAGTAGGAGTTAACTGTGCTGGGGAGAACTCAGAGAAAAAGAGGAGAAACATGCACACATAATTCCTCAGATTTTTTTTCAGGGTAGATATATAAAGTAACTGTGTTTTATTGATTGCCAGAGAAGTTAGGCCTATTCCTGTACCAAAAATTGTGAAGTCAAAAACTAATTCAAAAAACATCCTTCATGTTATGTGGATTCAAATTTATGGTTATACACACAATTCAATCAACAAATAGTTGTTTCCCAGAGAAACGAGAATATTATACCTACAGTATCCACAGATTGTAGACATTAACTTTGTTATTGGCAATCAATAGGACCGTGTGTGCATACTTAACCTTCTGTGGCTTTATGATTTAAATGGGAAATTTGAAAACCAACAATTTATGGCTCGGTATTATACTGATGTGTGCTGCAAAAGATGAAAAGATCTGATCTGTGAGATTCTTCAGGGCCTGCCTTTTATAAAACCCTTGCATCAAGAAAGACAGTGTTCAAAACATGATACTGCCTAATTAGATATGTGCCAGTGAAAATAAATTACATACGCAAAGAGGTACTGAGGCAGAACGTCTACTGGGTGGTAGCAGAAGCAAGTAACACTACCTTAGCTCATCCTGCGTCCATTAAAAATACAGTGAGCAATATTCTTCAGAAGAGGTCATGTAGATTACTCCAACTCTAACTGAAAGATTAATCTCTTCAATAAATCATCCTGAAGTTAATTATTTCCAACTGACTTAAAAGATCCATGCTGAAGCAGCAGTTTTTAATTGCATTTTAAGTGATTCATTCCTTTATACAGTCATTAAATGTATATATGATCAGTTTCTTAGGTCACCAAAATGTTAATCAGTGAAGGTTTATGCGTGTAATAGAAGGTATATAGAGGGCGGATATTTGTCAGTTTGCCCAGACCATTATATTGCCCGAAAACAGGCTTCCGCAAATATTTAACACAGTCATCAGTTCAGGATCTGTTATGTTAATTGCGTTTTGTAGCATTCTGTATTTGTTTCTTACTGCAGAACAAATCTGGAGCAAGGTTAGCTTCAGATTTCAACGGCTTTTTTTCCAGGAAATTACTTTTCAAGGTGAATATAAAAATTCTATCCTTGAAATGAATAGTTGTGAATGATTATTCTGGGCTTGTTTACTTTTCAGAACTTTTTATAATATCAGGCAATCTCTGTTAACAGGGAAATCTCTTCCTGATTTTAAGATTCCCAAGAAACAGAAGGTGCAATCAGAAGACTGAGACACCTTTTTACTTTATTACTGGACAGTAAGGGTAAAGCTGGGGTGGGGGAGGGTTAAAAACTGGTTTTTGGAGAAGTCTAAATCTTACACCATTTTAAAAAGGAATGAAAAAAAAACTTACCGTGCAAGAACCTGAGGTTTAAACTGCAGATCTTCTTGGACAACAGTGTAGTCTTATGAGCTTCCCTAGATACCTGCTAATGGATATTCAGAGACAGGACAGTAAACAGACTTTTGGTCTGACCCAGTTCAGCTTCCTACTTCCAGACTCTAGTTGCAGGAGCGCGTATGAAAGAATCAGCGTAGCTACATTTGTGAGCTCTACAAGCTACCAAGAGAACAGGAGGAACCATACTGAAGATGAAAATAGCAGAAGACTGATCAGAGGCAGGGAATGACGAGGAATGACCAACTAGACAAGAGCTCTTAACCCTGGAAAAGTGATGACTAAGGGGACGATATGACAGAGGGCTTAAAAAAAGTCATGGCAAGGAGAAGGTAAATGAGGAATGGTTATTCTTTTTGTATACAAGAACTAGCAGTCATCAAATAAAATTATGTGGCAGATTGAAAACAAAAAGGGGAATGAAGCTCTTTAGTAGAATATAGCTAAACCTTGGAATTCACTGCTGCTAGATGTTGGAGGTATCAAAAATTCACGGGTGTTCGAAAAGTAACTACATCAAGTCAAGAACTAGAAATCCATCAAGCATTGTTAGGTACAAAGACACTGCTACTAGTTAGACTCTGAGAATGGGAGTAGGAAATACCATTACGTTTGCCTTACGTTTATGTGCTATTGCATTCTTCCCTTACTTCTCCCTTCCTTCCCTAAACTTGCCTATTGCTCACTCCCAGAAAGGCAATACTGGGCTAGATGAACCTTTTACCTGACCTGGCATACTAGTTCCTGTGTAGAATCACCTTGCTCCACCGACATTTCTCCCCATGGCTTTTCCCCTGCACTGCATATACAACCAAAGAGTTAAGCACTTAAAATTTCAGAAAGTAAAAGGAGCAGTGTGCCCTTCCTTGTCACAACACATTTGGAAGTTTCTCCTCAGCAGTTAGGTTTCAGTTGTAAAAAAAAAAAAAAAAACAGAAGTAAAAGATGTGGACAGATTAAAAATTGAAATGTGTCAGCGGCTGCTCTAATATTTCAATAAAACAAATCCGAGCAAAAACCCTGGACGTCTTTAACCAAGGGCTAGGCATGGTCATGGAAACTCCGTGGTCTCTCTTAGTCCCATGGCTCCTAATTAGGTCATTGCCGGCCTTGCCTGCTTCTACCATAGTCTACGCTCAGCCTCTGTTGGGATCACACTTCACTTCGCTAAGCCCTGCAATATGGGTGGGTAAAAGTTGCTCTGGGGTAGAGAGCTCTGGCATGCATTATTCAGCAGCAGCAAGGCCCAAGAGACTGCTGGAGATGCTAGCCTCACTAATGCTGTCGAGAGCGAAGGGGAAAGCAATTAGGCTAACCCTAATCCCCTGCAAAAATCGCTGGGTAGTGAGGTTCCTGACAATTAAAGGAGAGAAAACAGGACTGTGAGAGTGAAAATATCCCAGAAAGTCAAGCTCTTTGTCTACCTATACAACAGAAGTGTTCTGCTGCGCTAAAGTCAGAGAGAGTTCTGATTTTCACTGCTCCGCTAACCAGTTATATATTGTAAAGGTTTACTAAGGAATAATCATGTTAGTGTTCTTCCTGGTTATGCACCCGCATCTTATAATGAAAAAATAGATGACAATGTCTTCACTGTACTACGTTGTTCTATAAATGAGAATTAGGTTGTGTTTCATTTTAAGCATTTTCAAAAGATACAGATAATTACAGCTTTTACTAACAGCCCTGAGGCAAATGTGAATTCTCTGGTGGACTTTTAAGCCTCATCTCAGCATGGCTGATGTAGGAGCAAACCTAAAAGTACTCTAGTATTTTTTGTCAATGCTTTCCTGCATAAATTCTATTAAAAACATAGATTATTTTGGTCTTTCATGCAGAAAGAATAGTGAGAATAATTTTAATATTAAAATGACTTATTGAGATGTCAAAGATTAAATTCAAAATATCAACTACCTATATTTTTCTCATTTACTTGCAGTTGGCCATAACAGTCTGCAGAGAATATATGTAAAGTCAGTCATCCCTATTATTTTCATTCCTGGGTTATGATACAATTTGGCACAGATTTTTGGCTCAGTTGCAAAAAGTAATGCTGGGCCGTGCGCATTCATATTGATACATGGTCCCCAGCAGCTGTATGGGAGCAATACAAAAAGTTTGGCAATTTTCTTTAATAAGTAAAGGAAAACTGCATGCATTATGGAAATTATGGAATAGTGTGGCATTTGACTGACAAAGGACAGGTCCAGCTACTACACAAAGATATTCTACCATACCAAATGAGAACAATTTCTAAGGAAGTAAACATTTTTGAGCTGGAGAAGAGAAACATGAAACAGAAAAGAAAGAACTAAAATCTGCAGAAAAATATTATCTCTAAAGAAAGATTTTTATTTTTTTTTCTTCTGCATAAACAGTTGAATAATTACTCTGCGGTTCTCCAAACTGGAAATTTGCAAAAAGCTGTTTAGTGTGGCTTTCACTAGTATGAAGAGGAAAAGCTCTTCAGGGTTTCAATTACATCTTTGCAACAGCTGTAAAAAATGTAAACATGCAGATTGTTCCAATATATGAAAACACCTTCATTTACTACTTATTTGTCATACAGGGAATAAGCTAGCAGTGACGACCATCGGAAAATTTTAGATAAATTAAAAAAAGCTCCAAAGTGAGAAAAGTAGTGTGCTATCAGGTAGCTGCAGCTTTGCTCTGTGAGGTAATTATTCACTTAGAGACATTTCCTAAATGTGTCGCTTCAGACAGTAACGGCTTCTAATTCGAAAAAACCCATTTGCCTAGAGCAGTAGCTGCTATTGCTCTAACTTAGCAACAAACCCCGTGCATCCTCCACTACTTCAGCTGAACACAGATACTTGGCTCTCATGTGCCACTCTTATGACTTTCACGCTAATGCTATTAAAAAATTTTCCTAAGAAAATTTTCCACCTCCTTCCAGAAAATACAACTGATGTCCCTAGCTGTCTAAGTTTCCTATGCCACCACAGCAAACTGTGGTGGACTTGACAGTGTTAGATTTACAGGCGGACTTGAAGATCTTAAGGGTCTTTTCGAACATAAATGTCTGGTTACTAACTGAGGGCTCAGCCCAACTTCTGCTGCAGTCAGGTAGAGAACTTCCATTTAGTCTGGACCCAATGAAGCGTCGATGTAAAGAAAAACAAGCAAACAAACAAAAAAGGTATATATGACTTCAGAGGCTCTAGTAAAACAACAGAAAGATTATAAAGAACTAGGTTTTGCCTACTGTCTGTCATATATGTAGTGATCAGCTCCCTGGAAAACAGAGGCTGGGCTGGTTGTGGGTGTGCCCATGAACGTACCAGCTCAGAGCCGGGCAGTGGCAAGGAGAGTGCAAGAAAAAGCACAGACCCTTTGTCTGACCCAAAGCCACAATTTTCATGCTCTTAATGCATCTGAGGCTTGTTGGTCTTTCTACACACGTTTATTGTAACATGGGACATCAGTCAACAGTCGCGACACCAGTCAGTCGCCTGCACGTTTTTCATGTGCTTCACATGTAGAGCACTTAACCACTGAGTGACTAACTTATAACACTGTTAGGTTAACATCAACTTGTCCTCCATAGCTTGGTAGAAACATTTTCAAAAGAGACAGGCCAGAACTAACACCTCGTATAAAAACATGCCTAATTTCCAGATCAGTTCAGTCCATGCTCGGCTTTGAAGCTCCAGCACACCTCTGAGTTATTACTTCTAATACCCTTGCATACCTTACTAATTTCTAAGCATATACTATTCAAGGAAGTCTTTGGACTTTTCACAAAAGCACCTTCCATTACGCTTAGGTAAAATTTTCACTGAAGCTGAAACAGATTTTAAATCTAAACTAAAGAATAATCATGTTTGCATACATTTCCTACATGTAGGTGGAGGTAAGTCCAAGTTGGAGTTAAGGAAAATAGAAAAATGTGGAGTTCTGTGAAAACTCCGTCTCTGGACTCTGTCATCCAGCGGCATCGTCTTTCCCCCTGTCTCATAACAAGAGAGAGCACTTTTTAACTTGGAGCCCCGCTTTGGCTGCAGGAAACATGCCCTTCTAACCCTCACGGCAATGGCACTGGGAGGCCTGCAGGAAGAGGGTGGAAGTGAATGAGTTTGGCACCGGTACAGGCACGAAGCATCCCGGGGACACATGCACACATACTCATGACCAAAGGACGCTTGGCAAAGCTGAAAACTTGAAAGGAGGTTGTAGAGAGCTGGGAGTTGATCTCTTCTCCCAAGGAACAAGCAATAGGACAAGAGGAAATGGCCTCAAGTTACGCCAGGGGAGGTTTAGATTGGACCTTAGGAAAACTTTCTTCATCGAAAAGGTTATCAAACATTGGAACTGGCCGCCCAGCGAAACAGGGGAATTGTTATGCCTGAAGGTAAATAAAAGATGGGTAGACATGGTGCCTGGGGACATGGTTTAGTGGTGGTTTTGTCAGGGTTCAGTTGATAGCTGGACTTGATACTCTTAAAGGTCCCTTCCAACCTGGGCGATTCTATGATTCTGTAAAGGTGCTGGAAAGCAGCGTGGCAGAGAAGGTCCCAGGGGCCCTGGTGGACACCAAAAGTTGAGCAGCAGCCAGCAAGGCGCCCCTGCCCAAAGGCAGCGGCGAGTGGTACCCTGGGCTGCACTGGGCAGAGCCTTGCCAGCAACTGGAGGGAGGGGAGCCTTCCCCTCTGCTCAGCGCTGGCCAGGCCATGCCTGCAGTGCTGTGCCCGGATCTGGGCTCCCCAGGACTGGGGAGAAGTGGGCATCCTGGGGAGAGCCCCCCGCTGCCCCTCCCCCACCACCCCCAGCACCGCTGCAGCGGCAGCGCGTGCGGGTGACCCAGGGCCAGCGCACGAGGACGAGGGACCTCCTCCTCTTCCGGGACTCACTGGCCATCGCCAAGGCCAAGTAAGTCTGGCAGAGCCCAGCTGCCTTTCCTCCCAAGCCCTGGCCCTGGCCACAGAGCAGGGACACCCAAGGAGCAGCCCCGGGCCCCCGGTGCCCTGCTGCTGGATGCACCCATGGCCGCAGGCGCAGGCTCCAGGGGAGCCACTGGGCTCAGCCACCTCCAGCTCACTCCTGTCGCTCCTCTCTGCAGACGTGGCAGCGCCCCGCGCCCGCAGCTCTGCCTGGCCCTGGCCACGCTGCAGGTGCTCAGCAGCGGGAAGGGGGCAGCCGGCGATGTCGCCCAGGAGGAGGAAGGCAAGGACACCAAGTCCCTTGTCCTGCTCTGGCCCTGCGGCTCCTGCGTGGTCACTTTCCAGTGAGTGTCGGTGCCAAGGCTCTGTGCCTCTCTCCTGCCCCACGGGCTCTCTCCTGCCTCTGTGGCCGTCCCCACGGGGCAGGGCTGTGCCGCAGCCCGCAGCTCTGCCCGCAGCCTGGCGAGCAGCGGGCACTCAGGCTCCTTCTCCTCTCTTGCTGCAGCTCCCGGATGGTGAAGGAGCTCTGGCTCAGCGCCCTGCTTGGGTAAGCCCTGCCTGGCCGTGCCGCCTGGGGAACCCGGGCTCACAGCACGGGGGGATGCTCCAGGCGCAGCCGGACCGTGCCGAAACACCGCTGCCCAGCTGGGGAGAGGTGCCCCCACGGCTGCGGGCACCTCTCCAGCGGGCACAGCTGGCGCAGCTGCTTCGCCCAGCTGTGTCCAGCCAACGCCTGCCCAGCCCCGGCCTCTGCTCCACCGCTGCACGCTCCCCGGCTGCTTCGGGGCAGCTTGGGAGTGCTCCCCAGGTGGGCAGGAGAGGGACAAGGCAGCTTGGGTCTCACACAGCTCTTTCTCTGCCCTTTCCCTGCACACAGGCCACCAGAAGGAGTGGAGGGAGCCCGCGTCACCCTGCTGCCCTCCCTCAAGCTCCTGCTGAAGGAGCTGAGACGCCGCAATCCTGTGAGTGTCCCTCCCGTTCCCGCTCTGCCCCCACAGCCTGCTCCAGCCCAGCAGCAGCTGCGTGGCTTCTCACCTTCTGCTCTTTGCCCCTTGCCCAGGCGACGACAGTCCGTGCCAGCAGCCTGGAGAGGCTGGTCCAGGGCCAGGCAGAGGTGAGGATCACCCGGGCTGCGGTCTCGGCTGTCTCCACCTCTCACACACGTCCAGGGCTGATGCAGCTCGCCGGGGTCCCTGTCTGCTGCGGGGCTGCCCGCTGAGTGCAGCGCATCTCTTGCAGGCTGGTCCCAAGCAGCAGCCACCTCCCATCCCCTCTGGCCACCAAGGTGGACTTGGCCACGCGGCCGGTGAGTTTGGAGAAGCTGGGGATGGGACGGCCCTTCTCCTCTCGCAGGCGGCCACTCGTGCTGCACCAGGGCTGCTGCTGCCTTTCCTGCCGGGCATGTCCATCCCCATGGCTCTGCGACAGGAGAGAGCTGAGCCCCCAGGGCCCCTCCTTCCCAAAGGACATCTCTCCCTTGATTTGGGCAGCGGAGGGGACAGAGCTGAGAGCGTCTGGGAGTGCTCGCCTGGCGCTTCTCCTCCACATCTCTTTGCTCTCCCTTCCTTGACAGCAGGTGGGACCCGCAGGAGATGGAGGATGCGTCTGCCGTGGCCCTTTGCCCAGAGAGGGACCTCGGCGGCTGCAGAGGAGACCAAGCCATCGGGCTCTGGTGGCAGCGGGGCTCTCTTCGGCAGGCCCCTGGCAGCTCTCTGCAGCCAGGACAGCACCCTGCCCCAGCCCATCCAGGTAAGCATGCCTGGCCAGAGGGTGCCCATCCTTCTGGCTCCTCCACAGAGGCACTGGCCCAAGCAGAGGGAGCCCAAGTGGGACTCGGGGACAAAGCCAGTTCCTCCCCATGTCCCCATGGTTCCTTTCCCAATGAGAGCTGCAGAGCTGCCCACGCTTGCTCCAGCCCCTAGGGTAGGTTCACCTGCCCCAGGGCCTGTCTCCAGCCAAGCAACTCTCCTCCTCTGTGTCCCGCAGGACCTGCTGGCTCTTCTGCGTAAGCATGGGCCATCCACAGAGGGCATCTTCCGGCTGGCGGCCAGCGAGTGTGCCCCCCGGGAGCTCAGGGAGGCCCTCGACAGCGGGGCGGAGGTCCGTCTTGAAAGCCAGCCCGCGGAACTGCTGGCCGTCATCTTGAAGGTAAACCCTGCTGACCTGGGGCTCGGCACCTCCCAGCTCTCTCGCTGCCCATGGGCACCTGCGAGAGCAGCAGACAAAACACGGCTGCCTGCTCGTGAGCCAGAGTGCCGGGGATGCTGCCTGTGCTCCCCGCAGGGACTGGCAGAGGCCGGCACTTGCCTGCAAAGCAACGGCCTCCTTGAAAAGGCCGTCTTCTGTGCCAGCCACCCCTGGCTGCCGTGGGGAAAAGTGGCACAGAAAAGCCCTTCTCTCCTTGGAGCACTTCCCGCAGGCATTGGGGGTTGCTCCAAGGAGGGACTCTAGCCAGGAGGGCAGGGAGGGAGGGAGGGAGGTGGCCGTACCTCAGGGAAGGCAGTCCTTCTGCTGTAGACCAGGCATTGCCAGGGAGCCTTCCCTCGCCTGGGCTTGGGGGAGATCAGCCTGGGCTACCTGTGTTGACAGCGTCTCCTTTATGACCGTTGTGTTCCTCTTCCCTCAGGGTGGCCAGCAAGTTGCCCCAAGCCAACCTCCTGCTCCTCAAACACCTGCTGTCCCTGCTGCAAGACATCAGCAGGAACGAGGCCACCAGCAAGATGACGGCCCACAACCTGGCCATCTGCATGGGCACAAACCTCCTCAGCCCACCCGAGGAGCACACGCTGCCCCTGGACAGGCTGGTCCAGGTGACGCAGAAGGTGTGCTCTGGTTACCAGCTGCCCACAGCCTTCCGGACCCACCCGAGCTTTGCTGCTCACAGGGACCTGGCTGCCTCCTCTCTTGGGCAAACGCTGGTGGACGGGAAGAGGTGCCGGGAAGAGCAGCGCTGCGCACAGCTGCAGCTTTGTGCGCAGAAGCAAGGGTCTGCGGCGGGGGAGGCTGTTTGACCCCTTTTCAGGCACCTAGGTGGAAACCAATGGTTTGCCTTGTGCAGGTGACGCAGCTGGTGGAGTTCCTCATGGACCACCATGGGGAACCCTTTGAGGAGGAGGAGGCTGGCCTTGCCGGGGCATTGGGCGAGGAGTCGCCAGCACAACGGGCAGAAGAAACAGCAGAGGTATGTCGGGGCCACAAAGAGCGTGACAACAAAAGCCTCCCCCCTCCGAAGGTCATGCATCAGCCTGCAGCTCTGCAAAAGCGCAGAGGAAGGCTGATGCAGGTTGGCCATCGCACTTTGCGTGGGGATCCCAACAGCAGCAGCTCAGCTGAATGGAGCAAATCCATGTGAAGGATCTGCCTTTCAGAGCTGAGGGAGCAATGGGGCAGGTAGGTCCTTGCCACCTCTTAACCGACACATTTCCATTGCAGGTGCCTCCAGTGGCGCCAGAAAGCCGACCCCAGCAGAGTTCGTCCCAGGAGAGCAGGTAAAATGAGACGGCTTTGGTTAAGAGCAGAATTGGTTCAAGTTTATCCCGGCTTTGCCTGTCTAACAATACTCTTGAATGGAAAGGTTGCCTGGCTCCTCACAAGAAACCAGAAAGAGAAAACCATCCTGTGAAAAGGGGAGCGACGGGCAACCGGAGAGAAAGAGGAGAAAGCGGAAAAGTCAGCTCTAAGGGACGGGCAACGGAGTACATCCAAGCAGGCAAGGAGAACAAGGAGCCCAGGTGCGTAGCAGACTCGGCTGTCTGTCTTTCAAAGCTCTGAACACTGCTCTGAGCAGGGGAAATACTCCCGAGGTGCACAGAGGCGGCCCCAGAGCGGAAGCATGCGCCTGCCCTTGGCAGAACATGCACGTCAGGAGGAACATGCCACCCCAACCCTGGCAGGTTGCATTTGGCACTCGTTGGAGCAATGTTGGCGCAAGGCTGAGCAGATCCCCCAGCAGGGTCACAAGACTCCCAGGTGTGAGTTCTTTGACACACTACCAACAGAAAGAGGCAAAGTCCCACTTTTCCGCTCATGTCAGCTGACCATCCTAGCACTGCCTGGTGTTGTCTGAATCCCAAAGACACAGCACGGAGTTGTGCCAAGGAGCTGTAGACGCTGGGATGTTGGCACTTCTTAAAAGGCTCCCATTTCACCCGAGATAATCGAGGCAAGAAGAAAACAACCAAACCATACAGGAGAAGCCTGTTTTGCCTTCAGACCGGGGTTTCTAGCAAGGGACGGTGAGGGATGCTGCTACGCAGGTTTTGCAAAGGGCCACACCACAGTTCCTCGCGGGCTCCCTGCCCAGCCCTACTGCCCGGCAAAGGGGCACCACGCATCTCTGCCAACTTGCCGTGCCCTCAGGCTATCGCACGTGTTGAGAAGGGAGCAAAGCATCACCGTAGGCGCCACCAGTAAGGGCCCTCTCTCCTGTGCCAGGAACTACTCCTTTTGCATGGGACTTCCCAAAGAATGGGAGATAAAGTCATGCTTGTTCCCCCTCCATGGTTTCATCAGCGCTTCTGACTCTGTCCTTGCAGGTGCCTATTTAGTTTGGCTGCTTGGATTCCCTGGATGAGCTCTGACGCATGGCCTTCAGCACCACCTCGGCGGGCGCGAGGAGAGAGGCACCCGTGCCCTTCTGCTCTGGCCGGCACATCTCGCTCATGTACCACTGTCACGGTTTGGGCTGGGCTGGCCACTAAACCAAACAACAGATGTCGTCTTTAACCTCTCTCCCCTTCCGAGAAGGAGGGAGAGAAGAGAAGAGAGAGGGAGACAGACTTATGACTTGTTAGGAATCTCAACTACTTCAATGAAATATTAATAATAAAAGAATAAAAAGAAAAGATAATCATATTAATAATGAAATCATTAAATATATACAATATATGCGACCCCCCCTCGAGCTCCCAGGGTGGTGATCACGTCACCGGCAGGCACTGGGCAAGTCTCAGACTGGATTCGGTGACAGACGGGAACTGCTTTCCAGAGCTGGAGTCAGGAATGCACGCATCAGGATCAAAGGCAAACAAAACTAGAGAGTCCTCCTCAGATGCCGGCCCTTGAAGAAAGAGGCTGAGCCCTTTGATCCCTCAGCTTTTAGACCCAGCACGATGCAGGTGGGATGGAACACCCTGTTGGCCAGGTTTGGGTCACCTGTCCTGTCCGCTCCTCCCCACATGTGCCACACTGCTACGCTCTTCCGCTTCCGACCCCCCAGCTCCGTGCAGAACAAAATGAGCCGGCCTGGGTTGTTCTAGCAAGAAGTAGAACCAGGAGCCTCCCTGCACACCATTCCTTGGTATTCACTAGAAACAGCAGACCTTAGCTGCTAGAAGCGCCCACTATCTGAAAAATATGCCCTTAATTTCAGAAAGTGAGCGACCTAGAGGAGGCTTAGCCGCAAAGGAAAGCTACTGAAAAGACAAGGGGTTCTGTTTTCCCTCAAAGCAGGACAACCACTAGGTGGAAGCAGCCCTGGACTGCCCTCAGAGCCATCCCACCCCTCGCAGGAGGCCTTGATGGCTCATTCACCGGCTCCGGGAGCAAATGCCCACCAGCTGGCACATCTCCCCAGCTGGGGAGCTGGCATGTGAACTTCCTATGGAGCGTGCTACGCACAGCGCTTTATGTCATCTGGGAGGGACAGGAGGGATGGCATTTAAGCTGGATGGCATGTTCCATGCTATCAAACCCTCCGGCTTTTATTTACAGCTCCTCATTCTGGGTGGACAGGTGCTCAACCAACTTGCTCGATACACGAAGGCAGCACCCATTGCTGCTCTTTGGTCAGGGCAAGTACTCGTACGTGGCACACAGCAGAATACCCTTTCCAACAATGCTGTATTACTATGTCGTTTAGAAACAAATTTTTGTATATACTTTATATTTTGTTGGATATAGGTTATGGTATAACCTACAAAGGTAGTGAAGCTCCCTTTCCTCCCCTTAAGCCAATATAGATCCTGTAATGGGAGATCTGGTTTAGTGGTTTTGCGATTTAGAAAGTCATTTTTTTCACATTCTTTAAGCACACGCTTCCAGTAATTTCATTTTATTTCACAAGACTAGTCTTATAGTGACTTTTTTTCTCTATTAGTAAAAAGAAGAAGGAATTACCAAAGTCATATCCCTCTACCTCTCCCTCTGCATCCTGCAGTGTGAAAAATGGAAAAGAATGTATACTGAGAGAGTCTATGGATTAGGAAAGAAATGACAGAAAGATAATTATAAATGCAAAAGAAGAATGGTAGCTTGTCACACACCTTACTTGACACTTCTGAGTGGGTGTCAAGAAGGTGGATAATGCCAGCAGAGCTGCATTGTCTTTTTGGTACAGGAACGAAGCACAGCGCTGCAGCTTTCAAACATACAGATAAGCTCCAGAAAAGTATTGGCCTGCGGTTGGAATACGGCTACATATCTTATATGCCTGTAAGGTCAGAAAGTTAAGGAATGATCATTTCTAAAAGAAAATGCAGACAGGCAGCAGACAGGAGCACTGAGCCACTCCGCTGCATTTTTACCTTCAGCTCCTCATTCTGGGTGGACAGGTGCTCAACCAACTTGCTCGATACATGAAGGCAGCATCCGTTGCTGCTCTTTGGTCAGGGCAAGTACTCATACGTGGCACACAGCAGAATACCCTTTCTTATCAGTCTGCCTCAAACATGACGAGCTTGCACTTTCCATTAGGTTAGTAACTCCACATCAGCTACATCCAACATTCCTTTCTTGCTGCTTCTCCTGCAGATTGGCTCTCTCTGGACCGAGGCAAACGCACCCCTTTCTGCCCATCACAACCAGAGTTTTGAAGCCGCCTTTTCCCAAAGCTCCAAACGCTTCCATAGCCTCTAGAGTTCTTTGAGGTCTGTATGATGGCTAACAGGGTCAAGGTCCTTTCAGAAGGGAAAACACAAGTGCCAGCCGCAACAGGGGAAAGAAATTGCCCGGCTGAGCTGCAGGTCTTGCAATGATTGTGCCTGAGTCAGCAGAGCGTGGCAAGGCAGGTGCAACTCTCCTAGCTGGCATCTGAAGCGTTGCAGGGACAATGCCACCTTGTCTTCACGGGCAAAGGCTCGCGTGATACCCTCGGCAACCCCTGCCCTCAGCAATTACACTCCCAGCTTTCAGGAGCTCTACCTATGTCAAAACTGAGGGATTTTAAAGAAAAAAAAAAATCCTTATGCACTCAGAAGGGAGAAATGTCAGATCTCTACACCTTCCTGTGGTCTTTCTTACCATTACTCTGCTATTCGTTTACCTGCTGCTGTGGTTAATTGAGAACTGCAGATCAGCATTTGCTCCAGAGTTACTAACCACAATGTGTGTTCCAGATGTTGCTGCTCTGCAGGGCCAATACAGGCAGGCAGAAAGTGTACTTGCCATCTTTGGAGCTTAGTCCACACAGGGAAAGAAAATCAAGGATGCCAACTGCACTCACATCACAAAACCATGCAGATGTTGGAGTCGATGGTGCTGTTGTACACGCAGCTGTCTATTTGCTAGTGCTTTGTACAAACTTGGAGTCTCTGCTAACACATTGGAATACAAAGTTGTGGCCCTTTCTTGTTTCTGTATCACTGGTGTCTCACTTCTATTGGGAAAGTCAATAAATGAAGGATTATTTAAATGGCATTAGGAAATGATAGCAGGCATCCCAGCCGTCTGCAAACAAAGCCCTCTCATATCTGAGTCCTGACAGAGTCCCTTGTTCGAAACAGGATGGAATGACCGATATGTGACTAACGCCCCTTGCCTTTGCTGGAATACATTGCACAGACTGTCTGCAGTTCTTAGCATTTCTTCCTATGTCAAATGTATGTCTAGCCAATCTCAATATTTAGATGAGTCTTCCCTTCCCTTTTGTCATGCAAGGGTTGCCTTTGCTTTGTCCCAGGAGCTTTGTTTTTCCTCATAGGAAACCTGAGGAGACGCCTGCATTCAAGAAAAGGTCTTGACAAGGAAAGAACCCAGTATGTTACTGCTTCCTCTGATCTGGGAAAGAAAATCACCACTTTTTTGCATATCACAGAAGGCCACTTGTCAATATTTCTGTTATCTTGCTGTGCTTTTATTCCATCCTTCTTTACCCTCCTTCTTTGGTTAGGGCCAAAGCACCTAATCTCTTGGCCGTGTTGCCGTACCACAGGCTCTGTTAGAAAGAGAATAATTTAGAGATTGTCAGGGAGCTTCTATTTATGGAAAGGAGATATTTTTTTTTTCCATTACCTATAAAAGGTAAAAAGAACTGCACGTTTGCAGATGACACCAAGCTGAGTGGTGTGGTCAACACGCCAGAGGCATAGGGTGTCATCCAGAGGGACCTGGACAAGCTAGAGTGGTGATCCCGTGCAAAACTCATGAAGTTCAACAAGGCCGAGTACAAGATCCTGCACTTGGGTCCAGGCAATCCTTATTGTCAATACAGGCTGGGGGATGATGTGATAGAGAGCAGCGCTGCTGAAGAGGACTTGGGGGTACTGGTGGATGAAAAGTTGGACATGAGCCAACAGTGTGCACTCGCAGCCCAGAAGGCCAATTGCATCCTGGGTTGCATCAGAAGAAGAGTAGCCAGCAGGTTGACAGAGGTGATTCTCCCCCTCTACTCTGCTCTCATGAGACCCCACCTGGAGTACTGTGTCCAGCTCTGGAGTCCTCAGCACAAGAAGGACATGGACCTGTTGGAGTGGGTCCAGAGGAGGGCCACGAAGGTGATCCGAGGGCTGGAGCACTTCTAGGAAGACAGGCTGAGAGAGTTGGGGTTGTTCAGCCTGGAGAAGAGAAGGCTCCAGGGAGACCTTATAGCAGCCTTCCAGTACCTGAAGGGGGACTACAAGAAAGCTGGGGAGGGGCTGTTTGCAAAGGTATGTAGCGATAGGACGAGGGACAATGGTTTTGAACTAGAGCAGGGTAGGCTTAGATTAGACATTAGGAAGAAGTTCTTTACAATGAGGGTGGTGAGACACTGGAACAGGTTGCCCAGAGAGGTGGTGGAGGCCCCATCCCTGGAGACATTCAAAGCCAGGCTTGATGAGACTCTGAGCAACCCGAACCAGTTGAAGATGTCCCTGCTTACTGCAGAGGCGTTGGACTAGATGACCTTTAAAGGTCCCTTCTATGTTCCCCCAACACTTTCTATGATTCTATGAACTGGTAAGTTACAAGGGGACAGTCACTTCAAATTTACTTAATCTAAAAAGTAGCTGATGAATTAAATGTATTGCCTATCAGCCTGCAATGATGAGTAAGATTCCTCCTCTTCCTCAGGGGGAGGGGGGGAAAGGTACAGGATGCTGTGAACAAAGGGTTTTAATAAAACTAATGTTCCCATGTCCTTACTCCAGAAAGGGGCAGCAAAACCAGGGGCAGCAAGGGGGTTGAAACATGTTCTCTCATCTCTATGGACATTTCCTACCTATTGGAGCAAACTGGAATGCTTGATCTGGACCACCCAACATGACCATGATGCCCCCCTCGGTGGTCATACTCAGTTACAATGGGATGACTGAATTATGGTAAGAAATATATGCCTATGTATGCGCTCATGAAATGTGCAATTCTGATTTTATTTCTAAAAATACGTACATACTTAGTAAATATGACTCACTGCTCTTTCTTCTGGCTTGAAATCTGTATTTTCTCCCCACGTGCTGAGAGAGGAGCACTGTCTGGGAAATGGATGCTCACATTGTCAAAGCCAACATCATCATAGATTTTAGGTGCTGCTTATGCAAGTCCATTCGGCCTTCTTACCCCTGCCCCGTCCATTCCGGTGACTCAGGAGACCTTCTTGCCATTGTAGTAGGTTGTGCCTCCTGAAACACGTCTCGTGCAGAGAGGAGCACATGCACGCCGGTTCTCTCTCCAGTGATACAGGACTGGTTCCAGTGCTGTACTGTGTTGCATGATGAGCTCCGGCACTTTGGCCATTTGTTAGGCAGTTCTCTAAGACTACACTTCCCCCATTGGCGTTGAGCTAGAAAGCATCTCGTGATCACGCGGAACCCACGCTCTGCACAGAGGTACAGTGACCCTGGTTAGAGTTTTCACCAAAAAAAAAGCAGCTGAACTTGTCCTTCCAGCCCTTTAAAGTGGATGAGTAGGACTGCAGACACCCATTAGCAGCCTGGGCTGGTCACTCACCTGCAAGGGCTCACACAATTTTCTGACCAGGTCAGGCAAAGAGAGGCTGTACTCTGAGCTCCCATATCTGAGACAAGCTTTCTGCTCCATTCCAGACAGGCAGCTAAAAGAAACTCTGGTCTGCAGTTGATATCCCTTGGCCTTTTAATTTAACCTAAAACAATTGGACGTGCTGTCAGTTTTACTCATCTCTCTATTTCTACGTACCTAAAGCTATGAAACGCATTTTTCAGCAATGCAATTCACTAAAATCTGCCCACCCCCACCCAGAGCTAACCCTTAGTGTAACTATCAATCTCTTTACAGCTGGAGAGAATTTCAGAAAAAGAAACTAAAAAAAGCGGTGAAAAAGAGAATTTTAACAGAAGCGGAATGAAGTAAATGCACGTACGTGTGCATTTGAATTTGCCTGGTCCCATAAAGCCAACGTAGGCTGCAGTTTTTAGCTGGACCAGTAAAAGCCTCAAGATCACTCTATCAAATTCATGAAATTTGATTGAGAGCAGACAACAAGATTAAAAAATCTTTTAAAAATATAACAATCAAAACCATTAAATTCATAAAGTAACAATAAAGGGGAGAAATCCTGACGAAAAGACTAAGGCTTTCACAAAATTGAAAAAAAAAAAAACAAACCAAACCTCTTTCTTTTACGTACAAAATAACCATGGAGAAGAACATTTTCTCATCAAAATAATAAAAACATTCTCTAAAAATCACAGAGCAAATGCTTCTTTATTGCAAGGGGAAAAACATGATATAATGGGAGAGGTGCAAGTTCTTTTACAAAGCCCGAGCCAAATGAAGCTGAGCAGAAAGAGGAGTGCAATTCTATTTAGAATGCACTGGTACAGTGTAGGTACAGTGTAGGTACACCGGTACTGTGTAGGTTTCTCCGCATATGTGAACCAGAAGAACATTCAAAATGCATTTCTTCTAGTGACCTTTACTTAGGGAAAGGAAATCAGGGAAGCATAATGCTTTTACATAGTACACTTAACAGCATCCAACTCCTTATTAAATGCCTAAGCGAAATGCTTTGCCACATACTTAGAAATGGGTTTACAGCACAGTACTCTGAGATGGTCCGTGGGCTTTACAGAGATGCTTACGTTTTCCTTTGATGTACCTGCTGTCAGTCATGATCGGAGAGAGGATAAATGACTGGGCAAAGCAGTTAACTGAGGCGCTATGGCAATTCCTGTGTTCCCACAACTATACCACAGATTTAGGTATGCCACGTGTATACAGAGTCAGAACCGTGTGCCTCAGCCAGAGGCCTTTTCATACAAAAGGGGTGAAAAAGTACGAGCTAAAAGAGTTAACGCAGTACATAAATCACGGAATGCAACATCAGACTTCTTAGAAATGCACAGGTGCCTGCTGTTGCAGAAGATTTAGAAAAAGCAAAGCTCCAGTTTTAAGGAAGATAATAGCTGGAAAGGAAAACTAAAGGCCAATACATCACCTTGGGAAAGATGAAAAATGCCCTAGAACGAGAGCATCTCTGCAAAGGCGAATGGTGAAATGTGTTTCCTAGCTGGTGGTGTATCAGAAGGAAAACACAGGGGTTTCATAAGGACACAGTGTCTTTGGAAAAGGGTGGGAGAGGTGGAGCATTTTATAATTCTGAAATTATTGTCCTGTGTTCTGCCTTGTTCTGTTTTGTAAAATGTCTGCGTGATGTATGCTTCATCTTGGGGAAAACATTCGGTGTTGGGCAATTGCTATTACAGAAGAGAGCCACCCTGACCTCAGGAAGACTTTCTTGCTTGATTTAAACCAAGTTATTCAGAACTACGTATTCTGTTATTCCACATAAAGGGAACGACTTGCTGATTTCAGCCACTGACTCTTTTACTCCCATTTGCTGCTATAACCTCTAATAGGGAAAGAGAAGTCTATCACAACCTGTATAAATCAAAAGCTATAAATTCCAAATGCTGTACTAATCGCATTGTATAAATTCAATAAGTTAAGGAAAAAGAACACAAAGAAAGTCTTAGTCGGCATGATTAAAAATTAAATTATTTAATTTTATTAGGAACGGCATGAAAAATTGTATTGATTCATTGCTAGACAGAAGTTGGAGGTTTGTTTAGTTCAGGACAAGCATAAATATTTTGCTCTGCAGGTCTATTGAGAATAATGAACAACTTCCCTTCTGAGACTAATCCAAAAAAGATGAGCAACAAGTATTTTTTTTAATCAGGTCTGGCCAATTTACATCCGGTGTCTTTACAAGCCTGTGTAATTACTAATGCAATCTTCTCGGAAACTCTCAGAACCCCGGGGAAGCTCCAAAGGACTGGAAAAAACATAAACTGTTTGTATTTGAAGACAGTGGTTAAAAAAAAATCGGGTAATTTGGGAACTTTAGGCCTGCCGACCTGACATCAATCCTCAGACATCTATTTATCCAGTGTGAAAACTACCCATGCAATGTAATAACTAGTAAGAAATGATGCCGAACAGTCATGTGACACAGTAGTGTTGATCAACATTGATATATGGAACATAGATCCTCTCATATTAGTTTTGCTTTGGTGTTTAAGGCTATTTAGTTGTTAGAAACTGAACTGTGGTATAACGTTTAATAAGAAAACACCTTATACACCGCCATGCATTTTGACTGATAATTGAGACAGCATTTGGAGGACAGAGCACAGGTGTTTGTGGTGGTAGGTTACTGAATGTAAACTCCAGTGGCACTTAATCCCTGGGACTGCCAATGCAAACCTTGGAGAGATGAACAGAAAAAACAGAGGACAGGAGTGAGGAATTCTACTTTGCATTTGTGCATTCCCTTACTGGAATGCGCAGTCTCTGAAATCAGCAGTTCAAAAGATGTTGATAAATTGAAGAGGATTTAGAGAAGAGACATGGGATGTCTAAAGGACTGAAAAACATGCCTTATATTGACAGACCACAGGAGCTCACTCTCTTTAGCCATCAGACCATTTCTCCTGGCACTAGTAACTTTATTGTGCCATGATCCAGTTCAGGGAGCAGCTCTGGCTGAGGGCTAACCTGCCTTTTTCTGTTTGCCTGTTTAAGGTTTTCATCTGCACCAGGTCCCTGAACCCCATAGCCCCATGGCCACATAAGCAGTGCCAGCACAAAACTGGTTACAGGGGACAGGTGGCTGGCAACCCAAGGAAAAGACAGGACAATTCGTCCCTAGATTTAGATCAAATGAACCGCCTCCGTACATACCTTCCTACACATCGACATACCTTCCTCTCTCCAGCCTCGTGGTGTTGGTGAAGATGACAATACAGACCCTTCTGGCCAAAGCCGGTGACATTCACAGCGGAACAATTAATTGAGCACTGTGATGTCTTCTTTTTCACCAGCGGTATTGTCCACGATGGCCATAGATGACAGCTTAAGAGATTTCACTGCCTGATTTAAAGACCATATTCAGGGGAGTCCTGCAGTCTACGCTATGTAGAACAGCAGACTAGATGATCCGGACATTTCTTTCTCTCCTCAAACCCTAGGACATAATGCGTTGAAAAACATCCAATCTTATAATCTGCAAGCAACCTACAAACTTTTCTTTTAGGAACAGAAACTCTAGTGGATTTGTATACATATACTCCTCCTCCCACATTTTCTAAAGAAATATGACTGTTTAGCCCATTTATCTGCAACTGAGTGCTCTCCAGCCCTTAACATGATACAAACAAGTTCAAGTGGATAAACAGGCTAGTGCTCCGGCGAAACTCATAAAACCTTCATTCTCACCTGTAAAAGAAAAGGTGACTTTATCCAGATTTATTATAGTTTATACAGCACTTTTTCACAGGTTATTCAGACCACAAAACTTCAAGGAACCGTAAAACTGTTTTTAGCTGAGTTGTCTTTATCATCCCTTTAAGCGCCGCAGCAGATAAGCTACTAGGCAGCCTACTGTAAACAGCTAAATCTTTCCCATGTTCCAGCCATACCCAGAGACAGCAGATAACGTACAGGCCGTGAAAGCAAAACCCTGGAAATAAGTAGGTCAGAAGTTTAGCAGAGAAGAAGTGCCAATTTGTGGCTGTTGGGCTGCACGGAGCTGCACCAGAATACAAATGCTGCCCCTTTTTCTTCAGGCAAGGCATCAGCAGCGGGACCATGACGGCTCAGGGACTACCAAGCCACCTCGGTCATTGCCGGGAAGGAAGGAAGGAAAGAAGGAAGGAAGGGAGGAAGGGAGGGAGGGAGGGAAGGAAGGGAGGAAGGGAGGGAGGGAGGGAAGGAAGGAAGGAAGGAAGGAAGGAAGGAAGGAAGGAAGGAAGGAAGGAAGGAAGGAAGGAAGGAAGGAAGGAAGGAAGGAAGGAAGGAAGGAAGGAAGGAAGAAGGAAGGAAGGAAGGAAGGAAGGAAGGAAGGAAGGAAGGAAGGAAGGAAGGAAGGAAGGAAGGAAGGAAGGAAGGGAGGAAGGAAGGAAGGAAGGAAGGAAGGCAGGCAGAAGGGGCTGCTGTGGTGAGGACCTGCAGGTCATCCCGGGGCCTGGGACCCAGCTGCCCACCCAGCTTGGTTCTGACTGCAAGAGGGACCTCAGCAGGATGGGATTTCGCAGCACTTGTAGCACTTGTGAGTCATTGCAAGACCTCCTGGTCCTTGCAGCTTTCTGAAATACCCGTGCCTTGAGCTGTCAGCCATGGGAAGACGCGGAAGTGAATTTTCCAAGGTGAAGAAAATTAGGAATGTTTGTACAAGACCACAGATTTGGAAAAAAAAAAAAATCCATAATTGGGATCCTTTACTAAAAGAAAAAAAAAAAAAGACTCACATTCCTATAACAGTCTCTGCCCTTTTAAAGGAAAAAACTTCTAAGTTCAGGCTTCTAATAATCACAGACATTGCTGTATTATGAAGGCAGAGTTTGTCACCATGCTGTTTGGAAAATCTGAGTCAAAACCAAACCACATCCAAATCTATGTAAGTCTACAGACTTATGATGATATGCTCTGCTAAGGGACCTTATATTAAGTGTTGGTGTTACCCTAAAGTTCAGCCACAACCAGAAAAACAGTCAAAACAGAGGCAGCAGCATTGTGGTTTATTGCAGTTATCTCTGAAAACAAAAAGAAAAGTTATTCCCATCATACCAGCATTGCATTCCCTCCTAAAGATGATGTGCGCGGGAAGAGGACTGGAGGAAGCGGCTTTTCCTTCATTTTACTTCTTTTTACATCACTGCCTGCTCCTCAGTAAACTGACCAAGGTTGTGACTTTACCTCAAAATCACAAAAGGAAATAATAGATCGAGTGCTCTTTATCAATGGAGCTGATTTTTCATCACAGTCTAGATACGCTGCTCTCACCCTCACTAGCTGAACTTCAGTGAGTTAACACTTAACTTCTAGCCTGAGAAAATGGTTAAGCTGCAAAAGCCAAGTCAGAGGCTATAGGGGGCTGGGCACCACCCGCAAACTGACATCACAGGACACATTGGCTCATTCCTACACGCTTCTGTGTGAACTTCCTTCCCTTCCATATTACGTTGAATAAAAAAGGATGGTAAAATATTAACCCACACCTGTCCATCTCCCTAAGCAAGGTGTTCTGTTAGCATTGCCTTTTCCCAGCAGCTAAGGGCTGAGCTTTTTTGAAAGAGAAGAAAAAAAATGCTTTCATCCAGATGATATACCAAATGAGACCTAGAACAAACAAAGGACACAAAAAACCACAGTTTTTCTTTTTTTTTTTGGGGGGGTGGTGTGTCCAAGATAGGGATAATGTATGAATGTATTATTTGGATTAGACAGAAAAGTATTGTGAATTTCTTGTGATACCGAGGAATTTCCCCAAAACTGCAGGAGGCTGCTCCCGCTTTGTGCAAGGATTCTTTTTCCCAGCTCTTATTTCCTCATAAGGAAATAGAACTACTTCAAAACCCTGACACTGTCGCTAACAGCTGTGATGGAAATTTCATATATTCCTTATGTGCTAAACAACTTTTAGAGCAAGATGTGTACAACAGAGCTTAATTTTATTCCAGTTTGAACACAGTGGAGAGTGGAACGGGGAAGAAATGCGATAATTTGACCGACGGTGGTTTTGACTGTCTCAGCAGTTGTGCTGTGTATTTCCAACAGACTACTTGCAACGGCGGTATTAATACTTCAGCAATCAAACATTAAGAGTTTTGTTTAGCAGCAGAGCCTTACAGCTAGTACAGTTCGCTGCAAGGGGAAAACCACATGCAGCTCATTTTAATGAAAAACAAAATTAGCTTTCAGTTTCATAAAACTAAATGCTAGTACTTTCTAAATAAATAAGGCATTTCCAACTAAGTTTTCACTAACAACTATGCTGAAGATTTCCTATAATTAAAAAAAAAGAAAAAAAAAAAAAACTGAGTCAAATCTAGCCTTTGGAAAATATTTTCCTGCACATTTTGATCCATTTTTGCCAGCCAAAAGGGCAGAAGGAGAACTAAAAGCTCCATATTCACAAGCAAAGTTTTCTCCAGCAAAGGTACCAACAGACGGGCTTACGACAGGCGGCCAAGAAGGGCTGTTTGTAACAAGGCTCAAAGCTGTTTGAGCTGCACTTGGAAACGCTGCAGAAATTTAGAGGCTGGAAATATTTTTAAGCCGTTCTAGTCCTAGCCCATTGGCTTGGCTGAGTGGCCGGTGTCGCAAAAGTAAGTGTGACGGCTTGCCTCCTCAGTCTGTAGGGTTTTAGTACACTCGGACTACTGTGCCCTCCCTTGACAAAAGGTTTTCTGTAGACAGTGCCAGGCATTAATTACAGTAATTTGTTGTTAGCCTTGTTTCCTAAGGAAATAAGGCTCACACACTTGCATTGTCCTTTTAGACGGACATCTGTCCCCTTTAACAACTTCTGAGCTGATGGGGTAATTTCAAACACAATCGAAATAACCAAAAAAACTCACAGATGTTATGTTCTTTCTTACAAATTCCACGAATACTGCTGGCTGGGGAAAGGAAAAGGGAAAACAATCTGTAGTTCCCTGAGGGAGGAAGGTAGAATTCAGCCACAACCTTCATCATAGCAGAAGCTGGTTCTGCCAAAGAATGCGCCGCCTTTTGCCTAGCAGAAGTGAAATAAAAGGGATGGGGGCAAACAGAGTAATTGAAGTGGTAATATAAAGGACATGAGACCTAAGCCTGCAGAAAGACAGACTCAAAGTTTTGTTGCTCGTGGAACAACTTCCTTTCTTGTACTATTGTGTGATAACAAAGCTCTCAAATACTACCAAGCCGTCAAATAAAACGGTTGATTAAACTTCCTTCAGCTGGTTCCTTTGCATTATCACCATGCTAGCCAAGAAAGTTACAGGCACTTCACACGAGTGGATTTTAGTAGGAATCCATTAGTAATTTCCTACGAAACTGACCACAGTTTGTTATAAACCATCAGGTTCACTAGCGATCACAGGGTAGCTGACAAGATCACCCCTCCGTTCCTTAACAGAATTTCTAAATGCATTTCTCTGGGATCATCGATTTCCTTAGGTATTAATGTTTCTTTCACTAAATGAATCCTATATCAAATATTATTCTCCTCTGGCTCCACAAAAAACATCAACATTGTATTTTGACTATTATTCTGTGTTATTCAAATGAAGCTGTTTAATCACTACGGTTTCCTGACGACTGATTTAAACTGACCAGTATTACAAAAATTCTCTGTGACACTTAAAAGGAAAGTATGCCGTCTGAGCATTATACATTTCTGTTTATCTTGCCCCAGGTGTTACTAGAGATCCCTATAGACACAATATTCTTTGCTCGATGTTTCTGCTTTGCATATTAGGTTGCAGCCTTTGCTGAAGTTATGAATATGATACCGTGGAAGAGAGAGCAAAGCTAACGACATCTTTACCAAGAGTAAAAAGGACAGCATAAACCACACAACCCAGTTAATATTTAAAGAACAAGAGTTTAATTTGGTATGCAACGTTTTCCTAGGAGGACCTTTATTTTCAATGCTATACATGTGAAAATAAGAATGAATAAGCGGCTCATTATCTACATGTATAAAAATATAAACATCCTATCGAACATCTGCAAAGTCAGCCTTCATGTTATGCATCGCTGAAAAGACCTATGCCTTAACTTCTAATTAAAGACTGCCTTTGTATTTTAAACAGCACTCGTAAATGCGCTGCATTCATCCCTAAGTACATGAACCGTGAACAACAGCTGCTACAAAATGTATACAGGACTCTGGTATTATGCCTTTAGATTTTTGTCTTTCTGCACGTCAACAGGTTAGCAGAGTCATCGTGTTTATCCGTCCTTCGAGCTCGCAGTAGAAGGGACCAGCAAAACTCAGTGACGTTGCCTTGGGCGTTTTACCTCTTAAAAATTTTAATGAAATTACTGAGTAATGTTTAAGGAAAATATCATCTTCTCTGGCAAACCATCAAATGACTATTATGTTTATGGCACCATCATTTTAAGCCGAAATGTAATGAGTTACCAGTACACGAAGGGACCCATTTCCTAATACTAACAACACTTAAGAGTTTTTAGCACAAACACAAAGATTAAAAACTCATTAGTTTATGTTTTTATTACACCCATTTTTACTTAAAATTCTGAGAATTTCTGGGTCTTCTGCCAGCAAATGGATAGGCAATCATTGATCAAAATACAGGCAATCTTTGCTTTAGAGATGCATTCAGCCACCTGGAAGTTTAGTTATGATTCACACTCAAGCAAGTACATAACCGATTGCAGTTCTACAAGCTGATACTCATATTCATTTTTTCCATAGAAACAGGTATAGGAAACCATAAAACATTACCATATTATGTACATAGCGTAACATGTAAATGCTCAGCTAGATATATTATGAAATTCTATAGCACTAAAATGGTTAAAAAACTAAATGATTCGTGTAAAATGTTTATATACTGTATATATATGTACACTAAATCACAAGTTCAATTTAAAACTGCCCCTATTCATAGCTCCTATGATGGATATAGTAAGCTACCAGCTCCTTAAAAAAAGAAAGCTATCTAGAGCGAATTTGAACACTTTACTGAAAACTGATTTTATACAAAATCTTAAAAAACATACTTCGGAATTACTTAACAGAAACTAGAAAAAGACGGTCATTATTCTCGAGAATGGCACTATAAAGACCTAGTAGCTGTGATCAATGTCCTTTCACTTGTGGTATAAATAAGTTAAGCACAAAGAAATCATCTCAGAGTAAGGCATAGGACAAACAGGTTTCATTCCGTCGTCGGGTGTATTGGCCTCTCACTCTATCTTATTGCTCATCTAATTTGGCAGGTATACATTTCCCTCCTGTTAAAAATACTCCATTATACAACTATCTACAACTGGACAATACCCAGCGCCTTCATATGCGCATCTTCAATTTAATCACATTGACAAACAATCTTGCTAACATAAAAAAATTAAAAAAAAAAAACCATGGCAATGCAAGTTATTTTCAGTTTTACGTGGCTGTGCATGCACTTAATGAAGGACCAAGTGGTGAACATAGAGGCTGAGCACTGAAACTCAACTCAATACGTACGTAGCTGTAGCTGTTTTCAAAGGAATTAAGGTTTTAAAAATAAAACCCTACTGTGAAATTCTTTGGTTAGAATACAAGTGCTAGTAGCATTCCTAAATTTGGAGTTAGAACAATTTATTATTCAAGAGTTTTAAAGATGTAACTTCAAGCCTTTAATACGTACCGCTAAATTCTGCAACGCTTCGGATACATTTAGGATAGTTTTCCATGAAGGTCTGAGTGGACAATACAGGTTTTTAAATCAAGTTCAGGTTTTAAAAGAAAGTGCTTTTGTACCCCAATCTTCACGAATTTATTAGAAAGAGCTGCTCAGGCCTCCCTATTGTAAAACCTGCTACTCAGATCATCTGTTCCAAAGCAAGCTACGGCTACCTCCTCTGGGAAAAAGAAGACTGTTAGACAGCACGAACCAAATACAGCTTAGAAGGGGTAATTTCCCCTTAAGAAAGTTGGCATCGTCCTTGTTTTTGTAAGGACGGGGCTTAATTCTTTCTAAGAAGCGCTTAAGCTTGCGTAGGAAGAGGTACCTAACTCTCAGCAGTGGCACTGCTCTGGTAGTACTGCCATGAAAACTGAGGAATTGGTTCTTAAAAAAGTGGTTTCAGCATCGATTCTGTTGCCTTCCAAGTTTTACCACACTAACATGACAAAACTTAAAGTAACAAGCAGGGTCCTCTTGATTACACTTATAACGCATTAATTCAATGTACATGATTTCAGCTTCCCAGGCAGCAGGCCCTACCTTCACTCTGGCAAGCCTGGCTTCTTCTCTCCCCCATCATTTTGAGGGTGTTTAAGGGAATATGCATTGAGATTTCTATGCATATTATAGACAGTAAATTCAAGAGAATTATAAGGACTTCACAACACCCATGAAAGTTACGATTCACAAGCACTTTAATTTTTCAAAGCATCGTTGCTTTACCTCTCAAGGGAATAGACACGTGTCTCTGAGGACACTTTATAGTTCGAGTGGTTGGTTATCCAGCGAACCTGTCCTTTCACATCAGCCTCACGTGCCTGCTGTGCAGGCCCTGGTCCAGTTTAACAGCTTGGAGAGGGGCATTCAGAGAGATAAGGAGCAGAGAAGGGGAGATGGATGCAACCGGTCATGAAGGGCCACACGCATGCCTCCTGCAAAATTACTCATCTCTACAGATGATGTAGGAGCCAGAGTGACAACCCCTCGCTGTCAGGCATCACTTCCACAGGACAGTCCTTCATTGAGAGGCATCGCTTTGAGCAGGTGGGGGGATAAAATGGACCCTTACAGATCCACCCAATAAGGCGGAATCTTGGGGAAGAGCTTGGGGATGAGAAAAGACATCGCACCACCTTCAACAGAAGCTGCTGAAAAGCAACTGAAAAGTTCCTCAGCCCCTAAATGCCCCGTCTTTAAAACACCCCACCCTGAAAAGGGCCAACCCTTGGCTCCTGTGTGTGGAGAGGGGCAGGCGCTGGGCACACACACAGCCTTTCTGAGGCAGGTATTTGTCTATTCCCGCTACCTCTCTCCTTCCTCGCTACCGGAACAGCTACTGGGAGGCGTGGGAGGGGGGATGACGGTGCGAGCCGGGATGCGGTGGCTGAGCAGGGAGGTGGCGGCCAAGCAGGGACATGGCGGCCGAGGCACGACATGGTGACCTCCTGTCCCCGGGACCGTCAGGAGGTACGTGCAGGAGGGGTGGGGGCTGCGCTGGGTGGCTGACCCGCCTTGTGCGTGGAGGCAGACACCGGGGTGAGGAGAGCGCAAGGGGACATGGTCCCCCTTCCACGTCCTCCTTCCTCCGGGCCGGGAGGGGACCGCAGGTGCGAGGGCGTGCAGGGGCCACCACCTCATCCCCACGCCATGTGCCGGGCGGATGCTCAGTCCCGGCAGAAGACATACTCGGTGTAGCTGGTCCAGATCTTATCATCAGCAGGGCCGCCCTGCTCAGGGGCGAAGGCACAGGTGCCGGTGGAGGAGCAGGCGGCCATGCGGAAGCCAGCCTCGGAGAGCCGGTCGAAGGCTTGCTCGAGGAAGTTGAACTTGAGGTAGTAGCGGGCGGTGTAGCGCTCGGGAGGGCGGTCAGGGTCCCGGCTCTCGTTCAGCGTCTCCCCGAAGACCTCTTTGGCCAACGCCGTCTTACCGCAGACGGTGATGCGGGCCACCCGCCGGAACTTGGCGTCGGCCTGCGCCTCCCGCCCGATGGTGTAGGAGCCCCGGTAGCCGATGGTGATGTAGCCCGAGCGTCGCCCGGCCGCCCCGTCCAGCGACTGCGAGGGGGTGAGCAGCGGCCCGCCCGAGGGGCTGCGGCTGGCGGTGGGCGACGGGGCGGAGGCGGCGGCTCCTCCCCCGCCGCCCCCTTCCAGCGGCTCGGCCTCCAGGTAGCCGAGGAGGGCCGGCGGCGGCGGCTCGTCGGCGCAGAGGGAGCCGTCGCGGTGCAGGGCGGCGGGGCGAGCGGCGGCGGCGACCCGAGCCTGAGCCAGGCGGCGAGCCAGGTCGGGCAGCTGGAAGTACTCGGCCTCCCGCTGGAGGCGGCTGCGCTCGGGGAAGTGCTCGGGCAGCACCAGCTGCAGGTCCCGCAGGTAGTCCAGGATGTAGCGGAAAAGGAAGCCGTCGCGGTCGAGGAAGAAGCGGCCCTTGCTGTCCCGGGGCAGCTCGCTGGGCTGCTGCTGCGAGAACATGCGCCAGAGCAGCGAGTCCCGCACCGAGACCACGGTGCAGCGCCGCGTCACGTACACCTGCCCGCCCACGTTCAGCTCCACGATCTCCGGGAAGGATGACCAGCCGCCCGCCGCCGCCGCCGCCGCCGCCCCGCTCCCCGCCGCCCCGCTCCCCGCCGCCGGCGACACGCCGCCGCCGTTGGGCAGCCCGCGGGCGCTGTCTGCCAGGGCCATACCGGACGGAGCCCGCCGCCGGCGGGGAGCCGCCGCCCTTCGCCCTTCCTCCTCCTCCTCCTCCTCCTCCGGCCGCCTGGGCTCCGGCGGGGGAGCGCGCAGCCCTCCGCCGCTGCCCGCCGGAGCCTCCCGCCCCGTCTGTCCCCGGAGCTGCCCGGCCGCTGCCGCTCGGCTCCCCCGCTCCGCTGCCCGCTACCGGCCAGGCGCCTCCGTCGGGCTGCGAGCGGAGAAGCCCCGGCAGCGGCGGCGGGGCCGTGTTTATGTAGCGCGGCCGCACCTCGCGGGAGGCGGGGGGAGGCTGGCGGGAGGCAGAGCCGAGCGCACGGGGAGGGGAAGGGGACGGCCCTGCGCTGACGCAGGGTCCCCCCTCGTCGTTAAGCCCCACCACCGTCCCGGTCCTCCTTCCCCGGCTGCGACGGGGACCCTCTTCCCCGCCCAGTGGGCGCCCGCCGGCCTCCCCGCCGGGAAGGACGGGCACCGCGCTGTGCGGCCGGGCGGGGGTAAAACCTTGGAGGGGCTGCGGGGCCGACCCGCCCGCCCCAACCCCGGCACTTCGGCTCGCTCCCCGGCTTCTCCGAGACGTCTTTCGGCTGGCAAGAAACCCCCTCCGTTCGTCCCGAGGTGCAGGAGGGGTGAGGGGAAAGCGGCGAGACGCTGCTGCCCCCCGCCGAAAGGAGCCGTGCCGTCCCCCCGGCTGGTCTTTCAACGATCGTCCAAACCCTCGCCAAGTCAGAGCCCCGGCGAGGTAACCGTGTCCCCCTCCCTCCTGTCGCCTTCACCAGGGCAAAACGCGAGCCCGCACTCGCCTCACCCGGGTCCCCTGCCCGTTTCTGGGCTTGCGAAGACACCCACTAGGCTCTTTTAGTGGTTTTTTTTAAGGGTTTTTAAGGCCCTTAAGGAGCCCGTGAAAACTTCCCCATCCCCCGTCCGGTGGCACCGGGAGGGCCGGGCTGCGGGTACCTCGCCGTCGGGGCTCGGTGCCTGGCGGGCGAGGGGACCCCGGCGCTGTTGGGGTCCCCTCCAGCGGCCTGTCAAAAGGCACTTTGCCGTGAGAGCTTGGCTCCTCGTTTCTGCGTGGATATGAGCGTAATTGGGTGCCCTTACAGCTCAGATTTAATTTGGATTAATTAGGTACATCGGGCTGCGCGTGAAACATAAGCACCTATTTAACATGCGTTGGCAGTGAGCGTTTAAATTATGTTTCAGGCTTTTGCTTGAATTTCGTCTGCATTTCTGTGTCTCTCTGCGAGCAACAGCAAAAAGATGCTGCCTCAATGTGCTCGGTTGCTCTCCTCTGGGAGTTCAAGTGTGCGTTCTTCCTCGAGACAACAGCTGAAAGGACAGGAAGATCTGAGGAGCATGAAGGCAACCATGAGTGCCTTCCTTTCATAGGGGTGGAAGAAGCCCTCTCTGGGCTACCTTGCTGCAAATTCCCTAATGCATTGGTCCGTGAAGTAGAAGTCGAAAGATGCAGAGGCAGGGGGTAAGAAGTCCTTCAGAAATTCAGAAATGGGGGAGGAAGGAAAGGCAAGTTAGTTCTCAAGAGCAAGCTAAGTTTGCCCAAGAGAAGAAGAGGAAGAAAAGGAAGAAGAGGAAGAAGAGGAGGAGTTGAGAAACAGAAGTTTTGAAAGGGGAAGATAAAGAAGCACGATATGTCAAGGGAGAGCTGGCAAGGGAGATGTTGTGGTCTAAGGAAAACGATTGGGTGAGCTTGGGGCACTTGGAAGTTACATGAGTTTAATTTGAACAAGAGGATAGCAAAGATGTGAAACATTACTTTTTTCCATGTGGGAAAGCGAGCTGCCAGGATTTTGGTCACCAAGTATTTTAATTTGTGGGAGCAAAATGGTAAAGTAGGTTAATCTGATGTTTTGCTGAGATTTTGTAACCAGCAGCTTGTTTCTCTCTTCTTTTTTTTTGAGAGGAGTAGGAGAGAGGTGAAAACAGTTCTGGAAGATCACGGAAAAAGAAAATAAGCCTGAATGAAGTTGATTTGCTACCCATTTAAACATCTGAGTTTGTCGCTATAGAAAAAAAAGGAAAATAATGTGACTTATCTGCTAGCGCACAGGGAATCTTTGTTTTCTTCCCTCATACTATTTTAGGGTCAATTCACCAGGCTAAAAGCACATGAAATTTTCACATTGTGCTCTGCTCGTGACAGCTTCATGGAGTTACTTCTACCTTTCAGTCTCTTAACGTGGCATCACCCCCCCCACGTCACCCTGCTCCCGGCCATACTTAGCAAGAAGCCACCTCAAGAGCCTCCCACAGATTTGTATTTTAAACTCCGCTTCCCTAGTGTGGGCTCTCTGTCGAGAGCACTGTGATTAAACTGTGCACCCAGAAGATGAGATCATATAATGCTCGTGCGGGGACTTATTCATAGCAGAATTTGCAGTGGAAGATTTTGCAGCAACCAGCAGGTGAGCCTTACAAATGCTCCTATATATAAAAAAAAATAAATAAATGGGATGTTTAATTCATCTGTTAGTTAAACATAATTTCTCTGGCACTAGGTGAGTATTAAGGTGGGTTAGCAAAAATAGCACTAGCATATTCATTGGACTTGAGTTTTTTACTTGCCTTGAGTTTTGTTAGATTTGAGACCAGACTTTGTAAGACCTGAGCTTAGTGGATCTTTCAGTCCATGTTTTCAGAAGCTTCACGGATGAGTAAGTTACTCTGCTTCTTCAGACATTGGCTCTCCAGAGCTTTACCTCCACCTGCCTACCATCTGGTGGGAGGCCAAATGAGAAGCACCCACCATGCTCCTGTGCAGCACCATATGATGCCCAAAGCCATGCACGTTATAGGAGATGGGGAGGTTCACAGCTGTAACAAGCATCTTGGGCCACTGTCCCAAGTCTTTCTTTAGGGGCACAAACCGATCCGTCCCACTGCAGCATCCTATGTGCCAATGTGCAAGCTGACCCCTGACTCGCCTTCAAAAAGAGAAGGAGGAGCCTTCCTCTGGGAAGATACTGTTCATACAGCCTGTTCAACAGTCCTGGGCAAAGACCCAGTTTGCAGTGTTTGTCTCGGAGATAGCTGTCATTTTCTGGGCTTAAAAACATGCCCAGCACTGAAATATCTGGTTTGAAGCCACCGCTCTTCAGAAGAATTGTCTTCTATGGGCGTCTCACTGCTGCTTTGTGCAGGTGAGGATGCTTTGCCTGGCTGCAAGGTTATGGTTATTGTAACTTCTTTAACAGATTTTTTTTTTCCTCTTTTCACAAAATATTCCATTAGTTTCTTCTCCATTTCCTATCTCTTTTCATTTGGCTACATTTGTCTCCAGTGAGGAGAACTGGACTTCATCTGTGGGTATTAAAATGGGTAAACATATCAACTATTTTTATTTACGTGTCAGTCACAGGGTTGCGTAACACAGTCATAATCTCAGTGTTTCATTCTTATTTTGTGTGGGAGACAGTGAAATATTAGTACACGTAACATTCAAGGCTGCCACAGAATGCCTCGTTAGGCCCACATACCCTGTAAAGGGCGTTAAATATTAAATATGGTCTAATGGACAGGCTAGGCTTTATGACAATAAATGTGTAGTTGAATTTCCTTGGCTGTGCAGTGCCACGACATTTCTGAAAAGCACTCCTTCAGATAAGACAGTCATATTTCAGGGTTTGCTATTAGCTGCCTACCACAATTAGGTGCATGTTGGGTGCATGCAGTCTTAATCCGATGGGTTACAACAGCTTTGTTTCTTTTAATATTTTGAGATGTTTACACTGGGTTTGGGTTTTTTTCTTTTTTTTTTTTGGAGAGGGGGGTGGTAGCGTGGAGTTTTTGGTGTGTCAATGTTTGGAAAGATGTTTCCATCACGATGGGACGAAGCCCCTGTTTCATGTTTCGCGTAGCGGACCAGGTTCGGTCAAGGTGGACGAATTCCTTCACAAACCGTAGAGGAAGGGCAACACCTAGTGGGAATAAACCCACATTGCAGTTAAGACACGACCCAAGATCCATAATAAAGAGAAAACTATACCTTTTCGGTCACAAAAAGTAGATGTAAACTGTTGTATTACTATATTCAACTTCTTCCTGAGAAGCTTTACAGAGCAAGAACACATTTGATCCCTGTTCTGAACTAAAAGGGGTGGTTAGCATTTATTATTTCTTCTTTCAGTCTACGTTGTGTGAAACGGCATAATATTGCTTAGAAAAAGCCTCGTTGGATATGATTGAGTTTTTTGTTTAATACTGAATTCAGTGAAATATTTAGACTCCTGCATAAAACCGACAAAAGGAATTAGTGATCTAAACTGAACTAGAGGCTCAAATATGTTCGTTAACAGCTTCACAATCTTGCTTAGAGGATGCAGGAAAAGGAGTATGGTTAGTCACAGAGCAGAGTTTATTGTCTGAGAGTTGGGAACTCTTCACATTTTGGGGACTTACATGCTCTCTAATATGTGTGCAGATCTGTAAGTTTGACTTTGGCAGTGAATGCATGGCTATTAGATGAAATCTTTCCCTTTTCTGAATCACTGCTCAGGGTAAAATTATCGGGATCAGCGTTATACTCAAGTGATACCAAGTAATGTTGCCAGAAACTTGAATTGTGCATTATTCCACCCAAAGACAGAAGAACTCAACTCCTTCTAAAGAGAATGCTGTTTCTCTGCAAACTCAGTCCCATGTACTGTATATAGCTGGACAACACACATACACAAAATCGTAGATTTACATATTTCACGTCAATTGTAACGAATTTTATCTGTGAAGTTATATCTCGTAATATCTGTTAACAGATATTGTTTTGCCTGGGTGTTTGCGTATACGGTTGAATATGTTTAGCTGGAACTGCATGTTCTATGAAGTCCAGCTGCTATGAAAATGCACGTGTTCAAGCGTGAACGATAGGGAAGAATCACGGAATAGTTCAGGTTGGAAGGGACCTCAGGAGGTCATCAAGTGCTCAAGCACTTTCCTCCTGCCAGCGTGATACAGACGTTACTCTGAATAATTTTGTGAGGGCAATGCTCTGCAGAGCCTGGGGGAGAGGGAGGGAGCAGGGGGAGGAGAGCCATTAGCTGTGTATTCCATGTCCTTGGCCAATACAGAGCTGCAGAGTGTGGCTGAGAAACATAATCAAGTGAGCAATTAGTGAAGTTCAGAGCGGTATTCATTTCCTTCAAGCACCTTTACAAAAATTGGAAGACAAAAGGTATCCTCTCAATGTCATGGGGACGCACATTTCTGCCTCGATAAAGAAAAGCATTTGAAGGGGACACCTTCCACACATGAGCGTCACTGAAACTGGAGGACACAAGAAAAGAAGCTATGCACTTGATGCCAAATGTGGAAGTACCCCCAGCTGCTTCTTTTCAGGTGATATCTAGGAAAATGTGATGCTTGATTTTCTATTTCCCTGCTTTGGTTAATTATCATGAAGTTACAGCTCTGTCTGACACGAAAAAAAGCAGAAGCTATGTCATTTTGTCATATGTAGTGGTGCGGTATTTTACATGCACAACACGTGAGGATTTTCTCCTGTGCTAAATTACTCATAACCCCTATGGAGCAGTTTTAAATCAGGGTTCTTTTTGTGAGCCTTGGCTCTCCGAAATTAATCTCCCGTATCTCCGTGAAACTTTTCATTCACGTCTTCAAATCTTCCCTTGGCAATTTTCCTACCTGTGAATAAATAACATTCTGACCCAGCTTCTACCACAGCAACGACAGGAAGACAACCAGACCTTTGCAAACGTGAGTGGAAACTACACCGATCTTCCACATTATCCGTCAACGTGGATCGACAGCCTTATGCCGTCTCTTAGAATTTGACAGTATGAGGATTCAGCAAAAGAGCTTCTCCTAATAGGGGAAATGCAACTCATTATCTAGCTAATTAGGATATCAAAACTAGCCTCTACTCCCACTTCTTATCAGCCTGCCTTCCTGAAGGGTCAGGCTTTAAAATAGGTTTTAGTGGGGAAAAAGCATGTTTTTTGGAGGGAGCTACAATCAAAAGATAAGAGCATTGGTTCACAGAGGAGCAAGTTAAGAATTGTCCCTAAGTCTGTTCCTCTGAGAAGCTAATCACAAGGGTGGCATCATTGCTGAGCAGGAACTCTTATCCAAGAGAAAATGCTTTTTAATTATTTTTTCAAAATTTACAGGTCTTGCTGATACCCTGTTCTCACAGAAATGTGCTTTAACAAAGGAATTCAAAATGTATTGATACGATTATTCTTTTCAACAGAGTGATTCTTCAAAGGTAAAATAGCTAATGATAATGACATTGGTGATTGTTTCAGATTTATGTGTTTGCTTTAGCTGTGATTATTGGAGGTATACTATTCGCTAATCTAGCACTTTTCAAAATCATACCTGTGGTCAGTGAACAGTAATTAATGCATTTGCTTTTCCTTTCTGCCACTGTGTACCAATGCAAGCTGTGCTTAACCAATGTTAACACTTTAATGAAGATTAAAATAAACAAATGAAATGCAGTCATTCCTTCGTTTTGACAGACTCAGAAAATGAATGTTCTGCTTTGTTCTCTTTGCGTCTTTTCCTGTTGAACTCAATTTAAAATTCCTGTTATGTTTAATAGAAGAAATATCACAGTCCTTACCGGGGGTGCTTGCAGCATCTGTAAAAGTACGAAGGGGATGAAAGCCATCAGATGAAAGCCCACAGCAGGCACTCTACTATAGATATGTTGGCAACTGATTTTTTACTACTGTAGCTGCCTTTCTTGACTACCTAAGAAAACCATGTTTGCACCAGTGTTTTTTTTTTTCTCTACGGAGACCTAAGCCCATATCCTCGATGGCAGAACTGACTGTATTGCTGTCAAACCCTGCTCGTTTCACAGCCCATGTAAACTAATGAGTGATATTAAACTGTCAAGGAATTAATGGCTTCACAACGCCTGTGTAGTGTTTCACAGTCCCCTGCTTGCTCATGTCCCCCCCCCAGGGGTCAGTCCTGAAGGATGCTTGGAATACAGTAGAGGTGGTTCCAGCTTTCTACTGGGCTCCACAGTTAAATTTCTGACTTCGTCATCTCTCGACGCAGATTAAAATGAAATTAATGAAGTCTCATTAGGGAGTTGGTGTTCACCTTCCCACCTGGAAGATGAAAAACAATTTATATACACATAAAGAGAGAGACCCTTTATTGACAGGATACTCAAACTTGTTTCTCCTTCTTTGGCCTCAGAGTGCAGACCCTCCTATGTGGAGGGTGCAGCTCCACGAGCTCTTGGCTGCTCCAGGCATCCTGGAAAACACCCCTTCTGTCAGGACCTTGCCAAAGTACATGTCACTGGTGGCTATAACTAGGGTACATATCACTGGTGGCTATAACTAGGGTTCATGCCAGCAGAGACATCTGTGCATGAAGGCTGTAATTAGATACTCTTAGGTCCTGCAGGCAGCGTATCTCAGCTGTGCGACCCTTGCCAGAACGAGATGCTGGAATTCCTCTTCGTTGATACCCTCCCTGACCTGCCACATAGACTAATGCATCATGGAGAACACATTTCTTTTCACTTACCTGGTGGGGGAAATTTTTTGCTGCATAACTGCTAAAAATCTCTGCCTAGGGAGTGAAATAGCAGAAGTCAGCCTCTGCTAGGGCCAAAGCTGAGTTTGCCAGAACATTTCCTTCAGCCCTCATCCTCAGCAGTGTTTCCAGAATTTCTCCTACCCGTTATCCACTGCATAACCCAACCTGATTTTCTGCTAGGACTGAGCCAAGCTCAAAGAAACTTCAAATCAACTTCATGAGGCGTAGCTGATGGCTCCCCAGCTTCCTGACGTGCCGTGCTAATGAGATGTTACTGCCCAAAGTAATGAAAAGCAGCTGCTTCTTACCCGGGAAGAGAAGCTGAGAGTTGCTGCAGTTCATTTAGAGGTGAGTTTGATAAGGCTGTCTTCCTCCTTAGAAAAGTTCACGGCGTATATTTTGCTTTTTAGTTGGAGGGGCCTAAATAGGATTTAATTAACATGTCTAGAAAATTCTGAATGTGCTTTCCTGTGCCAAGTGTTTACATAGAGGGATTACCACTCAGCTTTGTAGGGATATCCTGCAAGATATCATCTGTGTACAATATCTGGGGGTTTCAGTCATGTATGTAAATATAAATAATACATTATCACTAAAAACTAACATATCAACAGAATAAATGTTTGAGAGACTGTCAGGATATTTAAGAAATATGCGGAATGAAGACTGTAGGTGTTTAGATTTAATGAAGTTTCAATGAAGCAGATGTCTGAATTTGCAGATAAATCACAGCCACTTAATTCCAGCAGCCTACAGACTCTTTAAGCCCTCAAAAATATAGGAATTAGATTTTTAAGAAGCTCTCCTCTCTTTGTATACCTGCAAGCTGTTGACAAAACAGATTATTTATTAATTTCTTATGAACTAAGCACAGAAATTATCTTTCCTTTATCTGCAACAAGACAATGGCAGAAGTATATGCCATCAAGGTTTTTCTAGCCTGGAAAGAGTTATGCCCGTGCAAAGGAAATTATTTGTTTGTTTTCACCTTTTAATTTTCATGTGTGTTGTGTATGTACGGTTTTTGCCCAACTGCCTTTCTCAGAAAATGGAAAGCTGGTTTGTATTTTTTAACTACCTGCCACGAGTCTAGATTGTATCGGAACTGAGTCCCCTAAATAAAATCCTTTCAAATAAAACAAGCAAAAAAAAAAATCTATTCATCCCAAGGGGTTAAACACATAGAAATAGGTTGAAATTGTAGGATGGATCTTAGTGTAGGGGGAGCTTATCTGAGAGGCAGGAGATAAGTGTAAAGCCTGCAGTCATAGTGACAAAAAAGGCTTCTGGAATAAGAAAAGATCTCTTTGTAAGTCAAGACGCTTTCTGTGACTGACAGTCTGAAAAAGGAACAAATTAAAATTGCCAAGCATAAGGCTTGTTGAGGGGGAAGTGGAGAAAGGAAGAAACGAAATAGATAGCTAAGGAACAGCAAAATAAATACAGAACAATTATTTCTGTATTTCATGAGCCCTCAAGGCCATATTTTCAGTATTTTAGAGGAGTACAATAGCTACGTATCCAGGTCTTTAATACTGTATATAGGTAATAAATGTGGTTATTCAGACCCGTTTGATAGTGGAGTGACTTCTACAACTACAACTCTACAAGTGCCCTCTACAACTACCTGAAAGGAGGTTGGAGAGAGGTGGGTGTTGGCCTCTTCTCCTAGGTGAATAATGACAGGACCAGAGGAAATGGTCTGAAGTTGTGGCAGGGGAGGTTTAGATTAGATATTAGGAAGAATTACTTTACTGAAAGAGTGGTCAGGCACTGGAACATCCTGCCCAGGGAGGTGGTCGAGTCACCATCCCTAGAGGTGTTTAAGAAACGTCTAGATGTGGCACTTCAGGGCATGCTCTGAAGGGCAGAGATTGGAGGTTGTTGGGGGCTTTTGGTTTGGGTTGGGTTTTGGTTCTTTGTGTGTGTGTGTATGGTTGGACTCAATGATCTCAAAAGTTCTTTCCAGCCATGAAGATTCTATGATTCTATGACTTCAAACAGTAAAATACTCATCAGTAACACACTCAGGTGACCTCTCTTAACCTCTCAGCCTCTGTTCTCAGGTCAAGGCTAGTGTTGCTGTCCGCTTGATTTCTAGTGGAAAAAGTCGATGTTTGGATCACTGCTGTTTGACAAGAGGAGATGTACTAGTGGGGCATGTTCTGATTACTTTCTCCAAGAAAAATTTACCTTCTTCCGTTTACTGTGCTGGTGCTTTTTTCCATCATCCAGAGGCAACATATTCAGTGCACCTCTTTGGGTTTTTTTGCTGGGTAGTAGGAAAAAAATGGTTGGGAAGCCAGAGGAGATGCTTACCTACAACTCTACAAGCTGGCATCTCTGCAGGTACAAGAGACCAGATTATTAACAGTGCCAAATTAACTACGCGTCATGTGTCCAGAACAGGGTTCAGGAGTAAAATGGACTAGAGGAGCAGATGAATGGAATGGAGAGGGTCTTCTGGTAGCTATGCAAAGGAAAAATATTTGTAACTGTGTTTAGTATTAGTAATTATATTACCCACAGGCGGTCTTCAGAGGTGAGATGGGTACATTCCAGCAATACATGACCAGTTGGAAAACCTCAAGCTGATCTCATCTATACATATTATAATGAATGACACTCTGTAAAACTGATTGTACAACCACCGCCCAACTAGTTTTTCTCTGCCTCATGTAATTTATTCTTCTGCATAAAACCTTTTTTTTTTTTTTTTCTCCATCCACTGAGCAAAAATTCTTTTGCTGATATTGTGCTTTCTCTGTGAAGAATGAAGTTCAGTTTACTAATCTCAGCTGGGTATTGTCAGTAAACTATTGAGCGTTTAAACCTTACAGATCACACCAGCTTGAGCTAACACCTGGTCTGTTCCATTCACCAGCCCTGCATCTTATTTTAGGTGTTCTTGTAAGACTTAAACAATTCCCCTTCTCTATAATATTCAGCTTACCTGGAGCACAAATACTAGGTTCTATAAAAAAATCTATGACACTGTAAAGGTTCTTGGCTGAGGACACAAAGCTCATTACCTGTCTTAGCCACACAATTCCCACTTACGTTAATTGGAGCTGTTTGGCCAGATCTTGGATTAGATCATTCCAACTAAAATATTCTGTTTTATTTTCCTCAGCTTTGAGTACCTCAACCCTTGTTATTATGCAAGTCGTGCATTCATCCATACTTCTTCTGGCAAATTGCTGCCCAGGAAACAATAGCTAATTTAATTCATTAATCCCTACCCCTAAAGTACAAACATCCATCACCCGAGCTAGTTAGAGAGTAGGTAGTTTTGTGCTCTTTCTAGCTGCTGTGTCAGAATGAGAGACAATATACTGGCAAATGCACACAAAGTCTGGATATGTTTTGTCTTCTAACACTGCATGAATAAACAAATGGGTTTGTTTATATATTTTTATAATATATAATACTATTTTTATATATAGTATTTTTCATATATAATTTTTTCTGAACTTCTACTTTCCATCCTCTTGAAGTATGAACTTCATAGTAGCTTACTATCCTGTTGTATTCGGGTGATTTCTTGATTATTTTTTTATTATTGTTATTTTTGTGTGTGTGCGCGTCATGTGTTTTAACTACTCTGGAAGTATCACATTCGATGTCATAATTTGTGTTAAGATTCAGAGTCATTTTCTTTAGAAACGACTCTTGAGTATGGTCACAGCGCTTTGGCTGGGCAAACCTCCTTGCCTGGTGCATCCAAGTGAGGACACAGTCAAATATGCCTCAGTCGGGAAATGCCAGGCACCTGGCTGTTAGTCCCTTTCTCACAGCTGATAATCACGTCTGGCTGTGGAAATACTCCTTTTTCTCCCCTCTTGTTCAAACCACAAGTGCTAGAAGCTAACCTGTTTGAATCCGCACTGAAGGAGGAAAGAAATATGTTGGCACGTAGTTGTCCCAGTCAGCTTTTTTCACCCCAAAAAGTTTCCCGGCATAAGTAAAAATGACTAAAAGAAATAGTAGAGCAGGGCTCAGGTTCAGGGATTTGAACGATTTATAAGCGAGGACTCTAATAGGGACAAAAGGATGGGCTTATAAAGCAGCATTAATATACCCTGGGTAGTGAAGCAGTAGGCAACTTGACTTGATAAGCAAGGATGATCCTGATTCAAAGCATCGGAAGACAAAGTATGAGCAGGTTGTAATGCCACACAGTCTGCCAAGTCCTGTTTTTAGTGCGAAAAGAAGTTTTCTTTAGAATCCAGAATGAAGAAGTGATGCTCCAGAAGCCAGAAAGCAAATCTTTCCTGGTGGAATCCACACATAAATATAGAAGTTGAAATTTTGGCCTCTCTTAACTCGGTGGCGAAGTTCCGTGTGGTTTGAGCCAGGATTTCAGCCAGCATGTGTGACTGAATGCGCTGTACGCATGCCTTCCAATATACGCTTCTTTATTTCATCTAAGCATTTCCTAGGAGGAGACCTGTAATTTAATTTCCCAAACAGTGCAGTGACTTTCCTTCAAAACTTACATATGTGTCGTTGTATGACAAAATCACCGCCTCTTCGGCAGTTTCTGGCAACCTTCGCAATTCAGTAGTTAGATCACACATTCTAATCAAATTCTTATTAAAGTGTCATTGAAAGCTCCAGGGTCACAGGTCTAGCTCTTAAAACCCCAGTATAGTTTCTTTAGCGCTGACTTTATAGTGACTTTACTAGTCAGGTCTGTTGTGCCTGAATTAATCAAGATGAACCGCGTCTCTCGCGAGCTACAAATGTTGGTGCCCCATTCCCACAAAGCTTTACAATACCAGTAGCAGCTATTAGCTTCTGCCAATAATATACCATTTTAGCACTCCAAATGTTGTGATAATTTCTATTACGACCTTAAGATAGTAACTCTTTAGGAACGTTTCTGGTAGTGTTTATCAAGGACAAAGCTTCGAAGACCCAGGCTAATAATTTCAGCTGTACAGGACAGGTGATGTAAAAAAAAATGCAAATACATGCACTATCACTTTTAGGTCATGCATTTTAATATGATTTTGGGTTTCTCCTGTGTTATTTTTTTTCTGTTATTACTCCTATTTCTATGATTCTGTATATTGTCCATAATACCTTTCTTTAAGGGCAGCACTGTTAATATAAAGCCTTAGTCTGGTGAGGTGCTGGTTCCCTACACTTTCAGTAAATTCCTCACAAAACTCTCTACACTGAACTAGCCGAAAATAACAGCATTGAAGCCTGCGACTAAGCTGCAAAGCAAGTGGCAAGTTGGCTTGTTTTCTTTTTGAAACTGTGACAGGAGATTAACGAAGGCTTATTTTCTTTCCTGAAGCTTTGTAAAGGGCAAAGTTGGTATTTAATTTTAGGGTAATTTTTTTTTTTAAACTATTAGTTTTTTGTGTTTGTTTGGTTTTTTTTTTCTTTTAATTTATTTTTACGGTAAATACCAACTTTCACCACCCAAGCTGTGGTCCCCCTGGCGAGAGCGAGAGCCCTGTCCCCGGGAGCAGCAGGTGGCAGTGCTGGCTCTGCTCTCTGTTTTTTAAGGCACTGCAGTAGCACAGCTCCAAGAAGCCATTTCATGAAGGATGTCTCACAGTTCAGGTTCCTTCAAAGAGAGGTGCTTCTGCTTATGGGTGGCGCCAACTAGGCTCCATGTGAAATTCCTCCGAGTCATGCACCTAACGTTTGCTCCAGCGTACATAGCCAGGAGTACAGGTGTGTGTATATATATATACACACAAGAAGTACAAGTGACTTTTCATTATTTTTACTTTTAACCCAAGATTTCTTTACCTGAAAGTGAACGAACTGTATATCTTTACTGCTACCATTGGCAGCCTTCGCTGGCAGGCGCAGTTGCCATCTACTCCTAGTGGTGTGTTTAAAAAAAAAAAAAAAAAAAAAAAAATCAAACAAAAAAACCCCATAAAAAACATGGTACCACTGTTGTGCAAGTGAAAAAATGTTCTGGAATCACGTGATTAATTAGCGATCACTTTTATTTCAGCTCTTCTCTCAGCAGTAAATACAGTAGCGGCATCGTTGGCAGGAGCAAACACTAGTAATGCGATAAGGCTAGTGCTTTACCGCGTAACTAGAAGTCTGTCAGGATCGCAGTGGATGGGATGCCTGGCCATGCCTTTGTCTTCTCCAGGTCTGCAAACTCTGTTTACGATCGTAAACGTGGCTCTGAGGTCAAGTGAGTCTGGCTGGCTTGTGTCCAATCTACTAATGGCTCAGGAGCAGGTTGGCTTGCAGATAGAGCTAGCTGAAGTGGTCCAAATAAAGAGCCAAGCCACAAGATTAAAGATTAAGCAATGTAGATAATCAGGGGTCCAAAACCAGAGCCCAGCACCTCAAACTCTTCTGTTTGTCAGTACAGATAGGCCAAATAGGGCATCTGCTACCTGCAAGGAGTGGGGGCAGGACTGGAGGAGGAGGGGAGCAGGGACAGGGTGACGGCAGCATGTTGGAGATTGGTGGGAAAGCAATGGTTAGTTGCAAACACGTGGTGGGAGTAAGCCACAAGACCAGGCCTTCATGATCAGTGTGATGAGGTACATCAAGTGGTGTCATCCTTTCTTTTTTTCCTTCTCCTTTTTTGCCCTTAATTTGAATGACAAAAAAAAAAAAAGGCAGAATCAATAAAAACAAGAAATGTCATCCGTATGGCTTCTGTTGTCCCGAGAGGACTCACATAAAGGATGAATTGGGCCTCTGGAGTTCCAGGGAAGTCAGTCAGTCAAAAGGCACAACTATAAACTGAGTGAATAAGTAAAGTAAAATATTTTTATTTGAAAGGATGAAATGCAAATCACTGAGGTCAACTGTTTCAAGACATGCTAAAACCAGATGCCTGCGTAATCATCAAAGCATTTCTGTCAGCTTATTTATTATATAAATACGGATCTGGTTTTGTCTTTAATTTGGACTCCTCAACTGAGACATCTGAGTTACCTGATGGGCAATATATTTGATGCAGTGTCACCAAAACAAAGAAAATCCCTGGCCTTTTAACATTAGATCCTGAAAAGACATACCTGTCTAACTGGAGACACTCAGAAGTTCCCCCTGAGATTAATTTTAAAATTTATTCTTGTAAGTAAGGGTGCTTTATGAAATGCATTTTTCAGAAGGGCCTTGGATGAGAAGTGGCATTTGGGTTAATCATCTGAGGAAGTCATTCTTTCTACCAGGGCAGATGGAAGTGGGAGAAGGAGACGAGCAGAGGATGTTGACCCAAGGGTCACTGCCAGGACTGAGAAAGGGGAGACTACTTTTGCATCATCCTGCTTTGGACTCCTAAAGTAGATGGGCTGCTTTGGGCAATGGGGAAGCAGACAGCATCAGCGCAGATCAGTGCTAAGTTAGTTAAGTGAATGAAATTAAATTAAATGCACACACACCCAGAGCCCTGGAGGAACTGCAGACCCCTCTTCAGGATTTTGTTCGCATTTTGTTCTTTCCTATTCCATGTGTCAGTTATTACTGCCCTTCCTATTGAATTATCCCTATTATATAAATACGCCTCTCGTCAGTCAGGCAGTCACAACTGTGTACCACACTGCTGAATCAGGATCACGATGGCTTTAAAAATGTGTGACCAACAACAAAAATTCAGAGCAAAAAACCACATGAAGTCCAGCAGGGAGAAATACGGGAGATTCCCGCCGAAGGTAGAGGAACAGATTATTTTATGATGTGTCTGCAAACTTCGGCATTCACACACACAAAAGGAAAGAAGATGCTAATGTTAAAGGGCAGAATGAGGAACAAGTTAAAAAATAAACGGTGGTGCATGTCACAAGAGGTTGTCAGTGCAGCCTGCTGACTAGTTAGTTCACAGAGGCAGCGAGGTCTTTTGAAGTTTCCTCTCCTGCTTTAATCAGTCCCACTAGAACAAGTAGATCCCAGCTTCAAAGGTAGCGGGGCTTGCCGAAGAAGAAAGCTGCCCGCTCCTCAAACCGTGGATGGCAGCTCTGTGTCCCGCAGTGGTGGTTCCCACGTGAGGCTGCGCAGCATCGGCAGGGTGGGTGTGATTACACGGCAAGCTCTGCGCTCGGATTTCTTTGAAGGGCTTACGCGCTCTCCTGAAATTATCATTGATCCTCTCCATTTGACAGGAACTTCCAAAGACTTTGAAAAGAAACTCAGTAAAGCATGCCTCTTAGCTTGATCCTTCACCTGTAAAGTCTGGATGAATTCACAGACTTGCTGCATTTGAACTGTTTTGTCTAGTTCTTTAGATAACAAAGTTTTATTAATTAAAGTAGAAGTAGTTCGTATATTTTCCTAATAAATGCCTGTAAATTTTTTTTTTTTTGGTTCTATTCTTCTGACAAGGCTTTTCCCAGAACTTCCCTACAGGAAAGGGAGTAGAGTTTCGTATGGGAAAGCTGCGGTGTTTAGTTTGTCCACAAAATGCTTCGTTAGAGGACATCATTAATAATGGCATTTATTGACTATGGAGAAACAGAAGGTTGAGTATGTTTCAGTATTTTCCAAATCTGATTCATCGATTCTGCAGCCTGTCATTTCTGGAAAAGTTTTTCCAAAAAAAAAAAAAAAAAAGTAAAAAAGTCCTGCATACAGCATATCTTTCTGCTTCCTTTTAGCTCCAATTTCACACTTCTGCAGCTTGAATATGAACATCACTGGTATTACAATAAAAATTTGCTGTTTTTTGTACTTTCCTTCTCATATAGTAATGAAATTGTATATCTCAGTGTATACATTTCCCAGTTGGTGACCCTACTTCCAGTATTTGCAACTGGATTTCTATCATGCTTGAGCAATAACTTGCAAGTGTTGCAATCCCATTTGTGGTGTGAACCATAAGCCTGGGAATCACCTCTGAAGCATGACTTATTCTCATGAGCTCATTTTCAAGGTATATTTAGAGACCAGCTGTGCCAATCTAGGAAGTTTTCCAGAATACAAAGCAGATCGTAAGCGGTGTGTCCGATAACGTGTCCGCGAACAGCGTGTTCACAGATGGTCCTCTGGTCTTCAACAACACATTAGTCAAATAACAGTATTAGAATCTGACCCTTTTAATGTTAAAGCCATTTTTCCAAGCAGTGTTGAGTCTAGTTAGAGTTAATTCAGGCAGGATGGGTGAAGTCGGTAAATCGTGAAGCCAGAAAAAGGGAGGGATGGAAGGAATCCCAAGAGATCGTCCACCAATTCACCTCTGCACTGAGGCAGGATAAGAAACCTTGGAATAATCCTGGCAGACATCAACGTAATACACTGGCAATGATTCCAGTGAAGGAAATTCCACAATATTCTTATGTAGGGCATTTTAATGTTTCAGCGCCCAGTACCCTTCCTGTTATAAAGGTTTGGGGTTTTTTTCACATAAAAGAAGAATCTTTGATAAATATTTATCAGATTTCTTTTTGTCTTCTTTCTCAGCAGATACAGAAAAATTGTTGAACATCGTCTTCTTCCTAAAAAATACAGATTGTATTTCTGTGTCAGGTACCCACATATGGTGCACTTTCACATTAAAGGTAAGCCAGTCTGAAGGTTAGCTGCTGCCAAAATGAACCACCCTACTGTTTTCCCCGTTACGCCAGCCCTTGTGTGATTGTGATGAGCCAGTTCAGAAGATAAAGTGGCGAAGCTTTCAGTTCTTGAATAAAATTAGTTTTCTGCTGACAGTTCATTGAATCAAGCCCTGGGGAGGGCATCAGACAAGCACCAGTGGTTGGACTGGCTTAGCTGGGATGTGAAATGGCACAACTTCTCTCTTTCTAGGATAAATAAACCTCCTTACACCTCTTTCACAGGCCATGCTTTCTAAGCCTGTTATCGTTCTTATGCTCCTCTGAATCCTTTCCAGTTTTTCTGTATCTTTTTCATACATGGTGCATTTAACACATTTCTGTATCCAAGGAATTTTAAAATCATAGAATGTGTTGGGTTGGAAGGGACCTTTAAAGGCCATCTAGTCCAACCCTGCAGTAAGCAGGGACATCTTCAACTGGTTCAGGTTGCTCAGAGCCTCATCAAGCCTGGCCTTGAATGTCTCCAGGGATGGGGCCTCCACCACCCCTCTGGGTAACCTGTTCCAGTGTCTCACCACCCTCATTGTAAAGAACTTCTTCTTGACATGATTCAGTTATGAGTGAACAAGCCATTGGAAAGGTTAAGATTTGTTGTTGTTTATGTGGACTTCTGCCTATGTTTCCATGCCTAATTTGTGTGTGCCATTGCCCTGACTTTGCCTAGCTGCGTAATAATTGTGCTCACAAGACGGATGGATAAACATAAGTGTGTCACCCTGTGCCCTGCTTTTTCAATTTGAGGAAGGTCATTCCAATCTACACCCTTCCCTATGCGGTAACTGCTCATGTGGCCACCTCATCATGTTTCATTTTAACTTAAGACATCATCCAAATTCCAGCAGAACCTCAGACAAGAGTTTCTCTGGGTGGAGAAGATAATTTCCCTTCAGTTTCCTTCAGTTTTGCCATGTGTATACACTGACCTACATTGAGAGTAGGCACAGGGCAGATTGTCAGTCAGTCTTTCATGTAATCTGAACTCTTTTGGGCTTAATGGCTTCATGCAAGTTTAATTTTGTGGCAATCTATAGGAATAAGATGTTAAGATTTGCTGTATTCTGTCTTTTAGCTATTTATAAATAATTTATATTTCCCAGTATGGATTCACTCATGATTCATATTCATATTGTTCTCTAAACATGTGATCTAGACCCTTAAAGGATTTGTTTCTTTCTTTTAAAGCCATCACCACCTGAAGTCATGTCATCAACTGAGAATTTAAGTTTTTACCGGAACAGCTTCTCACTCTTGTCACTGTAGAGAGTGGTTGCTCTCCACTGCCCAGAGGACCAGGAAGAGGCAAGCCAAATGCTGCCAGCAAGGAAAACGAGGGCAAAAAGCCGTATAACCCCGGCTCGGGGAGACACGTGGGGCAGCCAGCATGGCCTGTGTTAGTGCTTGCCAATGGCCAGCACCAACAGAGTGGCTGCAAGCCACATGTGGACTGTGGTGGAGGCAGTGGACTTTACAGTGGAGACGAACTTGGTACCGATTTCGGGTCAGGTGCAGAGGCTTTCAGTACCAACTGGTTACTCCTCCATCAAAAGAGCTCTGCATACATTGCCCTGCACCCCAGTGTACTGGAAAATGTTGAAAAATTGGAGCGGTTAGCCTTTATTTCATGGAGGTTAGTGAAGCAGAGGGGTCTCTCTTGTCTCAGCCTGCAGCTGCTGAGGGAGGCAGGAGAAGTTAGCAGGAGCTCTCCCTGTACAGACACCAGCTTCTCAGCAGAAGGAAAATTCAGTGTTGCTGTAAAACACGTTTCTGGGAGCTGGAAAGAGGAGGCCTGGGAGGAATCAGAGGAGCTTAGAAAGTGGGAACATATAAGGGCTTGGGGTCTCTTTCTCCCTCCTCTTCTTTTCCTTTCTTCCCTGTCTTTCCTTTCCCTGCCCCACAAAAATGTGCTCTTCCATCATCCTTAAGAGACAGGGCATGTCTTATTCCCACACAGACACGTTTCTTCTTCTTTCTCTCCTCCTTCACCCTCCCCAAGGAACCATCCACCTTCCCTAACTGATTTTGACTGGATAGGTTTCCCAAATTTGCAGGGAGTAGAAGACTGTGGGGAAATATGCCTGGACCTTGTTAGCACAGGAGGCAAAGGGACAGTGCAGGGCTGGGCTGGGCTTGGAAGGTGGCGGAGAGTCCTGTGGCCAAGGGAAGTTGGGCCAGACAGCAGGAAGCTGTGGGATCCCTTCCTTTGGCAGCAGAAGCTGCAGAGGGCCACAAAAGCACACAGCAGTGATGGCCAAAGTGCTGGCATCGTGCCATGCAGAACAATTACCAAAGTCCATAGGACAAGCCGGGAGTTGGTGGTTTATACTTTTTAATAGAAAACGCCATATCTCAAACAACATACTCTTCTCCTTACAGCTAACTATTGCTCCTGCAACATCCAAAGCCACGTAAGGAGGGACACCTTCAACCATTGTGTGACGGGAAAAAGGTAAAGAAAATACTGTCCACTACATCTGACAGTAGGTACCGTTTTTATGTCAATAGTTTTAAACTCTGTTGACGCTGACAAGTCAACACAGATCATCAAAGGTTACAAAATCGTTCCTCTCATTTTGTGAAAGTAGTTATTTTCCTTGATTTTTAATGCTTCCTGCATCTCTCTTAATCTACTGTGCTGAAGATGAGTAATGTGAGGGAAAAAATAGCGTCATTATAAATTCTAAAAACCAAAATTCTTCAAATGCTACTTATGTAAAAAAGGACCAATTTAAATCAAATCATTAGCTTCTGCTTAAATGTTCAATTAGAAAAGTGTAATAATATAAGTGTTTTATGTATTCACAGCTCTTGTCTTCACATTTAACCTTTCTTCCATTTTTGCCATTATTTCTCCCTTTTATCAATGTTGGTGTAATTACGCCCATTTTCTCTTTAGAAGTGAATATACAATCACAGCTAGAAATTGCCCAGTATGTTTTACAGTCTGAAACATGTAATACTCAATCTCATGACTAATAACTACCGTGGCATGTTTTATAATTGCACCATAAATCAGAGACCACCGCATTTAAAGTGTAATTTTAGGCTGTTTTGCGGTATTTCTTGGCACTTTTGAAATATATAGGGGTGGAAAATGAGCGATCTAGCTACATACAACCACAGATGAGGAAAAAGAGTCTTGTTTCCAGTTACTGGAGTGCCCCAAAAGAGATGCTAAAGGGCAGCGACACACATGTAGCTCATGGGATACCCAAGCTGCCTCGGGCACCTCAATGAGAGCACGTTGTCTGAGCAGATGTTGCAGCCCAGCAATTAAGAAGGGGAAAAATCAGCCCATGTCACAACCTTGCAGAATGAGCAACCCATTATCAACACGTACCCTGTGGCTTTCACAACATGGTTTGTTGTTTAAATCTTTCCGGGGGGGTTTATGTTTGGGAGGGACCAAGCTGAGAGGACGAGAGAGAGCATCTGCAGTGAAAGCTGGAGGAACAACTCTGCCAACTCATGCAGCATCTCCCAGTACCTGTCTCACTCAAGTGCTTCTGCTGACAGGTAAATGATGGACTCCTACAAAATTAGATGAATTTTTCACCCAAAGCCTGTTTCTGTTTGAAGGAGAATGTTTTATTATTCATTCCGGTTTTGCTGCATATGCTTTAGGTGTTATTTTAGCCCTTCCAGTGCAGACAAAAGTTTGTAATGGTGCCTGGGATAACTTCCTAGGGGCTCAAAATCCCCGAGTAATAGCTTAGATGCAGAGAGGCTCTTTTACCACTTAATTAACAGTGAAGCTTTTCGTATACTAGATGTTGATGTCTGCATCTCCCTACTGCACCGCCACTGCAGGCTGGCTGGGACGTGTGGCAGCCTGACATCTGGGCTCGCTCTGAAACGATAGAGTCTCTTTGCTGGGTACCTTTCTGCATATGATGCAGGAGCCCAGCACAGCAACTAACGCCTCCTTTGCACCACCAGAGTTCTGCTGGTAATTTAATTAAAATTGCCACATCCCTTACATGCGCTCACGCTAATTTGGTTTCTGCTAATCAAACCCTGAATTTATGCTAGTCGAGTTCCAGCATCTCCCCAAACGGCAAAAGTCCTGTAATGACATCTGGCTGCATTTTGACTGCTTAATATAGGCATCAAGACTGCTCTCTGATTAGAAAAGCGATGTGTGCTACAGGCTGCCGAAACCATCAACAAGGAGAAGTTACGGCAAAGTCTATGCAGGCACAGAAAACCTACGTGATCTCCTACACCTGCGTACTGGAGGTCATGCCATATAGAAACCCTACAGCCACCTGCTACTAGTCCAGGTAACCTTATTTCTTTAGAAAATAGGGTGGGAAGCTACAGAGGGATGAAGAAAAGCTTTGGGAACGTGGCTGTGAGGCATCCCAGGGAGACGCGGTGGTACCCCAGGGTATAGAAGTGTGGTTCACAGGGGTCTGGAGCTGGCTGTGTCACCTCCTACGCCTCCTCCTTCTGAGCTGTGAATCCAAGGCAGCTGAGTATGGTGTAGCCCCTCGCGCTGTCAGCATCTGAATGCTGGCACTTCTATTACAGGTAAAGGCTATAGTTTGGGTGGCACCTCAAATTTACACTGGGTGAACAGGAATTTCATGGAACTGTGGTGTCTTCTCACGTTGTTATAGTTCAGGCCCCTTCGTGCTACTCCATAAACGATGTCAAAGGGGCTTACCTGATCATTCAGCAACACACTCTCTGGCTTCAAACATGTTTTTACTGCTAGTGGAGCATCTTGAGCCCTGTTCACAATATGTCTATACTGAAATGATCAATCTGTCTTGAACAAGAACCTACACGATTATCATAGAATCATAGAATGGTTTGGGTTGGAAGGGACCTTAAAGATCCCCTAGTTCCACCCCCCCTGCCATGGGCAGGGACACCTCCCACTAGACCAGGCTGCTCAAAGCCTCATCCAGCCTGGCCTTGAACACTTGACTATCTTGAACACATGACTGTCCCAGTCATGTCTGGTACCTCTATCTTACAGCTCGCGTAAGCAAACCAGCATCTACGTTACAAGTTTAAAATCGACTGCAAGGACTTGCCTTTAGGAATAGCATGGCTAATTTATGAAGGCAAGAAGGACAGTGTAATGTAGACCTGGAGCATTGACTTGTAGCAGCCTTTACCAGAATATGGCCTGGCACTTCCAAGATATGCTGTGAGGACTTTGAGAAAAGGAAACAAGGGTGGTGTGACTTCTCAGAGATTGCACTGCCATTGTCGCTAGTTGTGCAAGTCAGTGAGTAAGAGAACTACTACAGGCTAGAAATTTCCAGAATTATACGTTTCACGGTGCAGTTGCTTTTGCTGTGTATTATTGCTGGCTGCCTCAGTAACTGCCGTTGGAATGAACAGGGGAAGGTAGGCTTGGGGAAAAAGAGGCACAGGGGACTATAATGGTAGTGGTGCAGAATTACAGGATCCCAGGATTTACGGCTGTCGGGCTGTTAAGAGGATTTAGATCAAGCCACCTATTCCAGACCATTCGCTAAGATTCTCACCTCTTTTTTGTATTTAAAATATCCCAGTAGAGGGAAAAGGAGCAGGTCCTGCACTTCTAAGGTGGTTCTGGACCCCCAGCGATAGCAGAGGCTCTATAAACAGAGAGAATTGGCACCTGCCTCCCGTTTTCATTTTCTCATTTTAGCGCAGCCCAGGCACAAAGTTACATCTTAAAAACTGGCTTAAAGAAGAGGGAGCCTGGCCTCCGTAGTTTGTCATATTTTATTTTTTTTTACATTTCTTTAGAACAAAAAGAGCATAATGCCAAGGGCAAAACTGCTTTCAGTGGCAAACATACAGCTTGCAGGTGTGGGCAGAGTTTAGCCTAAAATAATTGGAGGCAAAAGAAAGAAAAAAGGCAGCTTAAAAATGTGATGTCAGCAGGAGAAAATAGACTCTGTGGGGCACTGGTTTTCTAAAGCCCTGTTCTTTAATCAACACAGCTCATTACTGGAGCTGTGCACGATGTTGCAAATGGCATTTGGATGAACACATTTTGTCTCTCCATCGCGCTCACTAGTTAGCAAATTGTCTGCCCAAATTGCTGAGCCATGCGTATTGTGTCAAAGAAGAGGAAAGCAGCATATTCCCTTTGTCAGGGTGGACAGTTTGTGCCAAACTCTCAGTCACTGATTTTCAATGTTCTTCTGTTTAGACCCCTACGAATTCTCCTGTGTAGATGCCTCTTCCCCCTGCAGTGATAATCATATTGCTTTCTTTTCCCTCACAGCGTACACCTGACTCTGAAGTCTGCAGACCACATTTTGGAAATTCGTCTCCCAAACAATTTGAACACTTACAGTTTCACTTCATTCTTTTTTTTTTTAACAACAAAAAAAAAAGTCACTTTCTTATAATACCTCAGTTCAGTCCTTAAATAGTACTGACGCTGCTATTGCAATGCATGGGACAATCCATCCTGCCAGCGAGGTTACAGAAGGAAGTGACCGCGCATCTGAGATCAGCTAGCAGCATGTGACCGCACATCACGTTGCGAGGAACATCACAAGTTCTGGCTCCAGTTCACTTTGGGGTCTCGACAGGGGAGTAAAGGCAGCTGGACCTCTGCACTTCTTTCCTGTAGCAGGTGTTTCGAAGTGTTTGGGGGGAAAATAAGACATTGTGTGCTGTCAGCTGTTGTATAGGCCTTGTTTTGAGGCACGATGCAGGCTGAGGATGCACTCCTACTGGCTGATGCTACATCATAACTTCTAGAGATAAAAAGGGTTATGGGCCATTTTTGCCCCATTCTGATCGTGGGCTTTCCAGTATAATGCCACCTGTATTACAGCAGTCATTAGAGCAATAAATTAGATTAATCAGGAGTTGCATTACTGCATAGTTTGCTCATACTTTTCAGCTGTTTTCACTGTTCCATCCATTGGAGTTGTGAGGGAAAATGAAAAGGGTTCCACATTGCTTCTTATGTTAGGAAAATTCCCCTTAACTGACTGTTGTGTCTCCTTTGTGCCACCCAGGAGCAAATTTCATTTCAGTCTCACCGGAGGAGGAGGAAAATGAGAAATAGACTGGGATTACAAATGATATCCCAAAGGTAAAGGAAAAAGAGGACTGAAAGGGAAGTGACTTCAGGGTTTGAATATCTTTTATTTAGTATGTAATTTTGTGTTGGTAGAACGCTGTCACAGATTGCCCAGAGAGGCTGTGGAGTTTCCATCCTTGGAGATATTCAAAACCCAACTGCACACACTCCTGGGAAACCTTGTTCAGTGTCCCTGCTTGATCAGGCGGTTGGACCAAACGATCTCTGGAGGTCCCTTCCAACCTCAGCTGCTCCGTGATTCTGTGGTTCTGTGATGTAGATATTTCCTTCCATTTTTCTGGAGGGAAGAATGAGCTAAAAGAACACAAGTGAAAGTTAACGAAGTCTTTCCCTTTTTCAGTCTAAGAGCATTAATTTCTATTAACCTTTCTAACCATTGCCAGCCTCGTCAACGTGAGCAATCCCATTTGCTGGGCTGGATTTTATCAGCACCAAAGGTAGTTCTTCAGCACATCCAGGCTACCTCTGAGGTTTCCTTAGTGTGGAAATGAGGGGGCAAAGAAGCAGCACTGATGGACATTCCGGTTCTGTCTCCCCACGGGATCAGGATTTGGCCAAGGCGCCACACCTCACCCAGGAGCTAGGAAATGCTGCTGGGATGTTTAATGTAGGTAGAGGTTATGCATGCATGAGTGAGGAAGCTGTGATACACTCATAGAGAAATGCGTGTGGGAAGAGGTTTAGTAGACATGCTGAACAGCTGCTCGTATTTAAGAGAAAAACAGGACAAGGTTTTAAAATGAGCCTGCGCATAATGCAGGTTATCCCATAAAAAAGTATGTATGTGTTTGTAGGGCTGGGTTTTAGAAGTCCTGGGCCTCGGCCTCTTTGGCTACATCCGTGAACAGACACACCACTGCTTCTATCTGTTACCCAGTGCAATTTTCAGCATCAGGTTAGGCACCTGAAGATGATGTCCACACAGAGGTGGCTCAAGGCACAGGCAAAATAGGCAAATGCCTGGGTTAGAGCTTACTGGGGAGCAGCTGATCCCCTCCCATCTCTTTCTACCTGCCTGTGTCCTCCCAAAATTTCGCAGAACACTGCTAGCGCTACTTCTCTCTCCCTCTGCTTGTGCTTCTAGATTTAATTTTGCTTTTCTGAGGCAATGAAACTCAGTTTCGCCTGACTGCTAAGAATCCCTGAGCTGGCTCTGGAGGCAGGCTGGACCAGCTCAGAAAGGGGTCTGCTCAGCATCATTGCTGGCGTGAGGAGGAGGAGGACTATGTGTCCAGGGGACAGGAGCAGTGAGAGGATGTAGCCTGAAACAGGACCTTTCAGTAGTAGAGCCACTCAAATCAATGTTTCACTTCACCTATAAACCCATGCTGGGCTCTACCCGGAAGCACTCAGGAGTTAGATAGGGCTTCACAAAATTATTTGAGGCTAGGCTGAGTAAAGGGCTGAGGTTCCTAAAGTTTTAGGCAGCTCTTAAGCAGGGCAGTGCAAGACTACAATTCTGAGAAGACTTGATACTTTGTTCCCTAATTGAGGAGATTCCCATACTTCAGACACACGTTACTTTTTCACTTCAGAATTATTCAGTGGCCTCTACTTATGCTTCTCTGGGGTCTGCTCCCTTCCTGATGGGATGGGCAGAGATTTCTCACTCGCTGTCTGGGATTCCCACAGAAGCGAAATCCCTAAACCAGTGGTGGGAGAAGTGCCTCCTTCCTCAGAGAAGACATCTTTGCCTGAGATGCAGATGTTCTAGTAGAAATGATGGCCTCACGTAACGATTCATGCTGTTAAAATACTATAAAATGACAAGAGCTACTTTAATCCAATTTATGGTCTGAAATTCTTATGGCACACACTACCCATGTATGAATTGTATGTATTATAGAGGAGACATATAGTGAAAGGAGAAAAAACCAAAACAAACCAAAACCAGGTTAAAACAGCCTTTGCCATCCTGTAGTCTACTATTGGGCTGATTGCTTTTCCAAACAGTAGAGTTCTCTATGGTCTACTGTGGTTCTCCAAGGTCAGCCTGATGCACCTGATGACCTCTTCTCTCCATGCTACCAAACGTAAGACACTCAAATTAATATATTGGCTTCTAACTAGTAATAAAATATCACGTACATCAATTTACATGACATGTGGACGTGACTGGCAAAGTCCAATCGCACGTGTCCCAGCAGTTTATAGTACAGTTAGTCAGAGGAAAGTTGAAAGTGAAGAAAAAGGAACACTTCCAAGCAGAGGAGGAAATGGGCAGGACAAGATGAGCAAGAAAAAAGGCCTAATATTTCTTCCCCCGCCCTAGACATACACACATAAATAGTGAGAGAGTGATTTCCCCGTGTCGCTGGCTGCCACTCCTTTGCTGCATCTCTCTGGGACCACGCACCATCCCTCCAAGATGTGGGCAAAGGTATTGTCTTGTTTCTTTCCGCCGTAAGATGCACTTTTCTGTTTAAGTTTTTGTATCCTCACTCTGTACGTTTCAGTAGGTGTACATCACACCATGGGATATGTGGTTCACTGGCTTTAAATGACTTGTGCTCCTCAAGATAGTCCTAACGCTTTAGTTCAAAGCTGAGTGAGAACTTGTCTGAAATATTGGGTACAATTTTGGTCTCCGTTGCCAGAAAAGGGAAATCCGATGTGAACAACACAATGAAAAGCTGCTAGCGTAGTAGGGGTGAGTCTGTATTATACAAGGGAGAGCAGCACAATTTGGTTTGTTTAACTTTTAGCAAAATGAAGGCCAAGAGGAAATACCATCACTCTGTGTGGATACGTGCAGGGGAGTAGCGGAATGGGAAGGATGAGGGCAAATGAAAGAAGACAATTTCCAAAGGGAGAGAAGAGCGATATTCAGTAATGCCAGTATAAAAAACCAGCAAGCATGTGTATAGATTGGTTGTAAATAATACGTACCTCTCCAGGAGGAAGTTTCTAATGGTCAGAGAAAGGAAGTTCTAGATTAGTTTCTGATAGAGATATTAACAGCAGCTAACTGCTCCAGCCAAGAAGCAGTCTGAGTTTGCATAATAGGTCGATGGTCAATAGGAAAAGGAAAAAAAAAAAATAATTAGAAATATAATTTCCAGATCAGCAGGAGCCAGGAACACAGAGCCACTGCTTTTCAAAGAGGTGAGATCATGTCTTGGAGAAAAAAGCTGGGACTCCAGCTGAGCCTGAATTCAATGGGAGCTGGGAGCCAGCGGCGGCGGGTGCAGGGTAGGGTTGGCGAGTCCCACCTCTCACTGAGCTCCAGGCTCAACAAGACTTGGGATAGTAATTCTGCTACTCAGGGAGATTAAATCTTGCTTCCTGGTGTCGTAGTGGCTGCACTGGATTGAAATGCCACTTTCCCACTGATTTCAATAGCAATAAGAAGGTGCTATGGAAAGCCAGATGGGTTTTGCTTCTATTTTTATATATATATATATATGTGTGTGTGTATAGACATAGACATATAGATATCTTGCAAAGTTACATCATCTGCAGCGCTTACCCCCAAGGACTCAAGTCAGGGAGAAAGCACCAGAAATACAGAACAGACAAACACACTGATGAGTGTATAAATAAAATATAAATAACACTGTGGTGTTTCTGGGAATAAAAAGAGGAAGTTTTGCTGATGCAATTCATGTAAGGGCAGGGCCAGGGCAACAGAAATGGCCAGCATGCTAAGCGGTAACCCAAAACTGAAAGCAAAAAAAAAAAAAGGAAGAAAGGAAAAAAAAAAGTGTTTTATTTAACCGAAGAGAAATATCTACTACTTCTTTTTTTTATTTCTTCTTCTCAGACAATTACAGGAAATTTTGCCAACGTGATTCACGGTTTGAATGCAAACCACTTGACCGACCAAGTCATTCAGAGAAGCAAGCGAATGATTCTGGATACTCTTGGAGTGGGGCTGCTGGGTACCAGCACCGAGGTCTGCCACAAAGTGACACAGTACAGCAAGGTAGGCTGTGCAAGGCATTCATAGCATACCCTACGGTTCAGCTTTACGAAAAGCAAGGGCAAATTTGGTTTATAAGGGGAAACCTTGTCATGGTGAAACTCTTTTTGGGGGTGGAAAGAGAGAGAAAGGGTTCTTCCCACTGGATACAGGGAAACTTCACCGCTCCAGTTACTTTTAACTCTGGATGGGCTAAAGTCTGCATAACAGACGGTATGCTAAGATCCCCCTCTGCAAACACAGTTAATTAAGAATCCTTTCCTTTCTTTCACCTATGAGATTTTTACTTAAAACATCAACAAACAAACAAACACCACTTACCACCAGACTTTCAAAACATAAGGGACTGTTAAATGGATGGAGAATTAGTGGTGGGTTATTTCCATTCTATAAAACGCAGTTCTTGCCTGAGTTACATTGGTCGTGTTTCTTCTTCGGTCTTGCTCTCCTTAAACTAGAGGAGCACTTGACCCCGAGGAGAAGCCTCCCCACCACAGGAGCACATCCGTGAGGAGGAGTTTAGCCCACTGTTTTGTCAGTCAGACCTGGCTGGTGGGAGCTCTGTGTGCCAATAAGTGTCTTCACACAGAGATCCCCCTTCCCAAACCCTGGTAGTTTATGCCCTTTTATTTAATTCCATAAAGATCTCTTAGTTGTCTAAAAGATCTGAACAGCAAAAGGAAAAGAGCAAAGCCCTTTACAGCATGGGGATACCAGCATCAGGAGGCCATTTATCATATACCCAGGGCCTACAGAAACATAGAAAACCAGAACCTTTAACTGAAGATGTTCCCCAACAAGATGATGACAGTCCTGAGGGAACTGCCGACGGGTGGTGAGAAGGGACGTCAATGGCCAGAGGCTGTGTGAATGTACTGAATGGCCAGCTGGATGGTGTTGGTCTGACCCCTGAAGTCTGTCTGGGGGAAAGGGCCCTTGACATAAGCCAGCAGGAAACCAGGTTTGTTTTCATACTTTCTGATAGAACAATATTTTTCTCATGAAAAGGAACAGTTGGGTCCCGAGAGGTATGACCTGATCTCCGTTAGATCAGAGAGATAGCACACATTTATCCTTGGGTTCAGGACTTCAAATTAATTGATGTCAATTTGTTTCAGATCTACAGCTCGGATATATCCAGTACCATCTGGGGCCACTTGGATTTCCGACTGCCTCCTCTGTATGCAGCTTTTGTGAACGGAGTGGCTGTAAGGGATGCTCTTTTATTTGCTCTTAAATCACACTAATTGATGCCATTCTTGCTCTACAGAGAACAGAATGCTCCTAAAATCTCAGTTTACTTTGTTCTTCTGCTTGAAGCCTGCTACAAAACTTTCCTAGACTGTTCTCCTAATGTGCTTCAATGTCCTTCCAGTGAGACCGAGCTCAAGGTGTAAAAAATATCTGGTCCAACTCAACAGCATCCCTTACCTTTAACGTAGGATTTGGGGCTGTTTTCAAAAGCCAGAACTCTACAGCTTGTTACAACCTTGGTACAGCCGCATTACAAAGAGCTCTCTACTGAGTACTCTAGCTCTCACTGATTTCACCGGGATCCAAATTTCATGCCAACTGGAAAAGTATAGTTACAGAAAAACACAAATACAGACAGACACACATATACGTACACACCACCTGGTCTAGTGGAAAGTGTCCATGGCCATGGCAGAGGGGTTGGGAGTAGGTGATCTTTAAGGTCCTTTCCAACTCTAACCATTCTATGATCCTATGATACAATATCACAAGGCAATTCAAGCTTCAGTTATGCAGTTTGCAAAAGCCCATTATATATTTTGGACACATACTTCATCATTAAAGCAATAACTGACTCCCCAGACATATGTCTAAATTCAGATTGAGGCGGAAACCGTTTGAAATCGAAAGATGCACAAGAGGTGGGGTAGACAAATTTGGCAATTATGCAAAACTAGAGGAGGTGACCAACCAAGGAAATGGTAATATTAAGCCTATCTAAATTAGAGTGACAACAAGATCAGAGGTCCAATTTGACACCTCATTTCCAATGTAGAGAAAATTACCTTGGAAATGAGATCTGGTACCTCTCAGCTCCCAGCAGCCGGCGTGACATTCAAATCTGGCTGTTAGCATGAAGGCGATCATTCCAGTTTACATCTCAGTCACAGGTCAATTCTAAGCGCTTATTGAAGACGGCAGGAACGCAGCTTACCGGGTATTGGGCATAACTGTCCTTAACCTGCACTGCGGGGCGTCTTCCCAGCTGGTGTCACAGTTTTTCAAGGCAGGGACTGGGTATTCTTGTGTCTGTTCAGAAACGCAATCCTCAGAAGCGCATATTCCTAGTATCACAGGGCAAGACCTGAGTGCTGGGAAACCTGAGCACCTTCCCAGTTTGCTCTGAAGTAAGACATGGGCGACTAGGCACAGAAGCTGAGCTTCTGAGGCATTATTATGTTATTAAAAATGCTGTCCCTGATGCTTTCAAGTCATTGGGGGTTCTCAAAACTTGGTGGGGGGAGAGGTTCTGACAAGCAGTCAGGGGTCTGGGCATGGTAAAGAGGAGGCACCTCTCCGGATCCTCTCCAGGGCTAAGCAGCATATCCCAATTTTAAGACTGTAGCTTTCTACTACAGCAACCCTAGGGAGTCTGGTTCCTTGCGTAGACTTGGTGGTTGCGAAACCACGCCTTGGTTTCGACGTGCTGAAAATTCAGGCTAAAATCTGATCTGCATTTAGAGGCTCGTGCCTGTTGCCTGTGGATTGTTGCACCAGAGAAGTTTTTCTGATAGAACTTTGAATTAGCGGCATGGATTCAACTGCTACGGCTTTAATGGTGCGAGCCCCAATGGCAGCATCAGTTGCAGCACTGGAGAAGTAATTTCACTGTGTTTATGTACTGTTTTGGGGTAAGTGAAAATACACCATTCACATGGTGGACCTAGAGCTGCTGCTTTAATTACACCAGTCTAACTAAAGCAACAAAAGCCTATTGTAGGAAAGAAGAATCATCGTTATACCGGTTTTAGACTGGTGCAACTTGAATTAGACTTATACTTCTTTGGAGGCAAGATTTGTATTGCATTGCCACTTCTCACGGAGCCATGTTGGGAGTAAAGAGGTTTAAAAGAAAGGCTTTTGAATTTTTGCCTTCTAAGGAAAAATCTAGTTCTTCAGTCCTGTTTTATACCAGTTATAGTAGTTTAATTTGACTAAGCCAGTCTTGCCAAGTCAGAGTTTATTTCTGATGACTAGACTTCTCTTTCCATTAGGTGCACTCGATGGATTTTGACGACACGTGGCATCCAGCCACGCACCCATCCGGGGCCGTGCTCCCCGCCGTGATTGCACTCGCGGAGGCCTTTCCTCAGGAGAAAAAAATCTCGGGTCTTGATCTGCTCTTAGCTTTCAATGTGGGAATCGAAGTGCAAGGCCGGCTGCTGCGCTTCTCCAGCGAAGCCAGGAATATTCCGAAAAGGTACATAGAAATGCGTCAGGTAGAAAGTTGAGTGGAAGGCGTTTTCTCTCAGTGTTAATATACTTAATTAAATGCCAGTTAAAATACAAATGGCACAGTTAATCATATATTCTGTGTTGTTTGTCTGGAAATTTAGGAAAGGTTCACCTTAAACATAAATACGCTTATGTGATTCCTTACAGTTTAGCTAACAGATTTATTTTTGAGAGCATCGATCAGGTTACAGAAAGGACATGATGCTCTCCCTATTAATTAAAAACAGCAGCAAAAGGGCAACATTTTGTGGCACAGGTCTGAGGCTCTCGTGAGTACGTACGATCATTTTAAACAGTGGCTTGCTCTCAGCAGAACGGAGCCACTGGGGCTGGGCTCAGAGCGGAGCCCAAGAAGACGAGGTGTGCTTAGGGGGAAGCCTTGAAGTGTGGGATGGACTAGATGTCGTCTTGCTCTTTTCTGTGCCTCCCTTCCACCTGTTTTGCTAAACTGGTGCATAATAACAAAACTTGCCTCCCCCAATATGTATGATTTATAGACGGCTATAAATTATTTACAGTAAATTTATAGATGACTATAAACTGTAACGCTTTTGCCATTATCCTGTTCAGAATGGCTTGAACTATGAGTGGTTCTAATGTTTCAGTTTCTTTCTGGGGAAGATCTATATATAAGACCTATTATAGTGGTACTGTTCCAGCTTAACTTGTTCCTAGGGAAAAGCAACAACTTTTTCCATTAGGACCTCCCACGAACTCTCAATGTGTGTTTCTTTATGGTACGATCCGTCTTCTGTGGCAGTGAGAGGAAATTGGAGCTTGTGTATATAGCGTATATTCAGGTGACTTTTTGAAATATAGTAATGACGAGATTTTGTTTTCTCAGGTTTCACCCCCCGACTGTGGTTGGTACGATGGGGAGTGCAGCAGCTTGTGCTAAACTCTTAGCTCTTGACCAGCCAAAATGTAAAAACGCCTTGGCTATTGCTGCCTCCTATGCCGGTGCCCCACTGGCTAACGCAGCAACCCAAACGAAGCCCCTCCATGTTGGCAACGCTGCCAAGCATGGACTGGAAGCAGCGTGCTTAGCATCCCAGGGCCTTCAAGGAAACAAACAAATCTTGGACATGGAGTCAGGGATAGGTGCCTTTTATACAGATTACAACCCACAGACTCTGCCAACCTTGCAGTCCTACCCCTGGCTGTTGGACCAGCAAGATGTGGCCATCAAACGCTTTCCTGCCCATCTTGGAACGCACTGGGTGGCCGATGCAGCATCTTCTGTTAGAAGGAAGCTTGTGGAGAACAGTGGCAACTTGCTCCCCCTTGATAAAATTGAGAAAGTCATTCTCAAAGTCCCAGAGGTCAAATACGTGAACAGACCCAGCCCTGCCTCAGAGCACGAAGCTCGACACTCCTTCCAGTTTGTTGCGTGCTCTGCTTTGCTGGATGGCAGCATGTCGGTCCAGTCCTTCACCAGCGAGAACGTTCACCGGCCAGCCTTACAGGAGCTCCTCTGCAAAACGCAGCTGGAGCACCCTCCTGACAACATGCCCAGCTTTGAGAGCCTTTACTGCGAAGTGAGCGTCACGCTTCAGGATGGCAACATGGTCAGCGACCGCTGCAACACATTCTACGGACACTGGAGGAAACCTCTGAAAAAGGAGGACTTGGAGAAAAAGTTTCAATCCAACGCCTCCAGCGTCCTGCCCGCAGAAGCTGCAGAAGGCATTATAGAGACTGTGTACAATCTGGAAAAAGTGGAGGACTGTTCTGTATTAACTAAGTTTTTATCAATCAGGACAGTCAGTGAGAGCGCTTTCGGAGAAGCTGCACTTCCTTTGACTGTTCCAACCGACAGCTAGACACTGTTCACAAAGCAAGCACAAAATTCAGGACAAACTCCCATTTAGTGACTCAAGGACTTTTAAATTGGACTCCTGTAACACAAGAGCCATGCTCAGTCCAATACTGTGGTTTTTGCCTAAGTAAATAATTTAGCGATTACGTGGGCAGCTCAGTCAGGCTGAACGGAAGATCCTCTGCTGGCACAGTCGACTTCAATTATCTTTATACCTCTAGAGGCAGAGCACTGCTTGTGCACCACACAAACATTTCCCTGCTCTTCTGCCAAAAAAAAGGTCTGTTCTGCTTCTCTTAAATAACTCCATAAAGGGAATCCAAGTTCTGGAGGAGTGTGGAAACGCAGTCACCGTGAGAAACATCACTGCGAGAAGGACAGAGGATAGCAGCCTTTATATATTTATTTCAGTAGATTTAGCTCTAAAGCCTCCTTGGAGAAGCCACCTGCTACGTCAGAGCTTTGACGTTGGTGCTAAAATAAACGCAGCGTACATACAGAGTAGTAGCACTGGGTATCGTCTGCAACGCGTCCGGCTTCGCTGTAACGACTGGTCTTGCATTGACAAGGTAAACGTTGGTGACCTTCCTGATGATGCCAGCTGCAAAGCAAGAGGGACAACTCGACACTCCTCCTCCTAGAAGTGCTATTTCCCACTTCCATCTTCCCACCCGCCCGGTGGTACGGGTTTGTTCCTGTATTCCCACTCCAGTAACAAAGCACTTGCTCCACAAGGCACGATTAGCACTAATTAGCGATGACACGTTTAGATTATTTCAGGCACTGCAAAGCATGGGCTATGGTACACTCATGACTGAGAGAGACCTGCGAGCATCAGACCACTTCTTACACCAAGACAATTAAGTGTCCACAGTGACAATCAACTTGCCTTGATAATGAATTCTGGGAATTTTTAGTTCCTTCAGGAGTACAAAGCCTTGACAGATTGTGCTTCTAACAGAGGCTGATGACCTTTGCTCATGTTTGTAAGATTAAAGCACATATTCTAACATATATAAAATGTACCTTCCTGAGAGCACTAAAATATGTATAAAAAAAAAGTCACAAAATAAAGTTAATTCATTTTACTAACTAAACCTCAAATTATTTCATTTATTAGAGCAAAACTCGCATGTTTTCCACATACAATGTATTCATTTGTACTTAAGCCTCTGCCTCTTGGTTTATAAAGTCAGTTTATCAGGGGGCTCTGCAAAAATTTCAGAAGTCCATTAGTTATACTCGCTTAAAGACTTGCAAGGGAAGAAAAAAAAAACAAACCCAAATAACTACATTCTTTTCTTTTTCCCTTCTGATTAGAAAGTGGAATTGAATTACTCACCTGTACTGAAGGTCTACAGACTCATCTACAGCTATTTCATCTGTAATTATAGCTGGATAACACCAAATGTGAATTACTGATAATCACTAGTGATGTGATAAAATCCCACTGGACAAGGAGGGTTCCTACATTATCTTATCAAGACTGAATATATTCAGATTAATGAGAAAAAAAAATGAGGAAAACCACCACCACCATCACAACCTTCAACACATGCTTTCTATTTTTAAAGAGAAATAAATAGGATAAACTTAGCAATAACCATTTGATGGATTACAGATTTTTAAGAAAACCCAAACAACCAAACCAAGAACTGTGAAGTTTAATAGTTGCATTATTTTATTAATACAATCGAAGCTAAATGCTTAAGTTTAGCTAATTTGATTTCCTTGCAGAAGTCTGTACGCTTCCAGTCAGGCAAGTTTGAGGACTTCCTGTACCATTGTTCCAATTCCATCAAAAATCTCATGCAGAGGAGCCTTGCACATGAAAGCACAGGTAGTAACTATTTTATTGGCTTTATCCACGTGGGATTCATTTACATTCTTGCAAATGTGCTTACATCCAAGCTCTGCTATAGCAGATGCTGTTTCAGCATCAGGAAATCTGTAAATAAAGAGACTGTAATTAACATAAAGAGATGATACAGTCATAAAGTCCTGCCAACATAACTTGAGTGAGGGAACTGCAATAATATTTAAGTGACTCTTTCGCAGATGATGACAAGGGAGTCAAACAGACTGCCCCTGTGGTTCTGCCATCCCCTATGGACACAAGAAGTGATCCAATTTCTTTGAAAACACCACCTGAAATGCAGAGCCACAATACAGCAGAAGATACAATTATCTTTTTAACAACCTTTCAACACGTACACAAGATGATACCAAGTGCAACCATAACTGATCTTTAAGAGTGTTGGAGATGCCAACTGAATTTGCAGTCACATTAGACCTTTCCTAACACCTCCATATAACGTTTTCCACTGGGATTCTGCAGAGATTATTTTTTTTTTCCTGAGGATAAGGCAGGAAGAGGGGAGTGGAGGCAATCCCTTGCTACTGCTGCTGATACGAAATTCCATTCAGAAGTTTTATCGGGAGCTGACAGTCCTTGAAGCAGCACTGACTTCTGCCAGGCCCTGTTCTCACCTACCTCCCCTAAACTGGCCCCAAACCACTACTGCCACAAAAACTTTATTAAAAAAACCAAAATCTCTGAACAGACAAAACCCCACAGATGCAATTTAAACAGCCACTCAAATTACCACAGGGTACCAAATTTTTTGAACACCAGCTGGCCAGATGCCAGTTCTTCATTTGCACATTTGCAACATGAATCACAGCCTTCAAACGCATTGGGTAAGCAAGTTCTGTCTCCCACTTATTAAGTGAGCTAAAATCTATCACTCAATTACCATGAATGTAATATGAAAAAAAATATTGTGCGTGTTTGCAGAGGTCAGATTCTGTAAAAGTCTCTTTGTTCTGTCACCTTCTAGGACTGACAGATGTTACATCCAGTGACTCAATAGCATCCACAAAGCACAGTAAAGCCACTGCAGGAGCCTATGTTACCTTCAGTGGCTCACACTGACGGCTTAGGCAAGAGATAAGGCTACCTAGAATTTTCAGGCTATTAATCATAATGCATCTGTGGACATTGATATCATAGAACATATCACAGACCAAAGTATTTCTGAATTTAGGGACAAATGGTTCCAATGTTGTAGTGTGCAACAAGTCACCTCATCTCACACTGTCAGTCCACCTGCCCTGAGAGTTCTGCTCCTACTATTATTATGCAAGTAAAAATTTGAAATACGTGAAAAACGTCACTAATAAGTTACCCAAGGTTTACTGGCACCAGAGACCTCAGACTTTTTCACAGAAGACTGGCCATTTCCTAATCCTAATTCCCGTGTAAATTACCTCCACCCGTTTCCTTCTTACCTTCCATCTACGTTTTTATCTTGGCCGACCGTGACCTCACAACCAGGAAACACTTTAGCGGCCAGGACTGGCGATATACAGCACAAACCAATGGGCTTTTTAGCACTGTGGAAAGCTTGGAGTGTGGAGTTCACATGCTCATTGACAGTACAGTTCTTGCCATCTACAGCCCAGGAACACAGGTTCTTTGCTACACCAAAACCACCTAAAGAAAAAAACCAAACCAAAAAGCTCAAATGTAAGACACTGCTAAAAGCCATTAAATTCAATACCAGAAAGTTGTCCTTTGTTTACAACATAATCATGGCATATGTAGGACTGTTAAGTTAGTATACTGAAAGCCTCCAGAACATGAAACATGATGGGTTTACACTGTTAAAAGTTTAACTGCACATTTTTTATAGCACGCATGTTACATAGGCCAGAAAGCTTCAGTGAGCAACAAATAGACAAATAGGAAACCTCACATTCATTTGCCAGTCACCAGAGAAGCTGCACCATCTGATATGCACCCCTCCATAAGCAAGAGAGGGATGAGAAGAAAGACCAATGATAGTTAAAAGTAGAAAAGTGTAATTCATGAGAGTAATGCAAACAGTGAATTGACCCTCTACAGTAATTCACTCTCAAGTTTTACTTCAAAACTTAAGCAATTACAGGAGAGCTTTTTTCCCCCCGGAATTATTTTCAACTTAAAAAAGAAGAGAAGGGTAACACAATAAAACCAAAATGGATATTACGTAAAAAGGCAATGATAACATGATACTGAGACATACCAATGATAACCCACCAGTGATAAAATAATTTCCTATTAAAAATAATGCCAAATTTGAGTTCTAGAAATTAGTTACAACAATCTTTTACTTGCACTTAATCTTCATTTAATTGCACATGCAGATTATGTTTTACAGCATCTTCATTTGATGGATTTATAACCATCAGAATGATCAAAGTAAGAAGGTTATTAGTAAGTGTAACCATCCATTATATTTGATTCCTTATGGAATGTGCAGAACATCAACTTTTCTGCAAGAAACAAACAACAATTTCCACAAGTATTTCAAGGGACAACATCAAGAAGCTTTGATCATTTTTAATATTTTTCCTTCCACTCTTTGCTCACTTCGAGTGTTATCTGGAATCTCTGAGGTAAGATTTTAATTTTCAAACTTAATAAGGTTTATTTCCCTCTAATAGTTATTACAGCAACCCCCCTGAGCCTGGGTTATAATAGCATGAAATTAAAGTGGAAAATATTTGCTAGCCTCCACTCCATGATCAGTCCTGATGTCACCCACTAACTTTAGCGCTGAAAATATGTTTCTCTGCGTTACATACGCTCCCTCTGCTGGCCTTACAACAGAACACAGTGTAACAAGTTCAAAATCAATGCTTAAGCAAAATCGTGAAGGCAGTATTTAACAGTGCTATGAATATTCTGGAAAGGGATCTTCAGCAAGTCATAATTTCCTCATGAGGCTTTGGTTTCTTCATTTCTAAAGTGATTACAATTACCTCCGTCTGAAAGGCAATTTTGTGGTCTATAAATAAAAAATTATCCGTAAACATATTTAGTGTGATTTAATCAGCAGCAGACTAGATACACAATTAAAACAAAATGTACTCACATCTGACAGGGAATATAATCTACTTGGAAACCTACTATTCTGCCAACAACTTCAGAGGCCCTAAAAATAAGGCATTGCCATGTAACGTCAAGTTCTTGCCTTACTTTTCTACTCTGGTCAGTGTTCTTGCCCCGCAAGTAGGTACTAAAATTTTCACAATCTTTAGAATGAAGGAACGGCACGATGTATGACCTAACACCAAAAGAACACTCTGATATTGAAAATTAATGAACTATAAATTAATAAATAAACCGAGATGACTTGTCAGCCCGTGAGAGCTTGCTAAAGCATTTTCTCATCCTCAAAAGAAAACAAGTAAAAAAAGGAAAAAACCCACACACCTCTCAAATTCAAGAATATCATGTATTCTCTGAACAGATTTAAAAATAAAAAAGTAGCAGAGGCAAAGCAGTTATTTGCAATTGAAAAAAAAAACCACAGTTTTTCTTTTAAAAGCACTTACCAGGGAAAATGACTGCATCAAATTCATCAGCTTTCAGTTCGGTCAAATCCTGAATGTTTCCTCTTGCCAATCTGGCACTTTCAACTAACACATTTCTCTTCTCTTCTGATGGACTTCCTTTTAGGTGATTGACTACATCCCTTTGCTCAATATTGGGGGCAAATATCTTCACCTAGAATATAGAGATGAAGCAATTTTGTGAATGTAAACAGAACTCACACATAGTGGTCACAATAAAGATAATTTAATCAAACCAGTTTTTGTTCCTGAAGTCTCTTATCCAAGGGAAGTGGATTCCACAGGATGGATCTATTGTATTAAATATCTAAAGTGACAAGTGACATATTAGGATGAGTAAACCCAGCCATCCTCCCCATCCTATTCCTGCAGCTTTTTGACAGGAATGCATTCTTACACCAACACTAAGCTCACTGGTTTTGCCAGGGCCTGCCTTCCCTCTGCAGATAACCTCCAGGACAAACAGAGCACCACAATTTATACCAGTGGCTCGACTGGACACACATCTGAGTCTGCAGAAAGGCTGCTCTTAACTGTTATGGGATCAGAGTGCTAAAAATTTTACAAAAAAGTTTAAAAGATAAAGGTGCAAACTTTACAAGCACTTTCTGTGCAGACATTAGCGTTACTTGCTTTCCTAAAAGACTGATAGCAGGAAGCAAAACCAGAACATCCAAGAACCTATTTTGGTTAGGCACAAAAGGGGAAAGCTGCATCAAAAATACGAAGTTCTGTGAAAGGCATACTGCAGGGGCTGTTTTCACACATCTGTTTTGATGCTTGCTTTACAGACTTCTCAATGCTTGCCGCTTCTCTTAATTTTGGAGAGGACAACTTTGTGCTAAATATGGGGGTGTCATTGTTACCATCAGACACCTGAGTGCGGCTACACCAAGCAGAAGGTCACCCTCTTCCACCATCTGAAGCCACAGACAGGGACCAAAGCACACCACCACATCCTGGTCCAGGCTTCTCCGAGAAACCTCACTTACTGAAAAAGCCCAGAAACAGCTAGCAGAAAAGAAGCAGAACCTCAGCGAGGGCGAGCGCCCGACTTCTGCAAAAGCGATAGGAAAGCGGATCAAGAACTGTAACCGGGCCTCCAGCAGGCTGCGGGGATGAAGATGATCAAGGGACTGGAGCACCTCTCTTATGAGGAAAGGCTGAGACGTGACTCTGTTCAGCCTGGAGAAGACTGAGAGGGGATCTCATCAATATTGAAAGGGCAGATGTCAAGGATGGGGCCTGACTCTTTTCAGTGGTGCCCAGCAACAGAACAAGGGGCAACGGGCACAAACTGAAACACAGGTAATTCCACCTAAACGTGAGGAAAAACTTCTTTCCTTCGAGGGTGACAGAGCACTGGAACAGGCTGCCCAGGGAGGTGGTGGAGTCTCCTTCTCTGGAGACATTCAAACCCCACCTGGACGCATTCCTGTGCAACCTGCTCTAGGTGACCCTGCTCTGGCAGGGGGGTTGGACTAGATGATCTCCAGAGGTCCCTTCCAACCCCTGCCATTCTGTCATTCTGTGACAGAGGAAGGGGGCAAGGCCTCCCGCCACCCCTCGCTGCCGGGTTCAGCCGTCCGCGAGCGACTGCTGCTCCTGTCAGGAGGAACGTTCACCTCTTTGGGGAGGGTGGCGAAAACAGAAAGAGAGGGATAAGATAGAGACGGGTTATGGCTGGACTGGCTTTGGGCGGGGATCCCTCGGCTGCTGAGGGGCGCAAAGAGACGGGGGACACATACCTCCCCCCGCGCCCGGCTCCACACAGGCCCCGCGGGGGTGCCGGGGAGCGGGGCCCCGCCGCCCGCCCGCCCGCTCCCCTACCTCCGCGCCGCCGCGGCTGAGGTGCACCAGCGCCGCCGAGGCCTCGTGAATCTCGCTGCCATCGAAGACGCCGCAGCCGGCGAGAACCAGGGCCACCCGCTTGCCCATGGCCGCCGCCCCTCAGGCCCCGCGCAGAGGCTGCTCAAACAGGCGCGAACCCGGTCCTCACAGCACCCTCCCTCCTCCTGCTGCGCCTGCGCCGCCGCGCTCCGCCTCGGCCTCCATCTTGCAGCATTGTAGGGGTCGGCGGGGCGTACGGCCCGGGGTCCCACTCCCTCCTCCCAGCCAGCAGCCCGGAGGCTCGGGCTGTACCTGGACGGCAGGCAGTTTTATCAGCAGGTGCTCTCCCTCCTGCCTACAAAATGTAGGGGGGGAAGTCGGGGGGGAGGGGAATTAGGTGCTCCTTTAGCTTTAAGCTAAACGGGTTCAGCTGTATTTTAGGTCTCATTCCTGTTCCAGCCTGCTTACCACAGCAGAGCGGTAACAGAGACGGTGCTGCTCGATGACCATTGCGATGGTGGTGTTAGACATCTGCCTGCCTGTCGCTTGCTTGAAGGTTGCTCTGCTTCCAGTACAACCTTGCAAAGGCTCAGTGGTGTGTGTGTGAGATTTTTTTTTTTTTGTTTTACACGTAGGACTATAACGGGGTAATGACTGTACTGCACCGGTACAGGTTAGGGGCTGACCTATTGGTGAGCAGCTCTGCAGAGAGGGACCTGGGAGTCTTGGTAGACAAGTTGACCGTGAGGCAGCAATATGCCCTTGTGGCCAAGAAGGCCAATGGCATCCTGGGGTGTATTACAGAGATTGTGGCCAGCAGGTTGAGGGAGGTCATCCTCCCCCTCTGCTCTGTCCTGGTGAGGCCGTATCTGGAGTACTGTGTCCAGTTCTGGGCCCCCCAGTTCAAGAAGACAAGGAACTGGTGGAGAGAGTCCATCGGAGGGCTACAAGGGACTGGAGCATCTCTCTTACGAGGAAAGGCTGAGAGAGCTGGCTCTCTAGCCCGGAGAAGAGAAGACTGAGAGGGGATCTCGTTAGTGCTTATCAGTAGCGAAAGGGCAGATGTTGAGGATGGGGCCATAGTCTTTCCAGTGGTGCCCAGCAACAGGACAAGGGACAACGGGCACAAACTGAAACACAGGAAATTCCATCTAAATGTGAGGAAAAACTTCTTTACTTTGAGGGTGCCAGAGCACTGGAACAGGCTGCCCAGGGAGGCTGTGGAGTCTCCTTCCCCGGGGGTACTCAAAACCTGCCTGGATGCCTTCCTGTCCAGCCTGCTCTAGGTGACGCTGCTTTCGCAGGGGGTTGGACAAGATGATCTCCAAAGGTCCCTTTCAACCCCTACCATTCTGTGATTCAGTGATAGTGCTTTGAAAGCCAAAAAAAGTGGAATTTGGGTAGAGACCAGCAATACTGCTGGGTCCCAATGCTCTTTGTTTCAGTAGTGCTTTTACTCATCAGACCCATGTGCCCCTGTTGGTTCCCTTGACCTTGTATTGTGCTCTAGAGGGTGGCTCCATTTTACCAGGAAACCCAAAGAGTTTATTTGGAAAACCAAACCGACCTTCATGTACTTACTCCCAGCTTAGTCATTAAGGCATTGCCCTAGGGAACAAAAGGTCTTCCTTGAGCCAAAGCAGAAGTTCATCCCTAGTCTCCTCCTTACAACTGAGTATACAAATGCCACACTGGAGGCCAGATGTACTTCATTTTAGCAAGGTCTTTTAGCTCTTTAGTCCTCCATTTTTCATCAGCTGCTTCTCTTACAAGAAACTTGGGCTTAATAATGAAAATCTACTCTTTTACTGGAACAGAGGGATGAAAGGATGGATCTTGTAGAAAAATGGAGTGTCTCCCAAACAGCTCTACCTCCACCATAGCCCATACGCTGCCTCTCAGGATTGAGCAGGACTGCAGTGCAGTTCCAGCTCAGAAAGGCCTTGATTACCTGACTGCCAAATCCACAACCGTACATTGGGAGATCCCTCTCAGCTCAAAACAATTGTGGAGTTAGAGCTCTGTTTAGCAGCAAACCCTCACCTTACTCTCCAGGCTGAGTAGGACTCCAGGGAGTCCTACTGGAATTCCCTACAGGGAAATTCCAGTGGAGCCATGTCAATTCAGAGACATACAAAACACGTTTGGTAAGAGTGGAGTGGCAGTTCAGCATGCTTACTGGCATGGGACTCCCTGAGCTCAGCTGCAGGAGAGCAGAAAGGTTGGTTAGGTTTGGGGATAGGGGAACTGAGAGTCTCCAGAGCTGGAATCCTCCTGGAGCCCTACTCATGCCTGAGAGCTAGGAAGAGGCTGCTGTCTGGATGGAGTTTAAGTTCAATGCATGTTTGGAGATATGAGCGGATTTCCAAAAATCTCTTGTGTGTTAGGGCCAGGGTTAACATTAGAACTAGGGAACTGAGTGCCTTCAGAGCTGGAATTCCCTGCTCCTTTCTGTCCTGACTTACTGACTAGTCTTTCTGGATGGACTCCGGACCTGAATTGTCAGTAGCCTCATCTCCAGTCTTGTTTCTGGCCCTGTCTCTTGAGTGGACCTTGGACTCGAGCATAGGAAGTTCCACCTAAACATGAGGAGGAACTTCTTTCCTTTGAGGGTGGCAGAGCACTGGAACAGGCTGCCCAGAGAGGTGGTGGAGTCTCCAACTCTGGAAACATTCAAAACCCACCTGGACGCATTCCTGTGCAACCTGCTCTAGGTGACCCTGCTCTGGCAGTGGGGTTGGACTAGATGATCTCCAGAGGTCCCTTCCAACCCTGTGATTCTATGATTCTTGCATTATAGGTAGCCCTTTTTCCTGGATGGATCTTGGACTTGATTGGGTTGTGATGTTCCCATCCCACTCAGGTCCCTCCTGTCCTGTCCCTGTGCCAGCTCCATAACTGCCCTGGCTCTGTGCCGTGGTCTAGCTCCACCTTGCTCATGCAATGTCCCTGCCCTGGCTCTGTGACCTTGTCATGGCCCTCTGTGTCTGTCTTAGGTCCATGTTTTCATCCCAGCTCATGACATGTCGCTGCCCTGGCTCTGCATCACTCTGAAACAGCAATTGGTGACTCTCCTCTGGCCTGAGCCCACAACAGCAAATAAAAACAAAAGCATTTCACAAGCAGTACACCTCTGAAGCCAGATCTTTGTAAGGTGTGAGGACTCACCTTGATGGAAGCAGAAACTGCTACTAGCACCCTGAGTGCCTTAATAGGCCTTAATTACATTGGCCAGCCCCAGCTGTGGCCTCCACCCACCCTCTGGCCACTGACCCATGGGCTCCACGTAAACTTAGGCCTGGACATCCAGACATCTCCTGAGCTACGCTGTAGGTGTGCATGACCAGTCCTGTCTCCTGCTGTCCTGACATATGGTCTGGTCTTCCTTCACAGATTGTGAACCTATACTGCAGGTAGCCTCATCTTCAATCCTGCCTCCTGGATGGACCTTGGACACATATTATAGGTTGTCCTGGGCTTGACTCTTACCTTGCTGTGTCTGGGACTGTTGGTGAATCCAGCCACTACTACATACCTGTTCCATTCAGAAACTTCAGGACTGCACCGTGGTCATTGAGGTCACTGGCCTTGCCTGCGCCATGGTCACCTCTGCTCCTGGCTCATCCTCCCATGCAAAGCAGCCTTACTCCTGCTGCTCCCTGACAACCCTAGAGCCTAGCATAAATGACCAAAGTTGTTGTCTGACTTTAGATAAACATGCGTTTGAAGTGGGGAAGAGGACTCACTGCTCTGCTGTGTGGAGTTAGGGTGCCAGGGCGCAGTGAGGGCTGGCTGCTCCCCAAGGAGCAGGGAGCCAAGCAGGATAACAGGGTGAGTGGAAGCAGGCGCCTCACCAGCCTGGCCCAGTCCCACCTGCCCGAGCAAGGTGAGCAGGGCAGCTCTGGTGACAGCGGTGAGATTCCACCAAGAGTCCGATCACTAGGCAAAGTCCACAGTGATGAGGCAGATCCAAGGTCAAGCTCGGGAGACTGATGATTGGGCCGGGGTCTGCATCAGTGGGGTACAGGGCTTGGACCCAGGCATGGCTGCCACTGTGTAGCTCAGGTGAGAGGCAAGAGCCTCAGCTTAAAAGCAGCTCCCCAGGGAAGGAGCAGGGAAGACCCGACGAGGTGTCTCAGCAGAGCTGTTTGGGAGAGCAGTTTCTGGCTTTCTTCACAACGGTTCTTATCAGACCTTGAACAACCAGCTACGCAACCTGAAGGGGAGAGTGTGTCCTAGGCCTTGATGTACTGTGGCCTTCTGACTTTAACTCGTTGGATTACGGCTCTGTCCTGGACTTCAACCCTTTCCCTACTGCTCGGGATTTGAGAAAGATGTTTTCTCTAGAGGAAGTCCTGCTCTGAAGGGCCTTAGTTGCCTAACAACAGATTCTCAGATTAGCTTAAATTTGACTTGGATAGCTCTTTGCATTTCACAGACTCTATCCAGTTGACTCATCAGTTCACCATCTGCATCCTTATCCCAGCCCTCATCCTATCTCTCAAGCTTCAGCAAAGCCCCTCTGGAATTTCAGCTTGGAAAGAAATCATTTCCCTAAAATAGTAGACAAAGTAGGGGCTTCCCTGCAGTCCCAGATGCTCACTGAACTGCGTGTCTGTCCTGAGCACAGTACCCTCATCCTAGCTTTCAGGGTTGAGGAGGGCCTCAGGGGAGACCCTTAGCCCTACCTTATGCAGTCACAAAGACCAGCCCTTCTCCTTTCTTGTAGAAAAAGACGTGGCTTTCTCCCACCCCAGCGCACAGTTCAGTTTGCATCTCGGGCTTCGTAGCAGAGTAGAGGTGCAGAGAAGTCCTGTATCTGGCTCCTTTTCTCAAGATGTCTTTCACACCCCTCAACGGCAGGGAGGGTGGACCTCAGACTGATGAGCTCCTGTCTTTCAGGCTGGCTTCAGTATGACTTCAGGTAATGCTTGTATTTCTCAAGAGTGCATCCAGCTGACTCAATAGCTAACACATGCCAGTGTGAGTATAAAAAAACCCCAACTGTGAGCAGTAAAACTGCCAGCTGTGTAGTTTTGTGTACTATGATCTGTATATATGTAATTGTAACTTTCTTACTGATGAGCATATTCCCAATATAAAGGCTGGCAGATGTGCAGCTGAGGGTGTAGGCACCATCCAGAGAAGCCCATTTTCCTGAGACAGTAGCTGTTACTTCAGGTTCCCCAGCCTCTTTGCTGTGACTATTACAGTGTGGTGACTCGTGTGGATCTTCAAAACTACGCCAGCTGTTCAAAACCACAACTTTTGGCTGCAGCAGCAGGTTTTGTTTTCCCTTTTCTCTCTGTTCTTTCCATCCTGTGGCTCTCAAGGGCAGAGACAGAGAAGGTACTGTTTTATAATGGGAACTCACTGAGTCGTCTTCATCATTTCAGAAAAATGTTCAGTTTTCACTAATCAAAAGAAAATTATCCGGGAAATGAGAAAAATTTAGGAATCCTGTCACCTCCAGAAGCTGATCTTTGTAGCCAGTCTGTCTTTCCTCTAAGCCGGCTAGTGGACAAAGATGCAGATCAGCTCTGTGGGTTTATAAATGGCACATTGACATGTTTCTGGATAATAAACAAGACAACTGCTGACTCAGAAATTGCTGACCTGAGCTTTTTAGCTCAAATATATTTATTCATAAATTTATTAGTCATTTATTTTCTATGCTAAAATATGGTTCATGACATGACTTAGGTCTTACGAGAAGAAAAAACAGAGTACTGTGCTACAAAAGTTTCCTATGGGATGCAATGAAGCGAGATATAAAAATGCTACTGAAGTGGAAAAAAAAAAAAGAATAGCTTTGCCATCTTAGTCATTTGACACAACAGCTTCAGCAACCACAGCAGTGCCTGAATGGAGACTTAATAGTCCAAACTGCAGACATATGCTGAGCCAGGACTAAGACCCAGTTCATACTGTATTTCTAGTTTGGCTAACGAGCAGTCACGGCAACTTCATTATGTCATTTCACTTCCCTACATCCCGGTTTCATAGAAGGGATAAATTATGCTTCCCTTATTTCTAAATCTCTAAAACTAGGAATTATGGTTCTATTCCACACAAACACATAACTTTTTGAACAGATGAAAGAGCTGGCATCTTGTACTACGCTCAAGCTAGGAAACGCATATGAGTAAATAGCACACTTTATTTTATAAAGAACAAAAGCAGAGCTTTACTTTAAAGCAGACACAAATAACATGCATAAGATTAAAATGAAATATGAAAATATGGGTATGTATAGGTTATGTATACGTGCATGAAAGTAATGTATAATGCTGAACAGCCGTATAGAATCAGGCAGCAATGAAGTTCTGAGATACAGAAACGTAGCTGAAATTAAAGATTTTATTAGCTGTGCCATTTTACGGTTTTCTGAACATGTTTAGTGGTCCCAGCATTACTGAAACCGATATTCAGCAGCTTATCCTGCATTTTTGTGCAGGATGCAGGGATTTCCACCTCCCATTTTCTTTGGATATAGCTTAGCAGAGTGCTGACTGGAGAACTGATTGTTCTTCAGGGGCTTATATGCGGTGAGCAGGCATGTTTCTCTGGCCCCTGACCGTCAGAAGTCCCCAGCAGAGTTGTTATTTACCCAGTGAGCAGCACACACCAGCGCTGCCCCCTGCGGATGCCAACTACCAAAGTTAATCCGAACTCTGATGCCAGCGTAGATGGTTTTGAACTCTGCAGAGCTGGAAAAAGCTGCGTTTATCGCAGGGATGCTGCTGGCAAACCTGTTCTTGCCGTTTGTCTTAGCCAGAGCTCACCTTAAAACCAGTTCTCACTATTGTAAAAATGAGAGAATAAATTGCTGTATAATCCCTATGATGTAAGTTGTTACGACCTGAATGAGCATTCTGAAATGGGTGACGGGTATACGAACTTAGCTTGAAGCCCTGGAAGGCTTCAGACAAGACTTGTGGGCAACCAGAAGAGGCTCAGGGCTTACGCCGTTTATCACAGCAAAAGCCTTTCAGCCATTTGGCGAGGCCTCACCTCATCCTGCCGGGTCCGGACCCAGACAGAGGCCACCCCTCTCGGTGGGTTCTGGTCGTAAGGATGGACATTTGATGTCTTGTTTTAAATTGGGTCCAAAGCAACGCTCAAAAAAACCGACACACCAGGCCGTTAAAATTCAGCTGAATTACAGGAGCACACGGTTGTGTCTGGGTCTCCAGAAAACTGAAATGATGGTTCAGTCCGGTGATGTTTTTAAGGGATGAGTCCACACACGGCCGGTTTTCCTTAGGAAAACAAGCCTGGCTTTGGCCAGGCCCCTGCGTGTGGCACGGTGCCGCCCTCCCCGCCTCACCCCTCTCCGGCCGGCCGGGGCCCTCCGCCGGCCGCCCCGTGCCCTGTGGGCGGGCGCGGCCTCCTTTCGGCCCGGCCTCCCTCAGCGCCGCCACTTTCCCCGCCCGCCCGCCCGCAGCACCCAGGCCCGGCTCGCAGCCCCGTCGCCATGGGTGCCGCCCGCCACTACGGGCTGCTCCTGCTGCTGGCGGCGGCGGTGGTTTGGGGGCCACGTTTCTCCGGGGGGCTCCGTTCGCCGCAGCGGCGGTGGCCGGTGCCTTACAGGTGAGTGAGACGGGAGTGGGGGGGGGTCCCGGCGGGACGGAGCCGGGGGAGAGGAGCGTCCTCGGGGCTGCTTGGCTCCGGCGGCCTGCGCCTGAGAGACCTCCACCACCTCCTCCTCCTTCAGGGTTCGTCAGCTTTCTGTTTGTTTTGTATGTTTGTGTCATTTTTTTTAGACTAAAAAGGTCATGAACGGCTTCCTCTTTTTAATCAAGGGAGTTATTTGACATTTATGCTGTATTCGGTGTATTTAAGCCCACAAGGGAACGAGTGCGCCGTCCCTGGCCTAGAGCTGCGCTCTCTCTGTCAGCAGTGGGATTGCTGCCCCCGGGAATAACCGCCCTTGCTCTGAAGATGTTCCTTTTAATTCCTGTTCTAGCAAAAAAAAAAAAAAAAAAAAAAAAGGCAAAAAAAGTTGCGATGAGGAAGTCAGGTTACAACTTACCTTATTTTTTAGATTGAAGTTTACTTCAGACTTTTCGTTGAAAGGGCATAAAATTCCGTTTGCTGCCTTAGCTGCAGAAGGAGGCCCGGTGCTGTTTGGGGAAGGCAGAGGGGCGCCTGTTACCGCATTCTGCTGAAGCAAGTAGCTTTGGTTATGTTGAGGAAACGAGCCTCTTCAGGAGAGAAATGAGCCTCTTCAGGCGAACGGCTATGCTGGCGTGTGTATTTTGTGTGGGCTTGCTGTTTGTAAAGGGAGGTGTTATAGTTTAACTGCTCTCTGTCTAATGCGTGCCTGAAGTTTTGAAAGCCCCTTGTGTAATTCCTAGCTGTTCAATTTCTATCAGGTGATGCCTGAAGGAGCCGATCTTGCAGTCACGAGTCGTCCATGGGGTTTTCCAGCAAGTTCAGTAGTTGCAAGGGTGGGTCTCAGGGTAGTCAAAATCAGGAAGAAAAGCCTGTCAGTGTGAGACACTCAGAAATGTATTTTGATGTTTTTTAACATGCCTGTTACCTTCTTGTCACATGCAGTGCACAGTGGGAGGGGAAATTAAAAATTGAAGATGTGCAATTTAGAAACAGATCTTAAGTGTGTGGCTGGCATAAGTGTTTGCTGTATGTTCTTTTTCCAGTCATACTCCTCTTTTTTTTTTTCCTTTCTCCTCTCCTGAACCAAACAAAATAAAAGCAGACATGGTGAAGTACGCAACAAGCTTGGAGAAGTAGTCTACAGGGAAAAAAACGATGGTGTCTCAGCAATGTACGGCCTTCCTATGGCGTAGGAAGTTCTGTGTCCCCGAGTCGTCTCACGGCTGTGGTATTTGTCCCATTCAGTAGCCCTGAGTGTGTTAGACTCCCAGGCTGTGCTCTGGGCAAGCTGTGTATGCCAGTCTGTTTTGGTAACAGGAATATAGGAACCTTGTTTTAGGTGAAATGCAGTGAGTGAATTTGAAAGAAAGTGGGAAAGAAAGACTTGTCTGAAAGGTTTTTTGCTGTTTGTATATAGGGCGATATGTAAGCAGACTTGGTCTTCAGTTTTTGAGGTTTAATAGGAATGATGAATGGAGACAGTGATTGTAGGTTCTTAGGCCTCTTTAAGTTAAGTCCTGTTTCTGCCGATGTGCACCTCCATGGCCTTATGAACTTGTGCACTCCACGTATTGCAGGATCTGGATCAAAGAATCTGTCTCTGGGGGTGGCTGCACACTTGAGGTTTCCCACTCAGGCCCTTAGGAAGCCATGAGACAGTTACTGCAGCCATGAAGCTGTGCTTATCATTCTTTGTGCTTCTCTTTCTCAACGCAGGCGCTTTGATTACCGTCCAAAAACTGATCCTTACTGCCAAGCTCGCTACACCTTCTGTCCCACTGGCTCTGCCATCCCAGTTATGAAAGAAGAGGATGTAATTGAAGTGTATCGACTACAGGCTCCAGTATGGGAATTCAAGTACGGGGACCTACTAGGACATTTGGTAAGGTGGTGTTTTTGTTTAACAAAGTTATAGTGGCAAATTCTGCTCAATTCAACACCAGGTGTCAAGAATGGGAGCTGTAAGGCTGGGGTATGCTTGTATGGAAGAGTACTGGAACGCACAAGCTAGGCTATCCATAGGAAAGATATCCAAAGACCAGTATGTTTCAAACAGAAGTTACAGAATTTAGCTCAGCTAAGGAAAAGAGCATGACCAGTACTGTCAGTGTGTTTGAATGTATTCCCCCTGGAGCTACCTATTGGGAGTGTTTTATATACACACATCATTATGTTTTGGGTGTCTTTTTTTCTGCGCTAGCACTGCATCAAGAAAATACCTTTGTCCCCATAAGTCAGATGAAACAGTCACTTAGTGTATTAACTTTTATGTTGTTAAAAACTTAAATATTTGTATGAACATGGATATCCGTCAGGAGTGGACAGCTAGCTGGTCAGAACGGTGGATGATGGGGAGCTGGCTGCTTTTAAGGATCTTCCTTGAATGTTATCATCAGTATTGAGCTAAAGTCTCCATTCATGGAGTCATGCAAATATGAAAGAATCTCAACTTTAGTAATATTTGTAGCTATATGTAATTAAGCTTCAAAGCACGATCCCTAATGAATAAAGAAATACTAGTGAACGTGAAATAGCAACATCAAAACCAAGCACACAGTGTCAAAAATGGAAATAGCTTCAAATATTGTTATCTATCTCAGTTGTTAAACGAAGGTCCAATTTGTGTATTTACAGCTTTTAAAATAAATATTTATCTCATTCCTTTTGTGGCTTTCATAACTAAGACCTGGTTTTGGTAACTCATTTCTGCTCTTTATTTCTTCAATAACCCTGCGAGGCTAAGGATTCAACAGTAAGCTTGAGGTTTGATGATGAGCTCCCACTGACTCTCTGCCTCCAAATAACAGAATTTACAATGGATGGATTTACAGTGGACAAGAGCTGAGACAGTGTGACTCTGTGGTAAAAGTACATGTGTGGTACCATCTAGTATGTTATACATCAGTGCTACTGAACCCAAGATGTTATAGGAACCGCTTCCCCTCTTCTCACCCAGTTACACAACAGCTCCGAAGCATCTTATCTTACATACAGGTCAAGCTGAAGTCAGTTTTATGTTAAAATTTTGGCTTTTGGGGCTTTTTTTTTTTTTCTTTTCCAGAAAATTATGCATGATGCTGTGGGTTTCAAGAGCTCTCTCACAGGCAAAAACTACACAATGGAGTGGTATGAGCTCTTCCAGCTTGGGAACTGCACATTTCCACATCTCCGGCCTGGCATGGAAGCGCCATTCTGGTGTAACCAGGGAGCTGCCTGCTTTTATGAAGGAATAGATGATGCACACTGGAAGGAAAATGGAACTTTAGTTCTTGTGACCACGATATCAGGTAGATTTCAGATGCTTTGGATGGTGCTAATATCATAAAATACAGAGTCAGCCTTGTCTTCTTGGTAAAGCAGTATCTTTTAATTTATGTTTTGTAGGTTATTTGCAATGTTAGTCACTGATGCTAATCGAAAAACGAAATACTATGTCTGCACTTTCTTTAATCCAGAAAGTGGTATGAGGCTGCTGCCTTTTGAACAATGCACACTGAAGAGCTGTTAAAGGAGAGTCATTTGGTGTTGCTGCGCAAAAACACTTGAGTCTCTTGAGTGTAAAAATAGCAAAACAGCTTATACAGAACCATTATGAACTATTTTCACATGGCTTCACCAAAGAAAAGCCTTCTATTGTGAAGTGGCAGATGACTGCTGAGATAGAAAAACTGGTGAATATGTGTACGTTACTGAGCAAACAAATAAGGTATATTTAGAAATAGTCTCAAAAATATAAAAAAATATTAATCTCTATTTCCATCTCCCCCATTATGTGTCATAAAAACTGTGCAAATGTCCCCAGTAATAGGTTTCTGTCATATGTCATAGAACAAAACCAGGATTTGCACTTCTAAATATGTGGATGATCACTGGAATAGCTTCCTGGTATATACTGAACACTGAAATTCTAAAATAAAAAGGTCATTTAAATAAATCTGGTTGATCGATTGCTGTAGTAATACAGCGAATGACTTACAAACAGAGTCCTTTGAGGACTTGGAGAGTTGCATTTTGTGTGACCAAATCTACTTTCTTTCCCAAGTTAGCATAGCGTACACGGCACAGTGCAGAGTCAGTTACAGCCAGTGTGATGTGGTGCTTTACGTTTGCCCGCTTTCACCTTTAGCAGCTTTGCTGGACTCAGTCTCTAGATAATCTGTTCAGTGCTGCTAAGAAATTCTAGGCTGTTCTTCAAGCAATGAAGCGAGTGGGGCTGCTTTCCTGTGAGTTTGTAGCTCGTGACTGAAGTCTTTGATGCCTGATATGGTTGTATTCTTCTGTATGAATACCGAGTTAAATATTTTCATACAGTTGTGGAACTTGTAATGCTTCCTGCCCGTGTGGATTATTTGATGCCTAAGGGTGAGGTTACACTGGATGGATGTGGAGGCATTGTTATGGTTCTTTGTGTCTCTCTCGCTTCCTGTTTCCAGGGAACCTTTTAGGAAGCTGGTATCTCTGGGAGTTTTGAATTGTCTGAATTTCACTAGGAATCTGAAAGTTACCGTGGAAGAGGGTGAACGGATGCAAGCACAGATGAACAGCATCATGAGCTGAATTCTTTCAGAGAGCAGGCAAAAGGCATCCCATTTTGTGGGAGAGGGCTTTAATGCATGACACAGCTGGATCCTCTTTGCCCTTGCGAGATCCTACGGAGCTGTTTGTCAGCCGTGTCAGAGGCAACACTGAACCATTTTCATTTTCTTCTAAAGCCCATCGTCCGGGTTAATGTTACTTAGCAGTGTGTTTCTTTTGTGGCAATAGGGCAGGAATATCCAGAGTCTGATTTTTGACTGTGTAGGCATCTTCCAACAAATTATCATAGAGCCATGCATTAACCTGTAATATTTTGGTTTAATTTAAGATGTTAAGGCCAGAACGTCAGATTAAGTCCATCTCGGTCTTGTTAGGAGAGACAAATCCTTTTCAATAACATGCCTTGCAGAATACACTAGGAAGCTAATCTGGTAGGAATTTGAGAAAATAAAGGGGAGCTTCAAGGCCATCTACAGTGTATAGCAAGTACAGTTCTTGATACAGATTTAAATGACTTGCTGTTTTATTAAACCAAGTCATGGGCAATTAAAAAAGAAAGTATCCGACACTTTCACTGAACAGAATGATTGTTAATGTTTACTGTGAAGCCCAAAAGCCCTTAAGTGTGGAACGAAGAATGGTTATAAGGGGGTGAATGTGCAGAGCTTTAGTTACTCTGAGGTAGTAGCTCGCACACGTGCCTTACCGTAGGGTAAGTGCGAGATGTATTTACTCTCTGATGAAGGGTAGACCCAGCAATCTGACCTTTGCGGCTTGTTTTGGAGGGAGATGTGTGGCACGCAGTGCTCTTCGTTGGTCTTGACGAATGCAAGATTGCAGTGAATTCAGACTTAATGTGAGAGGCTGGCTGTTGTGTGCAGGGCAGTGTTAGTGACACAGGTCTGTCTGGTGTCTGCCACCCCTGAACTGCGAGGTAACTGCTTGCAACAGTCGCGCCTATTTTTCAGCAGCTACCAAGCCCAGTTACTGTACCCACAGCAGTGACGCTTGCAGCTAAAGAGAGGTCATGGCTTGGAATGCTGTCATGATTGCAAGCTGTCATCTGACTGCGTCTTCTGATGTATGGTACAAGAAGAATCCACAAAATTTGGCCATGCTATGAATGCGAGGTGGTAGACGGGTTTGAGTCTTAGATGGTTGTACCCTGTGCCCTGTGGAAAGAGAGAGCGGGAAGGGCTAGGCTAGGACTACGGGAAAAACAAAAGGAAGATAAGTCCTGTCTTTCAGCTCTTATTTTGGGGAGGCAGTTGAATCACAAGGATGGAGCTGCTGGAGGGATGAGCTGTGTTAGAGATGTCTTCCTCATTCCAGCTGTGAAATCACCAAAACACTTCCAAGCACGTATTCTAAATAAAAAAAATAGTCCACAAGGTCTTTAAGTTTACTGGTCTTCACATCCTGCTCATATCATTTGGCTTAGTTCAACTTTGCTGGCTGAGGAGCTGCTAGAACAGCAGGGTGTCTCAGTCTAAGGTTTCTTATGGGGGAGATATGAAAACTTCTGCCCTGAATTATGAATTTAGTTAAAACTTGAGGAAGTGCAGAAACGCCTGCTGTGCTGGTGAGCACTTTGTCAGCATCTCTCGTAGGTTGTACTATCATCTGCCCTGTTTGCCTACATGGATAAAACAAAATGAGAAGCGTCATGGTTCCCTGACTTTTGGATCTTCTGGCATAGTAGCAGGAAATGGGGCAGAAGAAGGAATTACAGTTTAAATAACTTACATGTAAATATAGTTTATTCAGTGGGGTATCACTTTTCCCTCTAACCTAAGCATTATGTCTTTGTAGGGCTAGGTAATGTTGCAGGTAAACTTTTGCAGGGAAGGGAGGCAAACCTTGAAATTGATGAAAAATATTTTGAGTCATACATTTGTTACCTTGTCTCTGTAATGCTTATTTTTATCTCTTACAGGAACTATGTTTAATGAAATGGCAAAATGGGTAAAATATGACAATGAGACTGGCATTTACTACGAGACCTGGACAGTTCAAGCAAGTCCCGACAAACAATCAATAGTGTGGTTTGACTCTTACGAATGCTCTAAATTTATACTGAGAACGTACCAGAAGCTGGCTGACTTAGGAGCTGTATTTAAGAAGATACAAACAAACTATACGAGCATAATTTTATTCAGTGGAGAACCAATTTATTTGGGAAATGAAACATCTATTTTTGGACCACTAGGAAACAAGACATTGTCAGCAGCTATAAGAGACTTCTACTATCCCTTCAAACCTCATCAGACAGTTGGAGAGTTTTTCCTGGATCTTTTAAAAATAATTGATCGTGTCATCTTGAATGGTCAGTTTTACCTCTTCTACAACTTGGAATACTGGTTTTTGCCTATGAAGTACCCTTATCTCAAAATAATTTATGAAGAGGTCCCTTTACCTATTGGAAGCAAAGCATCCTTTGGTGTGTAATTGCTTACTGAAGAACCGAACTTGCCCTTATGCCAGAACATCCTTAAGGATTTTGGAGCGCTACCGTGATGGCATTAAAGTGTTGTATGTTTCATTGCTAACTGTAAAAATTGTGTTGGGAAGGCTTTGCTACACCACATGAAAGACTATGCCTTTTTTTGTTATTACCTGCACGATACGTTCATGAACGCTTCAGCATCTCTGACTTGGTCACCTTCTGTGTAACCATGGACACCTGCTGCCTGAAGGTAGGCTGATGTGGCCCCTCTTGGCTAAACTCTGCAGTGCCAGAGGGTGAATGGGAAGCAGCCTGCCTACTCCGGTCTTGGGCCCTCTCCACATATATGGCCACGTGGTGACAGATAGCACCTGGCCACCAACAGAGATGGGACATAAGCATTACAAGAACCTTCTGTCCTGACCAACTTGGCTATCCATGTGTTGGAGCTAACAAACCTGAGTGCCTAGATGTGCCTAATTCTTCCAACGTGTGCCTTAGATCGCTGTTTCTGTATTTCTTTGGTTTGTACAACTGGGACCTATGAACTCTTCTCTGGTTAACGAAGTTAGTGCGCAGCAGGGTGGAAAGGGGGCTGTGGATCTATTAGAAGATGGCATGGGTGGTATTTTGTCACCACTTTGCTTCCTTCACAATACAGATGGCTCTTCCTAAGATTTGTGCGTGAGTTTTCTAGCACAGATACAAGATAAACAGCCTGTTTTTCACATCAACTTTGATGCATAACTGCAGTGTTCTAGCAGTCTCCTGTCTAAAAGTCTACTCGCGGCTTCAAGGTCAGTTTCATGGAAGTCATGTTTATATTCATTTTACATGTCTTTAACAAGCATGGAATCCTTAATATGAAAGAAGCAGTGACAGTTTGTAGGGTGTCAAAGTTAAGATTCAGTGCTTGTCACAGACTTGCCTGTAAAAAGTGATTGCAGCCTCTTACTGGCAGTGGTGCTTGCAGTCATGGTGCCGTGTCCCCTGTAGTGTCCTTTAGGCATAGCCACAAACAGGACCAGAGCAACCTGGCAACTGGTTCCCTTTAAACCCAACTGACCAATGCCAAAGGAAGGCTGGCTTTCTGGAGAGCAGTGAGATGCCTATACACAAAAAAAAAAAAAAAAAAAAATCCCTGCAGCAGCATAATCATCTCCAAGTGTACACTGCTCAATTTGGGTTTTAAACCAGTTGCAGAACGAGTGGCGTTCCTGCAGAGGTTATTACTGCTTCATGGCTCAGTAGTTACAAACAGGGGCACCCAACTCTGCTGTTTCAATTGGCTTGAGCTGAATTAATAGCCTGCTCCAGACAAAGAGGGGAGTACATGGTGCAAGTACACAGTGATTTGATTCAAATCATAAGAATGGCAGAAAATTGACCTTGTGTTACAAAAGTCACTAAAATTAATTAGTTGAATTGTGTTATTGTGTAATGGGAATGAGATGATGAAAGCACCTCTGTTCTGCAGGGGAAAGGTGCTAATTAGTTCTACTGTTACATGAAACTTCATCTTCTACCTCGGCTTGAAAGACTCTCTGCAGCCAAAGTCAGAAGCCTGTGCTTTAACCAGCAGTTTCATATTCTTTAGGTTACCCACCAAGAAGGTAATCCAGGAGGCACTAGGGGAGATAAAAGGGAGGAACAAGCCTCTCTAGAGAAGGCGTGTTCTTGTTGAGATGTGTTTTTGTAACTTTGAACCGCAAATCTGCATTTATCCCCTCAGGAAAAAGCCTCAACCTCAAAACCAGTGTCCCAAGCTCCGCAGGGGAAAATAGGATCATGGAACCAAGCCAATAGAAGCCCCCAAACCTTCTTCTCTAGCATTTGCTACAAAGCTTGTATCAGTGATGCAGCTAGAGGGACTTTTCAGAGCCTGAAGCAGATGCCATGGTGGGATGGGTCATGCTCTCCCCTAGTTGGTAAAAGAGGTTCTCTGCTCAGCCTGACAGTGCTGTTCCTTCACTGTACAGTACTACATCATCTTCATACCGGACCCAGGGAGCCTAGACACCAAAGTCATTCTTTTCCCTTTACAGCTGGGGGATGTAAAAGAGCCCCACAGAACTGGAAACACCAAATCCTCCAATACACAAGTAACAGTAGCTGAATCCCACGTATCAAAGCTGCCTTGCACAGCTCCTAATGAGAAGATAGGTGTTTGTGGACTGGTAATAACTCTAGATTATACAACAACTTGACATAGCTGACTGATTACAGAGGTAAAACCTTCATTATTATTAAAGAACCTGAATCAGAAGCAATGGATGCCTATAGGCAAGTAGTAACCACTTTTCATGGCTGTGGGAAAATGTAACTTCATGGTTCTGTCAGTACAAGTTTATAATATCCTGGGCTCCTTGTAACTAAATAACAGCCCTTTCTCCCTTCTCCAATTTAATCTGTACAATCTGCTTAATTTAGCATGTTCTACTCTAACCCTAATACTCTGGATAGTACAGGAAGTCGCATAAAGAAAAAAAGAGATCCTTCCTATCACATATTAGTCAAAAATTAGAGGACAGTAAATTTCAGGCAACAAAAAAAAGAAAAGTAAGATGAAGACAACTGAACAATTATTTGTCAAGGACACTGCATCCCTTCCAGTCAGAAGCAGGAAGAAGCAACTATTTGAGACAAAAATCTCCGAATATTTTCTGTAGTAGGTCATACTGATGGCCATTTGACGATTCCTCTATGCAGCCATGCGCATATACAAGTTTGTGTCTCACTTCGGAAGGAAGAGGAACTCTGTCCTCAGGTTTTAAGGTACTAATTATCAATATAGTAGTTGTCCTTCTTTTAGCATACACGAGCTCCTTCTGAGGCCCGCGTTTATTACTTCCATAGGCACAATATTTGGAGAGGAGAGGACTCCTCGCTTTCTTTGCTGCTCTCTGTTTGGGAGTTCTAAGGTTCTGACCAAAAAGCCAACTGTTCAGAGGGAATGCACAGCCAGGTGGAAATGAGCTCCACCAGCACAAACTGCAATTCTGGAAGAGGTGCAGTTGTTGAAGTTGTCTAATTATTGCACCGAGAATAGTTTCACTCGCATTTAGACTGGAGTTAGCGAGTGCAGTGCTCTCTTGTAGGCAGAATCCAGAAGCCTTGAGTTAGGCCTATAGAGTTAGATCCAAAATAACAATGAAGCAATGAGTAGGCTACTTCTGTGAAGTTTAGACAAGCCCCAAATAGATCCCTAAGGATGATACTTCCATTGCTTAAAAAGCAAACGTCTGTGATATCTAACAGCTTCTGTACACCTGATGATCTGTCGTTGTTTGTGCCTGAAAACCACCCATTTAGCTCAGACATTTGAGCTGGAGCAGAAATAAAAGGGTAACACCTGACATCCCACTCACCACCAGCTGGTAATAGCACTTGCCTGATGGTATGAACCAGGGGCTGTCCTAACTGCCGGGGGCAGGGATAAGCTCTACTTTCTTTTACCTGTCTCCAGGGAATGCGTCCTTGAGTCATTGCTCATGCTTCGAATACAGGAGCTGTCAGTCACTTTAGGCTGTGCTTGGTTCTGCTCCCTGCTTTTATGCATGTTGCAGTTAAGGGTCAAAATACACGATCGTTCTGTAATATGAAAATTTTTAAGTCTGCACAGTGGGTTTGTGCAACGCTGCTTCATTTTCATACCACTGAGCTGCTCGGGGCTGGAACCCAGACTTTGCTCCAGGAGGGTCCTCAACCAAGGCTTGTCATACATCAGGGTCAAATCAAGCGCGCGGCTCCTGCTCCCTGAAGGGCCATGCGATGACAACAGCTGGCACAAACGCTTTCTGCTTTCCCCCACACAAACGCACTCACAGATGATCGGGATGAGGAGAGCTGCCGCCTTCAGTATCATAAATGAAGATGGTGTCAGTGATGTTGAGGTTCTTCTGGTTTTGAAGCTGCCACCACTAGGGAGTAACTTGACTGGAGCAGGCTTCTGCTCTTCCACTTATAATTTAGACTCCATTGTAAGTCTAAAGCATAAAAAAACCCCACCATCAGCTGCTGATTGCAAATTAGCAATATTAGATAGTGAAAATAGACCTTACCAGCCATCCAGAAAATACATTGTATTTTCAGTCTAGGAAAAATGGCTAAAATGAAAAGAATCATCTCCTATGTCACATCGTCCTTAAAGCAGAGGTGGAAAGCAGAGCAGAAAGCACACCACAGTCTCTGTTTCAAAGCACGTGAACTCCAACAGCCAGCAGTGGATGTGATCCTACAAGAGAAACCTAATGAAAAGGATGAATCATAGAATCGCTGAGGTTGGAAGGGACCTTTAAGATCATCAAGTCCAACCTTTAACCTACCCTGACAAAAGCCACTTCTAAACCATGTCCTTAAGTGCCCCACCTACCCTTTTTTTAAACACCTCCAGGGATGGTGAATCCACCACCTCCCTGGGCAGCCTATTCCAATGCTTAATAACCCTTTCAGTGAAAAAATGTTTCCTAATATCTAATCTAAACCTCCCCTGACATAACTTGAACCCGTTTCCTCTCGTCCTGTCACTTGTCACCAGGGAGAAGAGGTCAGCCCCCATCTCTCTACAACCTCCTTTCAGGTAGTTGTAGAGGGTGATGAGGTCTCCCCTCAGCCTCCTCTTCTCCAGGCTAAACAATCCCAGCTCCCTCAGTCGTTCTTCATAAGGTTTGTCCTCCAGACCCCTCACCAGCTTTGTAGCCCTTCTCTGGACACGCTCCAACACCTCAATGTCCCTCTTGTAGCGAGGGGCCCAAAACTGAACGCAGTACTCGAGGTGGGGCCTCACCGGTGCCGAGTACAGGGGGATGATCACTTCCCTAGTCCGGCTCATGAACATACAGAACATCTAAGGTTAACTGTGGTTTCACCGTCCTAGTTTTGATACTTCAGTCATATCTCCAAGGAGTTTATTTCTACACCATCTGTATTTTAGGAAAATTATTTTGTAGTCTGAACTACAGACACTGAAGTTCTGAGTCCCTTTAAGATTTCACAAGTTTCCTCATTAAATCAATGCTCCAGTTTTAGGTACAGCAGCAGCATTTACTTTTACCGTTCCATGTGCAACCGACGAGGCCAGCCAAGGATCAAGACAGATCTCTCTGAAGTAATGCAACAAAGTTTAGGTTCTAGTCAGGCCTACTCCAAATATAGAGGCCCAGACGAACCCTGCTTTAAATTCATGGGAAATTAATTTGGCATACAAACAACAGTTGTAATAGATATAGCTAATTTTTATACCTGTGTGGTTAGAGCAGTTTGCGTAGTATTAACGGAAGTTTCTGACTAGAAATCACTCCAAAAAAACCCACTGAAATGCACAGGTTTGTAGCTTTGGGTAAATCACTGGAAATTACAGAATTAATGTAACCAGCTGCTCTTCAATCACTCACCTTTTCATTTTTGTTACAAGTTCTCACTGTAAACTAGCATGGCTGGCCAGGGTTGCCCCAGCTGTCTGGCATCAGCAGCTTTCAAGAGTAATTTTATATCCAAAACCCGAAGTGATACAGCACTTGTGTTCCAAGGCAAGATTTGCCACTGCATGCATTAACAACTCCGACCCAAAACTGGACAACCAAGCCAACGCTGGATTGTCTTCTGAAAACAACAAGAAATAAAGGTGAATCCAGGGAAAGTTATTTTATACAGCTGTAAGACAACCATGTTCATGTTTCTGGTGAACTAGTGGTACGCTTGTTACTACTTGTGTCATGGATTTTTTAATTTTTTTTTTTAATTATTACTCATTTTTTCCTACATGCGTACAAGGCAAAATAAGAATTGTACAAGATTTGTTAAAAAGGAGGATTGTAGCTTTTTCTGAAGCTACTTAGAATGTAGGCTTGCCTGGGAAGTTTGTTTTATAGCTGTATTATTTGAGATCAGGATGCTGTAGTTGGTTTGATGTACAAAAACTGACGACGTTCGCTGGGAGAGATACAACTGCTTTCAAGTGGCTTTCTTATCCCTGAACATTTTGATAACTGTTATGACACTATGCTAATATCACATCCATGAAGGACTTTTTGAAGTCTCTGCAACAAGACAGAGACCTTCTCAGAAGAGGCCAGCCAGTTTCCTTGCTGGAGAAAGCAGTTCCACTACAACTACACATAAAGCCTTCAGCTGCTCAGATGTTCCCCACCTCAGGATCTGCTGGAGGTCTCCCTGTGGGAAGCAGGATGCTGGGCTTCAAAGATGTGAACTCCAGAAGTGAGGGAACTCAGTGAATTCAGTCTGTGTCTTGCCTTTCAGTTGTTGCCGCTACGGAAGCGGTAAGCAACAGATCTACTCACCTTGCCAGCATCAGGACAGCAGCAGTCAAGGTCCAGAGAGGTTTTAGCTGCGTTAATGAGATTACTTCACACATTAGTTTAGTGAAAACATGTCCTCTTCCCCAGATTAGTAGTGTTACTCTATCACACAGGCAATTCCAAAAGTCAGAATATAAAAAACACCGAGCTTTTTTACTTTTACGGACTAAATATATTGACACCTTTTATACAAATAAAAGCTAGTTATAGTATTACATTAATTTAACAAATTCTAATACAAAAACTGCGTTATTTCATAAAACGTGATTTTTAAATCAAAGCTCTACCGAAACATACAACTCCCCCATAAAGATGTCGAGTCCGCTGAGCAATGTTTGCTCAAAATATAGTTATGCACTTAAATATGCTCATAAGTGTATTACACTTGAGCTATACATTTGGATAAACATTACCGAAGTCAGAAATGAAGAAAATCTACTTATTACCAGAACTAGCTGAACAGCTCCAATGAGAAGCAGCCACCAGCTAAGCTGGATACAGCCCAGAGCTGGAGCAGCTTTGCCTCGGTGGTGGCTGACCACCCCTTCCGACACATTCAGCAGTCGCAGGAATACTTTAGTGTCATCAATCAATAATATAAAAGAGAAAAATAATGTAACTGTTGGCGGTAAGAAATGAAGTCACAAGCCACATCCAGATCACAGGCAATGTGTTGCCTACACCAATTACAGACTAAAAACTTTCTTTAATAAAAATCGATTTAACCAAGTATTCAAAACAGATTTTTGCCTACTGATCTACTTCACGCAAGTTTACTGCTTTTAGGTTTTTAAATATTATGAAATGATCAAACTAGCTGAATTAAAGGTATACAAAATGATCATCTATCAAACATTCACTTTATACATAAACATTTCTGAAACAGATTTACAGTATACAATTAGTTTATACAGCTTAAGCAACTGTTACAATGTCATTTCTCTCAAATTGAAAGCAGCCAAAAGGTCTAAGATTTTGTTAAAAGGTTCTTGGTCACCATTCAAATTTTAACTTTCTTGTCTCACACCGTTCACGCCCACGTCATCCCATTTAACACTGCAGGGTTCATTTACTAAACACTACATTATTCCACCTAAACTTATGCTGCAAAACCAGTTACCGTGCAAGAACAGCTCATTAACTCCGATGTGTTTTTAAATACAATGTATCTACATTTGTCCCCAGAATGCTTTCGCTTCCTGAGCTAGACGTAAAATACCTTAAAACAGGTTTAGACACAGATCTGAGCCCCCATAAGCAAACTACATTAAAATGTATGGGGGGGGAACCCACACCACTTTTGGTAGCTCGCACTACTATTTGTTTGCTCTCTTAACTACATTTTAGACGGATCTAATAATCTGTTGAATAAGGTAGCAAACTTAGTATTTTAATTGTCTAAACTATATTACTGTGTATTGCTCTTGCCTTTTACGACGTTTATATAAAAGAACGTGTGTATTTCACAGCCTACTAAATACTCCTTATAATCTTAATCTTGTCATCTAGGTGACTGACTTTAGAAATGCTGTAATTCTGCAACAGAAACATGCAATTTCGGTGGGGTTTTGCTTGTTTTTTAAAATCAAATCTGATCGTGCCCAATACTAGTATCTAAGTCAAAGAAGGGCAGCATATTAAAACTGGTATTTTGCACGTACATTTCAATATTTTAAATACGTTTTTTATTTCCGTCAAAGTCTTACGTCGCCATCAATTAAAAAGAACAAATCTAAACCAGATTTTTGTTTGGAGGAAAATGGGTTTTGGAGCTATCCGTGATTTCTATTTTTCAATCTGGATTTCATAAATCACTTTTGAATGAAAAATTAATTTTCTAATCAAACAGTGAAGTAACTTATAGTAAAAACTACAGTATTAAGTAAGCTTATACAGTAAATTACAATATGGTAAGCTTAGGTTTAAGGTGCTATTCCACCCACCCTGAAGTCTTTTAAGGACTTTACCACGTGGGCATCATGTCTGGGAACCAGACTCTACCGAGATGCTTTGAAACTTCCCAATGAATCTGCTCTAAACTGTATTTCTGATCAGGAATCAAAACTTCCTCCATAATAGAAAGCTGAGAGAGACGACCACCACACATCTTCACAAACTCGACAAAGGCACTGCAAGAGACTTCACACTCTCCTAGGCCAACGGCTGACAGATACTTGCAACGTTCCGCAATACGGATCAGCTCCTCATCCAGCGGCCGCAATCCGTTGGCGCACACCACCAGTTCAACTAACCGAGGACATGTCATCCCAACGCGGCCAAGTACGTCTTTGCTTACTGATCTTCCAAAGTAAAGGTGAGTGACAGGTATTTCGTAACGAAAGAATGGGTCAAACTCTTCTTCATACAAGAAAAAGTACATGACTAAATTTACTTTAGGAGAATGCTTGATGAAAGCATCCCAGCTGCTCTTTTGAATCGTGTGGAACTGAGTCTGTCCAGGATTTTCACTGACAACATCAATGCGCAAGTGTTCTAACCTGACGTGTTTTTCAGAAGACAAAGCAAGCAGAAGCTCATCGCTCAGCAGATGGTAGTTCAGCGCCAATTCCCGTAAGCCATGACACTGGTCAGCCACGCAAAGGATACCTGGGAAAAGAGAACATTATGAAAGGGGTTGCACAGATAAATAACTGAACAAGAAGCACAAAACTGATTTTGTTTATGTATGTCAAGAGAGTACAAAGACCAGGTATTTCAACATGCAGTCAAGACCTAACATCACAACAAAACGGTACTGGACAACCAGAACATGAATCTTTTTCACATAAGTGTGGTCTTTTGACTTCTTTGTACCTACACATTAAGATACACATACAGTAATGCGACTACATTGCTGTTTCGCTAGGGAACCAAAGAAGTTAACACACTGCATTGTATACTTTCCTGTGGGAGCTGATTCTCATGTGACAAACAAATTAAAAACATACTTTTGACTGTTCTGCCCTTCTGTAAGGCCACATATACACAAATTCAATTTTGTACAGGGGGCTTACTCATAATAAAAGTATTTCCCTAGCCTGCTCTGGAAGAACTGCTGTCCCTCTCTGTGGCTGACAAAGCAGCCACGAATAAAATCTGTCACCTGAGGGAAGCAAGCGTAAAATGAATGCTAGGTTTTAATTCAATACAGAACTTGCTGCTGTCAGTATTTGTTCTTTCTAGCAAAGCGCAAATACTTACATTTGGAAAAGCAACAGCAAAAGAGAAGGAAAACACTGAAAAATGGGAGCAGTAATTCCTAGAACAGTGATTTTCAGACTCTCCCTTTAATGAATTAATATAACCTGCTGCTCACTGAAGACAAAGCCATTAACAAGAAGAATTCAGTTCAGTCTGTAAAGTTTCCACTCATCCTATTTCCAGATACAAGCAAAAGGTACCACACTGGTAACAGTGCTAAAAAAAAGCACTAAAAAAAAAAGCATACAGTCCTTTGCATTTCATGTGACCCAGAAAACTGTGTGAAATTCAGGATATGGTCTTTCCATTAATAGAGGAGATGAGAACACAGCATTTAATATGCCACTGAAAAACCTGAGCTCAATAGACTATAGCTTTGAAGCAGTGGGAAGAAGTACAGAAAAACAGCGGTTATTTTAAGATGCAGTTATTAAACTCAAAAGCCTGTACTGACTTTAAAAATACTTTCTTTAAAAAAGTTACCATAAAAATATTGCAATGCATGAATATATATAGGAAAAGCGTATGTATTTTCCACCTAAGGATCTGCAAGAACACATGCATCAGAAGCTCTTCTAATTGTATCAAATACTGACCTTTCGAATAGAGAAAGTTTGTTAAGTGAATAAAAAACCACAGAATTTAGGTAAGCAGAATTTTAACCAAACTCTTATTGCAACTATTTCCTGTAAAAACAGTGTATATATGTAAGCGCATTCATTATTTCATTCAGGGGAGAGGGTATGGTATCAAAGATGAAGTGAAAATCCAGGAATTTTTTTTTTTTTTTTTTAAATTGGAGTACAAAATTAGAATAACCTTAGAAATACCTTCTACACATTCCAGATATCATTTCCTGTCCTTAAGTCATAACAAAGTTACCCTTACAGCAATACTCCCATACGAGCTACCATGGCCCCTCCATTTAAGCAGACTCATGCATGCTGCTTCGTAGAGATACATTGTTTCACCACTACACAGTTTCAGAAAACAACTTGCTACAAATTTAGCATCCAAACCAGCTTGTTATCCAACTGCCATCCTTCAAACAATAATCTTTGTTAATTGTAAGGGCGCGTTATTGACTAGTGTAATGCAAAAAGGGAAGAACTGAGGTTCAACTTGCCACAGTTCTTTTATGGGTCTAGGACTGCATATCCCTGTCACATACAGGCAATGAAATGATATATCCTGCATATAGAACTGACAATGAATACAGTGTAGACGGTTACTGGAGAGCCTGCCTGGAGCCCAAGCTGCAAGTGGTGCATTCATACAGCACAGATTTGCATCAACGCCCACCACCCCCCCGCTCTACTAAACTGCTGATGCAGAAACACCCTACGCCTTGCTTTTCCCCCCGTCCCCCATTCAAAGAGAAGCAACCCACCTATCCTCAAAGCAGCGCAGAAACACAGCCGTTACAGAAATGCTGTCAGTTCCCTCTGTTCCAGTAGCTAATATTTCAGGTAATATCAGGTAATAATCAACAGTACATCAATATGGATTTTAAAATAACTGTTACTTTGTTTTACAAGGCACTGCTGCAGTTCTGATGCAAGTTAAAGTTCAGAGAGGAAACAGCAAGCAGAAGAAGCTTGAGAGGTGTTCACAAAGTTTAGAAACAAACCACTGCCTTAGTTTCTCCAGCCCAAACCCAAACATTCCTCTGTCTTTGTACAGTAATTTAGGGATTATTCAAAAGCATCTTCTAGAATCAATTCAGTCTTATATCAATCTTTTTCCTTTATCCCCGCAGTAGTGGAGTCTCTCTTGCACTACTTGCATTATTCTCTGTCCTTCACTAACAAAATCCTTAAGAACTGATCTAGTACTGAACATTACGCCCACCCCCCAAACTGCAATTTGAAGGCATATTATACAATTTTAAGCGCATCTGTAAGTAATTAGTTTTGCATAATTCATGGCTATTTTGGTTCAATTAAAGTTTTTTCCACATTTATAGTGGCCTGCTAATTATAATATTCCCAATAGGAAAAGAATCCAGGTACATCTTGGTGCTCCAAGTTTCTCATTTTCCTTAAAGGTCTAATTTTTGCAGCCTGTCTGCTCTGAAGCCAACTATCCCGATACCAGCTCCTTTCTTATGTTCTATTTTTTCTCCATCTCAAGGCACACCCAGACTCAAATTAAGCAATCAAACTCTCCTGCTGTTTGCTTCGCATTCTCTGGTTTTGTCACTAATGCATTGTACAAGATACATCAGACAAAATACACCAAACAACTTCGTAAACCTGTGTCCTCTCCCAAATTATCAAGTGCGTGATGTTCCATAAAACCTTCCAGCAAGGATTAGCCACAAGCCAGCAGAGTCTGCTGGAGCTGACAGGTTGCTCTTGGATCAAAGTCCAAGGAAATTACTCTTTGCCTAACTACAAATTACTGCTGCAGCCTCTTCCTCCTGAGACACATTATGGCTCCTGTACTTCTCACACACAAGGATTCTCAAATGAAATGTTAAGTCAGAAAAAAACCAGTCACTCAAGCTAATTTAAACAACTCCCTATCTATTATTACAAAGCTTTGAAGGAAATAACATTCCAGTTAACACGCTGGTGAAGACTTGGCTGGAAAAATCTGCTGCAAAACAAACCTGCATTTTCAGGACTTTTTTTATACAAAACCAAACACAAGGTTTTGTCTGACAGCTAACATTTGCAAAAGGTATTAAGTTTGTGTTTAGTTTGTTATCACTACCGCAACATGCTCTCTGCTATGGTATCATTTTCCCCCCAGTGAATTTTACATATAACATACCTAATATTTACAGACTGAAAATATTTGGATGAAGAAAGCTACAGTGACTACAGTAGTTTCTACTTATCCTCAGAACAGCAATTTAACTAAGTTGCCAGCATCTCATTTATAATTCCTCTTCCATTTCTCAGTGTAAAACAGATTCACAGTCCATCAACTTAACAATCTTGCTCTGCATTGCGTAAGTATTCCACAAACGTTAATTCTATGAACTTCAAGAATCTCAGTGCTTTCATTCTGATATGAGCTGGCTTCATTCTTGCTATAAACACCCTTCAGAGTGCTAACGAAGTACATTTGGTAACGGCAGAAGTTCTGCACTGCTCAGTCGCATCTCTCCTTTGTTGATGCTGTCTGCAGTTAACCTCCAGTAAAAGATTAAATTGCTCGCTTTCAGAATGACTAAACCAGCATCTTCATAATCCCTGACATTGCAACACTCAAAACTCATACATAATGAGCCGCAGAAAAAGAACTCATATTCCAAAAAAGCTTATTTATACTGGAATACTTAAATAGTCATTGCAAAAGTAGTACGCTATCAAGTCAATACATACAAGTTCCACTAGAGCTTAATCATTTGTCCAGAGCAGAGGTGCATTATTGTATTATTAGCTCAGTATTGACTCTGCAAGTGGTGGGATGGAAGGATTGACAACCAGTTGAATTAGTATTTGATTCAGTGACAGTTGCTGTAGATACCGCATTCATCCTCACTCTCACCCCACCCCTGTTGTTTCAGGAGTTTACTGGTCTCAGACAGAATGTAATGCACACATTTTAAAAAACGAGAACACGGTAGCTTACCAGCTGGAGAAACATGAGGACAGCTGCTCATTTTCAACAGTTTGAGCGTGTCACTGTTGTTAGCCACTAGCACTTTGAGAGATGGATCATCTACTGGTGTATCATCAATCTTAAGTGAAGAGAGGGATTTGGAGTTTACAAACACCACTGTCAGTGCAGAAATAAAGTGAGACTGGAAGAAAAAAAAAGTTTAAATGAAACAGTAGTATCCAAAATAAAAGTTTCAGTAGTTTCACACTGTACACAGCAGTCTTAGTTTTCTTTTACTCACTGACAGCATTTGGAGAAAAGGCATTCTTTTGATATTGCATAATTAAAAATTAATGCTAAAATTGACAATTTTTTGTGTAGAGGAAGTATAATAATTTTTTGCTATCAGTCTATGTATCTGGCAAATCAGAATGTCTAACAAACATAAACCAAGAACATGACTCGGGACAATCCACGGCACAAACTTAAATTTATAGAAAGACCACGAGCAAAGAGAAAGCCTAGAAGCTCTAATTTTGAGAATAATTTGCAAGTTGCACTCCAAAGAAGCATCTTCTAGAAGCAGAGCCAAGGAGCAGGTGATCAACTAATTACCAATTAAGCAGTATAGACAATATAGGTGCAGTGCTCAAGGTTGCTCCTCAGTGTTTTTATGTAACCGCTAAAACTTACCAGTAAAGACACCTTAACTTGAAAAACACTGACTGAAGAGCAGATGCAACAGTGCTTGTAGAAATCATTGGTGATTTGAAGGAAGTGAATAATTAGCTTACCTTCATGATTTCTTACAAAATTGACTGAACAGAAGACCTTAAAAAAAAAAGCACCTCCTCCATGCACTACATTAAGTATCCCATAAAATTACCTGCTACTTTGATTTCAGTACTGTTTTGCTCTCAGCCACATGCACCTGTAGAATTCTGAATAGAGTTATATGAGAGAAGGCCTAATACAGTTATATGAGACAAGGCCTGGCAGCAGTACTATGGAAACAGGAAGTTAAAATCAGAAGCATTAGGCATTTTGGCTTTAGGGACCAATCCCAACTATCCTGACAATATGCTGATTATATACGTTATGTACTGAGAAAAAGGTCCTTTCAGAATACAGAGTGGAAATGTTATTAAAGTGTTAGGATTGTGTTTTAATTCTCTGTATTTAGAATGTAATTCCCTTCACTAAGAAGGCTATTAAATAGAAAGGTAAAAAAGTTAAACACATTTACAAAAGCAGGTAACTTGAAACTGTAGTTTGAAGAGCTAATGGAAGACAGATAATATCCCGAAATGTAAAAGCTGGTGATTTAACGTCTTTTCAATATTGCCGCATTTGTAGCCTATAGTAAGATTCTTTAAAAGATTCATGTAGAATGTGCTTAGCGAAAAGACTAGGCAACACAATGCCAAATGTGATTTACAAATATTTGCCAGATGTCATGTTACTTGAAAGCAGAAAAGTGCCGATGAAGATAATGGCAAGTAGTTCAGACTTCCTATACAGTCCTATTAAAAATAAAAAAAATAAGACAATTGTGTAGTGTTAGCCATTTTTTAGATCCATTCACCTTTTCCTGCTTGTCAACCAACAGGCCTGTTACTAACAGCTTCCCACAACAACTCATTCATGGTCCAATTAAATTCTTATGCTTCATTAGTGGTCTAAGAAAATTTAAAAGTCATTGCTGGTACCATATGTCAGTGACAATATTATTGGAGTGGTAAACATCAAAAGGCAAATTATGCCTAGAGCTGATTTCGCTTCATTCTGAACATATATTTTTAAAGGCCACATCTTATTAGGAACAAAAAAGGAAGCCTGTAGTTTAGAAGCCTTGAAGATGAGCAATACCATAGCACGAATGACTACAAATAGTTATTCAGCGAGCTGAATAGGACTATAACATATCCCTCCAGTGAAAATTAAGTAAGAGAGCTAAAACAGGATTCAGATTAAGAAACGAAACAATATGCAAGAGCTGAAATAACAAAGTATTGCTAACACACTGACACTGTGGATTTTTTCCACTGCATTCAGGTTTTCTTATGGGCACACTGAAAGAGGAAAAAAAAAAATCATACAAAATCTAATTAAAGATCTGGAAAGCCTCTTTGAAAATTAAGGATTAAAAATACATATTCAAGAGAATTACATGACGCGGCTGTCAAGGATAATAATTGATAATCCTCCTGTAGCTAACCTTGCTTAAACCCTATAGCCTACTTCCTTTCCTGAGGCTGTCCCTACTTCTTCCTTGTCCTTGTTGCCATCATCAGCAATGACGTCACTGAGATCCAGCTAATAGTCTACTTGTATCCAGCCCTTCACTTATATGCGGACTGAATTCAAGAATTGAGGCTGTGAGACATCCAAGATGTTCCTGCCATAGAACAAGCTGCCCAGGCTACCGCAACCACTCCCTCGCTCCTCAACAACAGTACATTTCTACCTCACTAGCAAGAATTCTTGGTTAGAGAATTTAGAAAATTCACACCTTCTAACAAAGTCTAACTTTTGGTAAACATGCAAGGTAAAAAAAAAATCTGACGAAGTTTCAGAAATACAGTGCGCTTTGCCTAAGAATCTGATGCTTGACTGCATGACATGAAGTACTGAAAATCACGATCATATCGCCTTCTAAAGTGAGCTCAAGGATAACATAATCCCTCCCTCAAGTCCACATGGATAAAACTCTGCCACTCGGTCAATTACAGTTGTCTCCTAAACATCCCCCACAGTCCCAGAGTCCAATTAGACAGACAGGAATTGTCTGGCCTCCTGATTTGCAACACATTGCTGACTATTACATCGAGGTCAATAGAACAAGGTCAGGACTAAGTTCTCATGTGATACAGAGAATAAGTGAAACAGTTATCCATCTTAGTATGACATCTTAGTTCCTCCCTTTAATAGAGCCCAGTAATGATTACCAAAGATTTGTACTTTTACAATAAAACTTTACGTAAAGTTATAGAAATACTGCTATGAACTGCTGCAATACTTGGCTATAGAAAAAAGCACACATCTTAAAATACCTTTGGTAAATCCATGAAGCTTGGCCGGGCAGTTGAAATTAGCCCAAGTGTTTTCAGTGAGCAATTCACAAGCTGTGACAAAATATCACAAGCAGCTTCTGCAGATTCCTTGCTACTGTCCACCTTAAAAAAAACCACAAAGACTTATTGTTCAGAAAACACTGCATCAAACACAGTTTACAAAAAAGCAGAATAGAGTAGATGTACTTGAACGTTTTTTTCAGTTTACCTTCTGAAATGTGATGTCAATAAAAACCACAAAACCCCTCATCAGGAATCCAACATCATCATTCTTTTTTCCCCACAAAAGTACATACCAAAAATCCAAGAAAATTTGCTATAAATTTACCACTATCCTAAACACTTTGGTAAAATTTAGCATGGTGAGGGGTCAGCTAAACAGTTTGCTCCAAGATATTCAATCCACATCAAATAATAAGAAAGCGGAGGTTCATTTGGGTCCAGAGTCTACCCCACTTCCTCTTTACATTCTTCCTTACCCAAATGCGGTAATTCTATAAACCCTTTAGTGTGTGGAAAAAACCTCCAGTGGATTTTCACCAACACTCAGATATGCTTTCTCGATAGCCTCTTACAACAGCAGACATGACAGTTTTGCAAACCTACAGAACAGTAAAATAACTGATCTTGTAATCAAGTCTAAGTCTACCATAAGCCATGCTACCTTGTCAGCAACTGATCTAAGTCCAATGAATGTTCATTTTCTGCACAAACACAAGCTGAAAAACCTCAGTTTTCAATAATGCAATCTTCCTTTGCCTACAAAAAAAATTTCCCAAGTTTTCAGCCCTGACAGAGAAGCAGTCAGTGCTTCTGACTGATGTATCCCATTCCTCGTGATTATCCTTGTTACTTAATATTTCCTGCGATCTAGTGTTCATTCTGCAACCCTAAAGGACAAGTGAAGGGACATGTTCAAGAAATGACACGGGTATCACCCTACCAATGAAAAGCATCTGAAATCCTTCGAAAACATTTGGTGCAAAGCAACGTAGACTGGAGATAGACACAGGAAGGCGATTCCAATACTGCTATAAATTTTCTTTATTCAGATACTGATAAAAACCCTGCAATCCTTGTAATAATCAGTTTACATGTGACACTGCATTAAGCAGTGGCAATACATATGACCAGGCAGAGCCGCCCCAGCTACCCACATGCTGATGATTCCTATACAAAAACTGCCAGATTTCAGAAACAAACAACTAGTATGTCCACCTTGCTGTAAGATCATTTCATTTCAAAATTTGTCACATAGCTGATGCATACACAGCCATGACTGTTTCACAGCACCCTTCCAAAACACAGCAATATGTAGGCCAATGTTAAAGGTCTTCATCTGCCGAAAATAATTCCATGGTGTTAACAAAGCCAGTTCTCACCAAATGGTATTTCTCAGCCAAGCACAACCAGTAGATACATCATCCTGTGCAAATCCCGTGTACTTTTTCAGTTAACTGAAAGTCAGCTGTGCTGAGATATCCCATATGTGGACAATCCCATACAGTTTAGTACTAAAACTGCTAGTTGCGTATTAGCAGTACTGAAGTGACTCTCTGTGCATTAGATGTTTTCTAACATGAATATTACATCCAGCTCCCTACAGGATGTGAAATGGGGAAATGCTCAATCTATGCATCCTCAGATAATTCTGAGGCAGGTACCCACACGTACAGTATTACCAAAAACTGAAGTATTTCTGCCCACTTGCTGAGGCAGAATTCTAAGCAGCTAAGATGCTATAAGAAAAAAAATAAAAATGCCCACCTAAAGGAATTAAGGCAATGAAAAGGTATGTTCAGAACTGTTATTCCAAGTTTTTGTCCAGAAAATATATCCAAATAAATAACTGAATTAGGAGGTAACCTCTATGCCTATATGCCCATTTACAGAACCCAGTTCTTCCGTATACCAGGCCTGAAAACAAGACTTACCACGCTGAGAGCTTCCATATTTCTATTTAAATAACTCACATTCCTAATCACAAAAATATATCATAAGCCTTTGCGAACATTTATCGATGTTCTTTAATTTTCAACACGTTAAAATGTTTTGATCGCAATTGTCATTTACCACTTATCATCAGTATTTCAATTACCAACATTAATTAAATCATACTTTCCATGCTTTGACATTTTTATAGATGAACCATCAAAACTGTCTCAAAGGTATCAGACATATTTCCTTAAAACATTCTGAATGAAAAAGAAGTAGGTTTAACAGATGCTTTTATTTTTACAAAATTACTTTTAAAAAGCCTCAAAAATACACTACCTTGAAGCTTACATACTGCAGGTGATTGGAATGCCTCTTTATTATTTGCTTGATTAGTTCAGGATGTGTAGCCCTCAAGTAAGACGTAGCTGGTTGATTCAGTTCAAACTCAAAACACCTCCAGAGATCAGGCATATGAAACACTTGGTTCCAGCTTCGGCAGACCTGCGATGCGTGAGCACGGTCCAGAAGGGGCAAGTACTGAAACACCTGCAGGATAATGTCTTGAAGCAGGTTTGCCCAGTCAGGACTCTGCACAGCTACGGTTTTCTCGTCTATAACCTTGTGTCTCTTGGATTCTTTCTCAGTTGTCGCTTCAGACGAACTGCTGTTGGCCTCATCAGTTTTCCTTCCTCGTTTCATTCTATAAAAATGCCAAAAAAAAAAAATCCATAAATTTTATAAATGTAACAGAGCTAAGAACAATACTAATAGAAAACTGTGGAGATGAAAAAGTACGTTTTCTGTAACAACACTTTTGCAGATTGGGTTTTTTTTCTCCCCTATATGAAGGAAAAAAACAAAACAACCAACCACCAAGTAGCAATGAATTTGAAGTGGTAGTCTAAAAATAACTTTACCATCTAAACACATATCTTTAATATTCCTTCCTTAATCATTAACAGTGACAATCCATTTCTAACAGTCACTCTCCTTTGAGTGTTTCGCTTTTGTGTTTGAGAATACTTTGAACCTGATTTGTTTTACTGCTTTGATTATCACTCTACTTTCCTACTGATGAAAAGATATTCTTCTGAACAATTTTGTGAACACTGACATTCATATTACTGCCCCAGTCCTATTTACCTAGCAAAAGTCACGCAAGAAAGTAAATAATGAGTGTATGGATCTTTGCAGGCATTGCATCTTGCAGATGTTGTATCTGTCCTATTCATTTTTATTCCCAGACAGAAAGAACCTTTTCTTTATTTATTTTATTTTAAACAATGGTTACTTCAATACCCATCTTTTTAAAATCAGTATCCTTAAAAAACATATTTCATCAAGAACATTGGCGTGCTTTCATTTTTCCAACTAACTAGTAAGTAGGGATTATGAAAGATTTACAGTAATAGTGTGGAAGTTTCAACCCACAAAAAAAAAGTTTACAGAAGAGTCAGCAAACTTTTTTCAAAATCCTATTAAATTTAGCAAGTCTAAGGTAAAATGTTATTCTCAGTAGCATATACTTCTTCCATAGTGACCTCTTACAGAAGTTCTACCTTATATTACATTATTAAAGAGGAAATAAAACCCACCACTATATAAGTCTGAAGTAAATCTAGCATTGGGTTTTGATCAAAGTGTGTTCTTTTGTACATGCCAGCTCACAGTTGAACTTAGCATCCAATCATTTATTTTTTAAAAGCCTCAATGCAATGCACATCATATCCTAAAAGACTAGGAACGAGACCTCACACTGAACTACAATACATTCAACTCTAGTCTCTAAAAAGCTAAGAGAATCCAGGGCTGGGATGGGCTTGTATGGGCTTGTATAAGCCCCCCCCAGCCCCCATGATTTCTATAAGATAAACATGGACTTCATACACAGCAAAATCATTCTGGTTTAACACTCAACTACAATTACACATTTATTTTTATGAATTATCATATGCCCAGTACATTTGGGACCCAGACAATTAACTTTCCCTGCTATGTACTGCAACTAAGTAAAAGTTTAGAAGTCTTTTTTAAAACCAAGTGTAATACACGAGACCTACAACTGAAAAATTATACTGTTTGTTATCCAATGCATTATAAATTATTTTCTCAAAGCCAGCATCTCCTTACCGATCTTCAAAACACTTTAATCCTACCTACTCACATACCTGCTCACAAAAGCAAGCTATCACTTAAGGTCTAAAGCTATTCATAAAATGATGTAAACAAACCAGAGCATACTGTCACGAAAGACTGATGAACAGAATTTGTCTCTTGATTTTTTTCAACTTAATTTTTTATCCCAGTAGCGCTTCAGGGCAAGCATAAGATGAAAACACTATTGGGGAAAAATCTCTACTTGCTTCCTGAGAACCATTTACTGTGATTCACAGCTCATGACTATGAAAGTGTGCAAAACATGACTCTAGTGCTGGAACAAGCTTTCCATCCCAGAGAGAGTTCTGCTGCTGAGCCACTAACTTCACCGGTACAGGACAAAAGCGAAAAAAACTGAATAGTGACTTAGAATTGACTGCAACTAACAAAAAGATGAAGGAACTGGATTTTGCAACTGTGAAAACTGAATAGTTAAAACTAATCAAGAATTAGATTAGCAAATGCACTGTAAACCTGTCATGTTTATGTTTAACTGCTAAGCATAGTCCCAGAATATTATTTGTAATAAGCTAGTCTGAAATGCAATATTCCTTTAAACTTTAGGCTAAACAGATATTCCAAACAACTAGGTTATAACGAGCAATTACCATACACTTGCCAAATTTGGGATAGCGTGTTTGATGTCTTCAAGTATTTCCAAAGCAACCTCCTGTTAATCTGTAAAAAGCTACACAAGGTAACTGTTAGACTTGGCTCTCCAAGTCTTCCGTTACAGAGATCCTGACTCATCTTTTGCTAATAAGGTAATATAGGTGCATAAATTTTCTAGTTAGGTAGACTACTTTTATCACAGCATTAGAGGGTCAAGTCGTGCATTTTCTCCCTTATCACATTATAGGGGCTATTGTGCATGTACAGTGGAGTCGATTCACACACACAGCACATTTACTATAACTGATCTTTTCAAAGACACAAGCACTAGACGAGGCACTTTTTTTTTTTTCTTCAGGAAAATAAAAGACCAGGAATGAGCTGCCACTGACAAAACCCTATGAATTTTTCAGATGGAAAAATAACCTCTGAGACATGACTGACAGAAATGGACTGGGTCACGAACAGCCAACTTACAAGCTCCACCTCTGAGTTAACTTCAATGAGTTCTAAATAGTTAATATATGCTGGTTACAGACCAAAACCCTCTCCTGAAATTGTGGGGTACTATCCAAAGTTTTTATAGACAGACAATGAAGAAAAGAGACAATACGGCCATCACTAAAGCTATACTGATGATGAATTTCAGGTCACAGTCTTCCAAGAAAATAAAATGCTACGTGTTCTAAGTGCCGTGGCTTGAATAGTAGGGGATGGTAAATGACATTTCCAGACAACTTTTTTGTTACCAACATCTTGGATGCTCCTGTAATTGAAAACAGAGAGTAATCATAAGTTTTCAAAAATATTTCCTTGTGGCACTTTTTCAAAAGAGAAAAAAGTATCTAAGCTCAAGACCAAAAAATAGAATTTTAAGAATCATATGACTGTTTTGTCAACTAATTTCTAATTAATTTGTTCGTCTAATTTTTGTCATTTGTTTCAGAATATAAAGTATCAAAATAGCTTTTAAAAATATAACTGGTTTCAACCTCTTAACGTGCCTAACAATAAACAGTAAAAAATTTAAAAGAATCCATATTTGCCTACAGAAGTTTGAAGTAATCTAAAAATTATTTATAAAAAAAAAAAAAGAGGCCACTTGAGAGAGTAAACCTTTCTGCAAACTTAATATAGGAACAGGCAAATGCCATTAGGCAGTTCACTTTGCTTTGTGTATCTGTGACAGTCTAAAGATCTAACCATTTTAAATCCAAGGCCAAGAGAAATAACTTTTCAGTGAGGAAGACACTGATGCAAAATTCCATGCTAGCATATTACTGTATAGGTGCAACCTATTTTACAAACAGTGATTGCTTATCACTTTTTACTACACATCAATCTTGCTTTTAACTGTCTCTGGCATAATCAGGACTCACTTATCACTGATCAGTTTTTCCACATTGCTGCTATAATCAACTTTGCTTTAAAAATCTAAGATCTTGACAGAAAGGAGAAAAACAAAACAAAGCAAACCCAAACAAACAAACAACGAAAAGTAACCCGAACTCTATCAGGACAGAAAGATGTGTGAAATCAGGATGCCCGACTCTGAAGACTTTCCAAGTAAATTTCTCAACCTGTTATAGTAACTTGGTTCTGAACTCCGCATCTGGGCGCAACCCACGCTATCTTCTTTGCAATACAGTCATGTTCAGCCATAATCACACAGCTCAGTCACCAAGTAAGAGGAGGAGCAAAGCACATGCTTAACATTGTTTTTACTGCTGAGTAAGGGAGTAAGGTGCAGACAACACAATGGCAGTTTAAAAAAAAAAAAAAAAAAACAACAAACAAAACAAACCCAAACCGTGCACGGCTGTTTACATCCTGCTGATAACGCTTTCTCATGAACAAGCCTAACTGAGGTCCCTGTGTTGTTTCACACCTGAAGTTAAGGCTGTTCTAGGAACAAAGAGAGGCGTGCGTGCTCTAATGGGGAGAGGGCGAACCGAAACAGGGGGCGACCCACACACAAACCTAACCCCGAAAAACCAGCTCCGCTAAAAACGAGGGACTGACAATTTATGACTGTTATTAGGAGGAGGCAGCGATGCTCTGTGAACACCGAGGGTCGGTTTTAAGCCCCGATGCTCCCGGAGACGCTTCACCTCAGGGTCCGCTCCTTCCGGCCCAGCCCAGCGCCGCGGGGCTCTTACAGACGGCCGGGACTGAGCTCCGCTCCCGTGCAGGGCCCCAAGCTCCTGCCGCCCCCACTGCTCGGACCCCCTTCTCCTCCCTCCATCGGCAGCACAGCCGGGCTCCCCGACGAAAGCCCTGCTGCGCTGCGGCCGCCGCCCGCCCCCTTCCAGTCCCTTCACCTGGCGGCTCCCCGCTGCGCTTCGCATTAACCGGGACTCGGGCCGTGCTGGCGCCTCCGCTCCGGCCACATCGGCTCCCTCCACCGAAGCCGAGCCCAGTGACTTCTTCTTCTTCGCCGCCGCCGCCTCCTCCTCCTCCGCCCGGCTGCCCGTCCCGTCCCGTCCCGCCCGCGTACGCTGCCTCCCTCCTTCCCTCCCTCTCTGTTTACTTCCCAGCAGCGGAAGCGACGCAAACCATCCAAAATGGCGCCGGGCGGGATGGGAGGAGACGCCCCCTTCCCCCCCCCCTCAACCGCTCGCGGGGGCGGTGCGTGCCTGGCGTTAGGCGGCGGTTGCCCGCCGTTAACGGCCACCCCGCAGCCGTTACCCCGGCGGCGGTCCCCCTGCCGGGGGAACAGCCGGCTTGTCTTCTTCCCGCCTGCCTCGGCTCGGCTGCTAAGAGCCCCCTGCCCCGGTGTACGCCGCCTCACCGGGTCGCCGCGGCTTCGCCTGTCCGCCGCACTGCGCGGTGCCAAGGCCCGGGCTGCCTGGAGCCTCCCCGTCAGGTGCTCGGCGGGCAGGAAAGGGAGGAGTGAAGTCTGGAAAAGAATAACCGGGGGTGATACTGGCGGAGAAGCTGGATCTTCATCACTGGTAGAGCCAATTATCTCGGTGATTTGGAAGCTCCGTGCTAGGCTAGCCTTAGGAATAAATGTAATGGAGCAAGCAAACAATCGTTGCTTTGTGGGCCCAGCAGGCACTGGAAATGGACTGCTTGGGATATTGCCAGGCAAAGGAGACCGTGGTGTGGGACAATTCCCTTGGATTGCGAATGCCTTATTATGATGTGTTCCCTGCATACGCAGTCTATCACATACAGCACATTTTTCAATCCTGTACGTGGCTGAAAGCTTAAAAGTTGTTAGGATTCCCAAAGCTTTTTTTACTTTTTGCAAGCTCTAATAAATTGCTGCTTGAATTTTTAGGTTCAGGCTAGTGGTTACGATCCCAATTCCCGTCATTAAGTTACTTGGAAACAGCCAGCTGTGGCCCAATGCTCTCCCCAGTCTTGAAATACCTTCAAGACCAGGTGGCAGCTCTTCGGTGATCTCTCAAATGTCACCATCCCAGAGTTCTTCAAGAAGCACCTTATATAAAAAAAGTCTTCAACAGCATTTTCTTGCATGCTTAGTCTGTTAAAAATGAATATTTTATTTTTTTTACTTTCAGTTCTAAGTCTAGTCCCTTGAGATTATTGGTGGGGAAAAAAATGACTTGCATAGAAATAGCAATGTTTTTCAGTGAGAAATGTTCATTTTAATGTTTAATTTATATGAGAGAATATTCTCTTTTTCTCCAATTCAAAATGTCTTGAGATATTTATAATGTCTTGTCAGCCATTATAGTTCTGTGTGTTTTTATAAATCTCCATCCAGCCTTCAGCTTTTCAGGAAATGCATCAAAAACCTGGAAATAAGAGGTGGGTTATCACCTCACCTTGTGCAGCTTAATGCACATCTCAGACATCCTTGTGATAGCATGTAATAGCAAATATGTGACTGTGTGACTTGTTCAGTTGTACAGAACGGCTACACAAACCTTGGTAGATAATGAGGTGTGTTTATGGCTGAAGCCAATACTGTCAAGAAAACTGAAATAACTGGTTTGCTCTCCTCACCTGGAAATATTCAGTATCTTCCATTCTCGCTGTTTAGGAATTATTCTTTCAGCCCCATGTTCCAGTTCTCTAAAGGTGGGAAGGTAACAGCCCCCACTTACAGTTTCTAGTAATGACAAGTTATATTTGCAAGTATATAACTTGCAAGCTGCTGGAGATGTGGGAGAGGAATGTAGACTCGGAGTACAAAGGGCTGACCCAGACCTGGGCCCAGTACCTGGGGAGAAGGATCTATTATTTATCAATGAACGCGGAGCAAACAGCCACATCTCCCTTATTATTTTGGGGCAGCATTACGCTGATGATGTGATGTGACTGATCCATGTCTTGTGAAGTTGGTAGAAATACCTTGTCACCAAGATTAATGCTCTGATCAAATTCTGGTGTCTGCAGAAAAATAAAAAAGGAGCATCTTGAGGCAAAAAATAATCTTTTCTGGGTCTGAGTAGAAGTCTCGGGAGGGGTAACAGGGCTACAATTTCATTAATTTTGATGTAATATTCTTTTAAACCCCCTACTGCATTATCTGAGTTTAGATGTATTGACTTACTGGGGGAGACTTCTTACAGTACCTTGCAGTTTTATTTTGCTGCCTGATATTTGGAGTAAACAAAGTTTGCTTCAATGCCTGTGCCCTTATTTGCTTTGTTGTAATTGCCTGTGTTTTAGGCACACTAAGCGTAGGAGGAAAAGAAGTGCAGAAGGAACTCTCTGCATCGCTCTATTTGGGGGCATAGCAGCCAAAATCGGCAAGAAAGGCAGCTGCAGCTCTATACTTGGAGCCAAATCAGGCCCTGGACGTGGTGCAGAGCACTCACAACAGTGTCTGTGATGTCTGTTGGCAAAGCATGAAAACTGTGGAGTTTACTAGAATTGAATAAAAGAAAACATAGAGGCAGCTGGTGGTGTGGACACCCTCTCCCGGCACCTGGTGAGCCCGCAGTGTCTGGCTCTGGCTTAGCTGGTGGGTGAAGCCATGCTGTTTGTAGAGCTCTTGGACCCTGAGGTAGCTGGAGCTGAGAGAGGTGGCAGCAGGTTAAGAAAGGCCCAAATGGCAAAGGTCCAAAGACAACATTCAGAGGTCTGGGCTGGTCTGTAAAAAAGCTGTGGTGTTGCCAGCTGTGGCAGGGCACCATGAAGTGTTACTTAGTAACTTGAAAATCTTTAATAGGTATGTCTTCATAAGGTGGTGTCTCTGCCTTACTTATCACTTAACAGCAAATGAGTTTTTGAGAGGAGTATTTTAAATTATAAAGGTGAAGTTATTTTTATTTGTGTACATTTTTCATAGTGCCAGAAAAAGTTCAGGAGCCTGTACTGAGTCCTAGTGTGCAGAAACTGCCGTGTAATTTTTTATTTTTTATTTTTTTAATTTTTAATTTTTATAATTAATTTTTTTAATTTTTTTTTTTTAATTTTTTACTTTTCCAAAAGAGAAGGAGAAGCTCTCTGAAGTTTCAGTCCTTCTGGTTGGAGAGTCACTCACTTGTGGAAGAGAGTTGAAGCAGCCCTCACTATGATCATGTGAACATGAGGAACAGCCCACAGAGGCCCTTCCATAAAAGCCAAGAGAATGAATGGTAGTCGGTAACAGCATAGCGTCTGATGGGAGATCTCACCCCGTCAGGCTGAGGTCGTACAGGTACACCTTTTGCTATTTCAGCTGGCAGACTACCTGCCCTATGAAGCCTGCAGCAACATTGCAACTGCGAGGTCTTGGTTGCAAAATGCTGCAGCTTTTAGCACTGAAAGTTTCATCTGTGCTGATTTTCTGGCTATATTCAAATAGCTCGAAAGCAGTCACGCAGCAGCTGTGCTCCACCCAGGAAAAAAATGCTGAGGGGAAAACAACAGAAGAACTTTGAAGAGTTAAGTAACAAGAAAATAGACCAGATCCAGCTATGATGAAAGTACACGAGGCTTGCAGGCCACAAGTAGCCCACTCCAGTTTAATGAAAATACAAGCTGTGAAAAATATGGGGAGAATAGTGTGATGAGTCAGTGACTGAAGGACCTGTTCTAGGCTGCCTGTGACAATCTTATTCCTCAGCAGACTGTGCTGAAAAAGACAGAAAAACAGAACTTGTTCTTTAACGATGCCAAATGAAGTTACTGTTTTTCAGTGATGGATATCATCATTAGGCAAATTTGCCTTTTTTATCGTTTTAATACGTATACACAGGAAGATTTTCAAGGGGGCGGGAAGTGCTTACACTGTTAGAATACAATGTTAGGGACCGATAAAATAAGTATATGTTATCTATGGCCAACAAGGCCTTATAAAACAGGAGCTGAAACTCCCACATTTTTCAAAAAGTAGACAGAGGTAAAATGGTCCTAAAATAGAGACCCTCAACTTAAGGCCGCTTGGCTACAGAAAAATAAAAAGATAAAACTAAGGATGAGCAACAGCAGGATAGGGTGTTGCCTGCAATGGGCTGGTTACTTGATATTGTTGCTTATGCTTCTATGAAACCCGGGGATAATTGCTTTAAAAGGTTCCTCAAAACTCACTGTCTAAATATTATTTCTGTATCTAGAGTCTATAGTGATTCTTCCCAGATGAACTGCTCAGATGGTTGCTTCGTTGGTAAAAGCTATCATATCCCTCTGCTGTATTTTGTAAGATAGGATAGTAAAAATTGCCGTTTGCTGGAGGATCTCTGATACAGAAGTATCACGGGCCTGGCTATGTCTGGGAGTTCCATACAAACAGGCTGAATGTGCTGAGCCATGCAAATGGCAGCGCAGACAAGAACTGAACATTTCCATGGCATGGACCATGGAAAACAGCTGGCAGGAGAACAATACTGCTGGAAAAGGGTAGCACTATCTCATTGATAGGTTGACCTGACAACATGCTGGCAGCGGAGGTTTTTGGTTTACAGGAATTTTCTCTGTGTTCTGTGGGTCTCCCTGAAAATCACATCAGCTGGCTCTGCCAGTGGGTGAGGAGCTGACGTGATTAGCAAGCTAGCAGTGGTAAAGTTAAAATCCCAAACAGGCTTATTGCTAAGAGGGGGCTGGCATTTTTGTCGGGATTGGCCTTGGTACCAAGGCACTGAAGGAGGGAGCCTTTTGTAGCGTGTGAAATCGCTCTTGCACAGACAGTAATGCCGGTTTTCAAATACGGGTCCAGGACGCTGTTTCTAACTCCTGTATCCCAGCACTGGGGGCAAAATCCAGGTATTATTCACCAATTCCTTGAATGTATGAGTGTGCTGGAAGAACAGATCCAGTGTCCTGCCAGTAGGCACTTATTCATGGGAAATGTCAAATTCAGTCAGCAGTAAGACATTTGGGGCTTGCCAGAATGTAGGATTTGGCTGGTGGGACGTATGTAGTTGTGCCTAACCCCCATCAGGAGGGAAACAAAGATTTATGAACTCAGGCTATACAACACCACGCCAGGAGTATGGGAAAACCCAAAGGTGTAAAGGTAGAGATGACAGTCTTTTGAGTAACAATGTCTTGAACTGGGATGTTGTTGCACAAATCCTCTTTGTACTGGGGAAAATGGGGACAGAGGTTGATGCAGATGCGATGTGTCATCTCTACATTATGTGTATTGCAGCAAAACCCATGGGAGTGAGTTGCATTTATCCTGTACTCAGCATCATCCCTGTTGCTATTACTGCTCCTGGCAGAGTCCACTGGTACGACCTGCCTCCAGACAAATGCTTTTAAAGGGTTGTTCAGGTTCACCGGTCAAGTTTCTAAGACTCATTAGGAATGCTGTTAGGAATCAGCATTAGGATGGCAAATTACTGCTAGTGGACTATACCCTGCCTATTGTACTGGACCACCTGAATCTCCAAGTGTTTGGAGGTGGTACAGCTTTAAGTGACGTGACAGTGCTGCACATGTGGCCACCGTGGAGTGTGCATTCCCTGTGTGGGCCAGTGTGTTTAATGCCATACTTCCCTCTTCTCATGGCTGCTCAGATGGAGTGGATGGCACAGGAGAGGCCTAGGAACGCAGCTGGGTGGAGTGTGAGTCCTTTCCAGGGCTGCTGACTGAGGAGAAAGGATAAACTGTGCAGGGGAGGATGTACACAAAGCTACATCACGCTGTCTCAGGAAAGGAATATTACTGAATGAACAGAAGGAGAGGTTAAAATAGAAGCTAAGAGCTAACATGGGCTGAGGGTGCTGAAATCACTTGGTCCATCCCCAAGCAGGGAGCTCCTCCCCTACCAAGGAGTGGTGCTCACTCATGCAAATAGCTATAGCGAGAAGCCAAGCTACAAGCAGGTAGCCATATGAGGGATTCATGCAAAAAAGGAGCAGTTTTACTAAAGGACACATCCCCAAATGACCCTCAGTGGTGCAGTGTGCCTTCCTGTGGCCTCATGTAGGGCAGTAATGGGCCACAAGTAGAGAGCCAGAGGTTCAGGGGCTACCTGCACCACTGCCATCCCTGCCAGATGGGGCTCCTGCAGGCTGGTTTCTTCCTCTGCCGCGTATAATTGAGGAACTCCATGGGTGCAGCCCCGCACTGATGACTTTACTGATGTCAGAACAAACTGGAGCTGTAAATAACTGACCTATAGATGCTACGATTGTCATTCTGGTATTGTCTTCCTTGTAGAGCCTTGTTTATTGTCCAGTTTGATTTATAGATAGACGATGTGCTCTACGTAGAAGAAAAAGTGCAAGTAGTGACCAATGGAAATGATGCTTTGTGTATATCAGCTGCTACACCAGTACCCAGGGAAGATGGCGCAAGTGGTTGTGGCCCAGTGGGCTGCAGAAAGGAGTGGGACCGTAGAAGCAATGCCATGATGGTGGTAGTAAATGGCACTGCATGTGCTGCTCAGCAGCTAACCCAAAGCAATGCCTCAAGTACTGTTTAAGGCTTTCAGTGGCCAAACCCCCTATTAGGTACAGCATGGGAAGAAACCGTTACATCCAAAGTGACTGAATTTCAACCAGTGGCAGACAGCCTACGTGAAATCTTGGGGCAAGAGCACAGAGCGCCATCTCAGGTGCCTCCTCTATCCCAACATGCTGCGGAGGTGGCCACTACCTGAGAAGACTCACTGGCTAGTTGGCAGGGGACATCTTTGGGCAATTATCAATGACTAGCGATGCCCTGTTACACTGCTTGCTGTGCTATTGATGATGATCAGTTTGTTGTTCTGTATTTGGTCGCATCTATGTAGGTGTACCTGGTGAAGATCCTGCCACCTTGGTAGCACAAAGTTCATCCCTACTAGACCCCAGCAATGAGAGCAGGGGATGTGATACCGCAGCCCTTCCGGTATGCCTTGGGCTGAGGGACATGAGGCATCTGTGGTACAACTACTGCACATTCAGTCACATGCAATGTCTGGCATGGGTTAAGGAGGGGGCTGTGACAAAAACCTATGAAGTTTTGAGTTATAGCCTGAACAACTGGGTGATCCTGAAGCTCCCTGTCTAGCTTCTGCGTAGGCGAAACAACAAACTAACTTAGTACAATGTGATTAATGAAAACATTTTGTAAGGACCAAGATTATCAGGCCCTGATGATGACCGGCTAATTGTCTGTGCCTTATTAACTTTTACTGTTAATTTTGTGCTCAGTGGGTGGATACACCCCTGAAAGTTTAAGCTATTTGTAAACTGACGATCTATGATGTGAGTGGGAGTACTGTGGCCTCGCCTTGGCCAGGAGCTGAGTTTGGTATGAATTAGCCGAGTGTGGTGAGCTGTGGCAAACAGGGCGGTGCAGACAAGAACTGAGTATTTCCATTGCGTGGGCTGGGGATCAACACCTGACAGAAAAGCACGTGAGACTGCTGGAAAAGCGTACAGCAATCTTATTGTGGACTGATCTGATTAGTGGCCTGTACTGGCATCTGGCTATAATCAGCAGTAGAGATCGGTGCGGGGGGAGATGCGGTGACGTGAATGTCTGACACAGGATCGGAGCGGAGTGTCTGAGGTGCAGCCATTATGCGTGGGAGCTGTGCTCTACCTAAGAGCCTGGTGCTCATGCTCAGCTGTGCCATCTCCCTGGAGTTGTGTTAGTTGTGTGTGAGAGAAACATTTCCCTGACACTGCCTAGCCCTCACTCAGTCCTCTTAATAAACTGAATGTAGCAGTATCATGTCCTTTCCCCACTGCAATCTCAGTTTCCTCAATTAATACTCATATTAACCTAAAATGAAAGAGAAGGCTGGAAAAGTAAAAAACCGAATTAATTTGTAACTGTGGTGCTACACTCAGAAATTTTCTAAAAAGGATAGTGGTCAGACACTACAGATTTTTCTGCTCTCTGTAACTAGTTTTTCCATAATTTAAGACCCACAAGGACCTATGTCAAGAATCTAGGCATAAACCCACACCAAATTACACGCATTAATCTTTCACTGTAGTTAATTTGTCTTTCTTCAACATCCTTTTTGGGCAAGAGTTTTCTTTTTGTATTGTCTTTTAATAAGTCCTCATCGAGTCAGTTTATGATGAGAAAGATGACTTTTTCTAAACCAAACACCCTCTGAATTTTCTGTTACAGACATCTAATCCATGACCTGGGAACATGGAAGTGCTGAAATCCGTGGTGTAAACGCAGCCATACCTCTTACATACTTTTGACACCTGCATTATGAACACTTAAGGTTCCTCTTTGCGTACTCATACAGGGAAAAAAAAAATATCCCTCTAAAGCCATCTTATATTGGCTTTAAAGTGGTACAGCATACACTGTACACTGGATTTGGCAGCCCCAGGGTCTGCTATGTGTGGTCAGCCGGGAAAAGCAGCAGTGCCCAGCCTGACTTGGGTGCTGCTCCTCCTGCTCCCCATCCACATGGCAGCTCCCCTCCTGCACACCGGGGTGCAGGAAGAGGCTCCTAAAATGGAGAAACAGTAGCTAGAAAGCAATGGAAGGAGCAAAAGGGCTTGTCTGTGGTGGATTAGGACAGAAATCAGCACCTGAGAGTCCCGGTGACGAGCAGCGGAGGCAGCAATGTGAGGCTTTGAGTGTAGATGAGAAGTAGGGAGTGAGGCGGGGGCTGAGTTCTGAAGGAGTGAGGCATCTAAATAGTATGATAGGCAGATCCTTAATAAACACACTGGGCTTTGCTTTTTTCCAGCTTCTGTCCTGTGTACACCCTGTTGTACTCTAACCACTGGTTTAATACCACTGGTATAATCCAAATTGACTGCAGTACCTCCCAACTAAATAGCTATATTAATTCTGATAACCCTACAGCACATTTCTTGTATGATGAGTTGAAGAGTCTGTAGAACCATTCTGAAGTGACTTGGGGCACGTCCAATAGGAGTTCACAGATTGTAGATACAGGATCGTCAAGTATTGAGTAAGGAAGTTACTTTTTTAAATAAAAGCACTTAGTCTTTTTATGGTCCATAGTATATCTTCAGGAATTATCTGGCAAAAATAAAAAAATGACCCAACAAACCTCAGGCCACAACGTCTACCCTTCACCCACCAGAATGTGTGGAGTGCTAGGGCAGAGGAAAGGCTGATGATCTGTTTACAAAGAAAAAAACCCAACACATTAACCAGGGAACGTGGAGCCACAAACATGGAAGAGCATGTCAAACTTTGACCTTTCACTCTTTGTATTTCAATTTCCTCTCAAAAAAAAAGTCTGCCCTGGTGCTGAAGGCCGTGGTGTCTTGGGTCCAAAATATTGCTTCTGCTTCAGACTGCAGAATAGGTTGTGATGACTTGACTTGGAAAAGGCACATTGTAGTCATCTATATTCAAGTGGCTTGTGTTTTATATTGAGATGAAATGAACCACATGCCAGAAGTTTCTGCCCCTCTCCACTGAAGATGACTACGTCTGAGGTAAACACCTACAGTATGGACATAATCTGGACAGGTGAGTCGTACTCTGTTTCCAAAAGTCAGGTACAATGTAGGAAGTATCTTGACTCTTCAAAGATGCTGAATAAAAGCACCACATTGGCTTCCTCCTAACATTCAAATAAAGGTTTAACGCGATTTGAAACTGTTGGTGATTTTTTTGTGGAATGAAGGGCTTCATCATTGCAGATACAAGACCAGTCTTTCTCTTGCCTACTTGTTATTCTTTATGTCCATTGCAAGTTAAGTTTTATCTTGTACCTTTTCCCCCCTGCTATTCATCTGTAGTAATTTGATTTCATTTCCTTTTCTTTTTTTTTTCTTTTTTTTGAAATATATGATTCCTGACTTGGCTAAGCTCACTGCTTAGTACAAGTTATATCCTTCGTTTGCACTAGGACAGCTGCTGGCTGTGATCTTAGTACAGCTGTTCTAAAGAAAACGTCAACTCCCCTAAATAATTTTTTTTTATTTACCCTTGATTCCTACAGGATCTTATCTAAGGCTTCAGTCAATTTACTGAAAATAATTTCTCTACCTTGTTTTCTCTCTCCTTTCCTTTCAGATTGATGAATCATAAAATCTTCATGGTTGGAAAGGACCTTTGAGATCATCGAGTCCAACCATACACACACACACAAAAAAAGAAACTCTACAATCTCTGTCACTAGAGAATGAATGTTGTCACTTCATGGTCGTTCTCATCTAAATTGCCTTTCAGTCATAATCAAATCTAGTAAAGCTGCCTTTTAGTTGCTTTCTCTACTTCATATAGCATATTTATTTCAAATGTATTCCAAGAACTTACCAAGCAGCCTATCTCCTGATGTATATCTTTGCAAATACATACCTACTAGTTAAAATTCCTCACTGTCACAAGTTCAGTTGTTTGGATGACTGTTAGTTGTTCAAAAACCAAAGAGCAAGCCCAGCGCAAGCCCTACGTTTGACCACCTTTGTCTCCACGCCTGCAACCTCTCCCACCCCCGCCGTGAATAAGGTAAGTTGTGCTTGAGGTGTGTGTTTTTCCCCAGCTATTCTGAAGTTCAGTCAGACATACACATTCCAGATGTCTGAAGTTAGGGGAAATGGAGCCCATGGTTCGGTCCAGTGAAGGTGCTCTGACCTATCTGAGTGCCATCTACCAATATTTTAAACGTGAGCGCAGTTGTTCATGTCTTTACTTGAAGCTATAGTTTGCTTTTCACTATAGAGGAGCAGAGGACCTGGGACTCTTATTAAATGAACATTTTGGGATTCATGGCAAAAGGCCATTTGTCCTAAAAGTGGGGGTGAAATTTTACTGAAGAGTCTTAATAATGGATAAAAATAATTTTAAATGGAGTCGTCTTCTATGTTTTAAAACATTGTTGGAAATTGAAATACAGTACTTCATATGAATGCTTCTACATTTATCCAGCTTCTCTTTTAGAGATTTGAGCAGCGCTCTTTGTGTCCTAAGTACTTCTATAACTACCAGTTTAAACAATAAACTTTCCTACTTTTTAAAAGAACCTGCTGAAATAAGTGTAAGAACCATCCCCCCCTCCTCCCCGCCCCGTTGTAAAAAACATTTCTGAAAATGGAGGCTTACACATTCATTAGACTTTCACTGTATAAAAATGTACAGTGGCTTTATTGACATGTACATTCCATTATGTTTACAGCTGCAAGATATGAGGCACACTCAGTATTGCACTTCATTAAAATTTCAGGCTCAAACATAACCCAGAAGTTTAAATGAAACTGCTGTTGTAATTTAATAATTCTTATACAGGACAAACATTGATACCTTTATATACAGTGTGATACTTGTTACATTTATGCCTTCCTAACACAATTTTTTTTTTTTTTTTATAACAGTCTAGGAAATAAACCAGAATATTCTTCTTTCCCATCCCCACTTGTGATGCGTTACAATTGTACAAGATTACAAAAAGTCAGTATACAATAATCAATTTTTTTTTCTTTCTCCTGAAAGCCAGCATCATTCATAGTCCACAGACACACAGATCCTTTAATAGCAATTATTTATTTGTAAATGTCCAATGTTTCCTAGCCGATGACTGTAATGGCCACATGCAAACACCTCACAAGTTTTGATGTCTCAGTTCAAAAAATGTCAATATCTCACAGCAAGAATTATGTACATGGTATTTGGCATCCTTCTTGCACTGTAAATTGTTCCTTTTACCTGGGTTATGAAATGGTCCCGTCCTCATCCCAGCTGGACTTTATTTTCAGGACACTTGAGGGATGAGGGCACCTGTTTTGCTCTGGTAAAAAAAAAAAATACTCTAGTCTAAAAAGTGTGAGCATTTCTGCAAACCCCACAACCCAGAGCAAATTCTTCACCAGTGGGTGGATGGACAACATGAAGTGGACATTCTGTTCCTTCAAGTTGTTTACCTTTGGGACCTACAGGGAATTTCAGGGTGAGGGGAAAAGAAAAGAAGGAAAAGATTAACACTTGCAGATGATGTTAATAAACATATCTTACATTTCCTCAAAAAACACTCTAAGTGAAGGTAATAACATCTATAAGATGACTTTATAAGGCATCAAAAATGAAGACTTAAGAAACAACAGATAGAAAGGTTCTTTCACAAAGTCAAATTCAAGCAAGAAGTCTAAAGGCTTAATAGGCCAACAGTTACAACAGTTATGTAAAACGCTGAATTGTTATTTGATGAAAAAACCCAAATGATCAAACTGCCATGTAATTTAAAATAAATCAAAGTAAAAAAAAAAGTAAATAGCTTGTAGGGAGAATCACTAAAATAAGTTTCATCTAATTAATGCCACGTAAGAAATTAGCACAATCTAAACGCAAAATCGATAAATATAAACAAGAATTACACTCTGCAGTAAACAATAATTCTAAGGTTATACCAGGAATAGTATTTGTTTTCGTTTGTTTCATGTAAATATCTAATCAAAAAGATCTCACTTGTTTTTTCAACAGCAAGGTAAATAATAGGATTTATTGAGATAAAATAAATGGCACATGAAGTTAGAAACTAGGGCACTGGGGCAACAGTTTGCATGTGACAGGTACCTAAGTACAGATATATCATGTAATAGTAGTGTGTTAATTTTTTCCAATATAATTTTAAGACATCATTACACATCTCAAGTCTGAACTGGTGGAAGTAAATTGAAATGTCTTTCTGTATTGAAGAAGCTAATGTTTAAAGGATCAGTGTGATGACACTGCCTGTATTATTGCCAGAAAAAAACCCCACACAAACCCAAAAGCACGCATAGGACAGACACATCCTAATGTCATTCAAGATACTGAATTTAAAATTTGTATGATTGACCCTGTGTTTTTCCCTTAAATTATCAGCAAGAAAAGAGAAGAATATCAATTAGAAGTAATTACTAATCTCAGAATTCAGTGTGGTAAATTTGCTTTGTAAAAAATACTACCTGCAGGACAGTGTGGGAGTTCTTCTTTAGGGATGCTTGTCATTCTTTGGAAATCATCATGGCAAGCATTGCAAAAATGCGTTGTCCCAAAACAGAAAAAAACAGCAACCGAACAGCAGTAGCGGCACTTGTACTCTAAGAAATCTGTACCGTGTTTGGGACACATCTAAACAGAAAGAAAACAAATGCCGATAGATAAAGTAGCCACGCTGTAACAATCCAACACATTTCTACATTCTGTAGTATATATTAATATTATACAATATTATAGAATACATAGAATTAGAAATGACTGAATTGTCATACAGCTCAGATACTCGGAGCTTCAGAATGAAATAAAAACATGAATTCAAGTTTTTTTGCTTACCTGAGCCCTTGAAACATCAGAGCATGCACCACAAATAAGCTCTCTTGGATCATAGTCATCTCCTTGTCCAGCCTCAGCATCGCAACGAGCTTCGCCACCAAAATATGCCTACATTTCATATAGAAATGATTGGACGTTAAACCAGAGACAACTATTATTTTAACAAATTCAATTTGTAAGGGGAAAATGATGAATAAGGGTCATTACTGTAGTCTCCACTATTCTGCTATCTCTTGACTCTGACTCTAGATGTGTGTTTTTGAGGCCCTAAGACAACGTGTCTCAATCTCAGGATAAACAAGACCAAAAATTGTGCAACATATTCTGGTCTATGCAAGTGACCGTAAGGCATTTCAAATAGTATTTGGCTGCTCTATGGACTGTATGTGAGAAAGACAGGACTGAGGCTGAAGGCAGCAAAGAAACGTTCTACCAGGAGGGATATTTTTATGCTTACGTGGGTTCCCTTATTATTATAGTTTTGCTGTTTTCTACAAGTTCATGCTGCTTTCTCATCTTATTCTACCAGGACACACTAAGCACAAAAATGCACCAAGTAAGATTACCAACTCTGATGAATTTCCTCATATACTAATGTGTTTTCACATGGAGTGGTGAGATGAGGCAATGAATAACTTACTTCCTTCATTATCATCTTATTAACTAATTAGGCAACACACAAAATTCCTGTTCTTGGGAATTCTTGCCTTTTTGCGCTGATTATAAAAGGGAAGTGGTCTCAAGGCAACTCTGAGGAGGAAAAATTTAAGCAGCCCACCTTCCCCCAAGCTCTGCAGACTAAAAAGAAAAGGGAGAGTCCTATGGAATGTATGTCAGGGAATTAGGTAGTACTTTGGGGTGAACAGGTGCTGGAAGAAGGAAAGAAGTTAGAAATTGGACAGTTGAATATCACTGTTCAGACACATGGACACAGTATGAAAGGGAATAACAAGAAACAAGGGAAGGAAAAAAGAGGGAAAGACACTGAAATAACTGAGTATTAAGTACTGGAAAGAAAGCATGATGAAAAACAGGGACAGGAATAAAAACTGGAGGAAGTAAGATAATAAAAATATGTTTGTAAGGGAGGCAAAAAAGACACTAGGCAAGTTGCTAAAGGATGAGGAGTGAAAATTGATTAGCTGTGGGAGGCAGGAACAAAAGTGAACTTAATAACAGTGTAGTAATGAGCTAGAGGGATTCATTATTGCTCTTTAGCATATGGAAGGGAAGTCAATCCTTTCTCCTCTTATTACCAAATTGTGCACTTAACGTAAAAATTATTGCGGTTTCCATTGAAAATTTTGCCATGAAATTGCCTTATTCCATTCATTCCTAAGGAAAAAGATGTGATCAAGATGGGCGCTAAAATCAGCTTCAGATAAAAGAAGCTATGGGAGGGGTCCAGTGATTATCCGAAATTTCTCTAACCATAGATAAAGAACATCTCTTCTCTGCTGCTGGGGAAACCAGGGGCTGTTTGTACAAAATTTTTGGCTTCTGGATAAGTTTCATATCCCCTACCTGAAGAAAGGTGTACATATATGACCCAGAGTCCAGCAGGCTAGACCACACATTTCCTCTTTCTACTCCTTTTTCATTCTTCTAATGCATCTGGCCATCATCCCCATAGTCGCTGCACTTCAAAGGCACTCAAGATGCTAAGATCTGAACTTTGGCATAATCGGTTAAGGATGACAGTTTCCTTATCCCCATCCTGAACTACTGCACTATCATGAATCGAAATTACAGAAGACGCTTCCCATCTTTTGAGACGATCACTGGGGAAAACCACACCAACAGACTTGCAGTAGTGGTCATATTTCTGCCCCGAAATCACTGTTTGCTGCAGTTCCAATCAACTCCAGCTTGGATAAAAGTAGTATTGAGGTGGAATCTTAGTGAGGAACTCTCCATATCAAAGAGTTAGAATGAAACCTACATTTATACTATTTTAACGTTCATGTAAAGTATGAGTTGGTAGTGGGACAAAGGGACGGTTGGTGTTCTAAGACAATATCTGCACATTTTTCCAAGACTATGACCTCAATATGCCGTGGTTTCTGAACTGCTCTGTATGTACATTTGAGCTTTACAAGGTAAGACTCTCTGTACATTTAGTTCGCTCAACACTTTTTTTTTTCCAATTAACAACAATTCCTTTTCCTGCTTTCCTACTCCATACACAACACATTAAATATATGTTCCATTCTTTAAGAAATTACTTTTGAAACGATAACATACATTTCATTTGAGAAAATTTCACTTGAGAAAGCACTAATCGACACACCTTTTTGCACTTGTAGCAAACATAGTAAGCGTATCTGTTCATGGCGTAGCCAGCTGGGTCATTATAAAATCTAACACCGGGTGTTGTGATGGCCTCACTCTTGTGCAACCCTTCGTACTCCAATCTCATTAGCGCTTTTCTCCTTACATCTTCATAGAGTTCTTTGATTGGATCAAGCAAATCCTTTAATACTGTATGATTGATTTTGTTCTGAAATAAAAAAAAAAAAACAAACAAACACCTGATTAAAATATCTCGCACCTTTATTACAACGGCTGTGATAATTTGTATTATGGTCAAACACAAACAGTGTAATGATGTCATAAAAACTAAAAGCTTAGGCAACGGACATTTCAAAATATGGCTAATACAGTATATACTTTATTTGCTGCAAAAACAGTAACCAGGAATGACTTTTATATAACCTTTTGTTATATGAAATCATCAGCCCTTACAACAGACTGTAACAACCGCAGAGAGATGGTAAAGCGTCCGTGAAATATTCGCCACAGCACAGGAATATTCTGATGGTATGTCTTCTCTCATTTTGGTCCTTTTTGACTTACTGTTCAGCAATTAAGCGTGATGACTGACAGTCCTCTATGCCAGGTCTTTATCATTGAATAGGCACAAGCTACTGCCAGAAATTACCCAAATGCAGCACGGAGGAAGAAACACAGCACGCAGAAACGGCTGACCATTCACAAATTTCATATTGTTAGGGTGTTCAGGTGCTCTTCCTTCCCAGCAGCCATCATATGCTTTTGCTCACAGCAATTATGGTTTTGTGGAGCACAAGAGGAATTTTTAGTAATTTAAGCTGAACTAAGGACATACCTTCTTCAGCTCTGACCCTTTCATACTGAAAAGCAAAGCGGCTTTAAAAAGGGTTAGTGTAATACAGAAGCCAACTTTCCTGCTTCAGATAATTTGCATTAATACTTCTTCCCCCCGGCTCCTGCCAGCCCTAAACATTGGGAATTTACAAGCTGATAGTGCTAAGAATAAATCAGCATTAAGATAATGTCTGCTTTATGCTTTAAGAGCACCCTTACTTCAGGGAACAGCAGGGGAAGGTAAAAAGATGCATCTAATGATAACCTTTCTTGAGTGACAGGAGAAATTAAGGAAACAAGGGATGTAAAACTAATTTGTACAATATTAGGTAACTTGTTTGATGTAGGCAGTAAACACACAGCTCATTTACCTTGCAAATAGGACAGGACATAAACCCAAAAGTTATCCTTGGCCCAAGCCATCTGTTTTCTAGTACTCGTTGACAGCATTGCAAATGGAAAACGTGGCTGCAGTCCAGCTATAGAAACGAATACGTAGAAGTGAACACTGAAGTTACATTAACCACGAAACCGGAAGTAGTTATTTGCTTTTAAGCGGCAACATGTATCAATTCCAAAAAATAATTTATGTTAAATCTTAGAAGGCCCCTATTTTCTTCTTAACAAAGAGAAAGAATATAAAATGGTTGTTAGAATCATAACCTTTCCATTCCCAAACCACCAGTGGATATACGAAACATATAACTATATCCATTAATTACCTCAGCTGTTTTTCTCATTTATAAAATACCATCTATTCTGAATAAAGTACACACAGGAAACTAAATTGATACAATCTGCTTTCTCGAAATAGCAGTAATGCCAGAAAAAAAAAGAAAGCTTTTTAGCAACTTACGTATTGTTACGGTGTCTTTTGACGGTGTTTTGAAGTTTTAAAAAGTATAATTTGAGGGACTTGGTATTTTAGCTTCTTACACACTTAACATTACAACCATAATACTAATCTCTTAAAAAGGGGAGGAAAAAAAATATTAAAATAAACCTGGATAGCTGGTGCTGCTGAAAGTGCTTCAGTAAAGCAGATCATGCACATGTCATCAGCATCTTGTTTAAGAGTTGTAGCGTTCTTATCGCAACCGTGCAAGCACGGCAAACAGTGCTCTTCGTTCTTAACGCCTCCACACGGATGACCGCAGGGGTGTGTCTTGCTGCAGGCAATTTTAGCATACTCCTATTAAAAGTAAATAATTATTCTTTTTTTTTTTTCCCCTCCACTGAACGGTTTGATACAGTGCCGCTTTTTGAAGGATCGCGGGTTCGTGCAATAAACTGAGACGAAAGAATCACGATCCATGTTGTCTACTGCTACAGCAGGTACTTGGGAAAAACCGCCCATTTTGTGTACTTGAAATAAAACTGACTACCTTCGTTTACTTATGTTACTCCTGAATAGCAATGCCATAATGAAACCATAATTCTTAAATTTTCATTTTTAATTTTAATGTAAAGAGAAATAGTCTTTCATTAATATTTTGTATGTTAAGCGCCTCCTACATAAATATTGCTTGCCCTTTATTAACAGCCTTTAAGATATCTGCAGATTTTGGTCTTTCGGGAAAGGTATGAAGTAACCCGCTCTTAAGAACACATCACGAGCTGATCATTAACCAGCATAAAGCCCTTTTATATGGAACTGGTATTTTAACCACCTCTAATTCCTACCCCTAGTAAGCAGAAAACTTGTAAAAGTTGTCCAGAAGCTAACAACGAAGTGAACTGAATTATTATAACAGTAATATAATATAGTCAGTAGGCTGTGTGGGAAAACAAAGGAGACAAATTTACCACACAAACAGAAATAAATAGGGTGGGATCAGAATCTGGTTAGGATTTGGCCCTCTGCCAATTTTATCTACACTGTCGGGCGTAAAATCCCTCAGGACACATGGATACACTCGACAAACGTGGCCAAGTCTTAAATGTTGTACACTTGCATAATAAACAGGCTGTTATTGCAAACTGCTTCTATCAAGCTTCCCAGTACACCAGACTTCATGTCGGCAGTGTATATTTTACTTTATACTTGGAATGCTATTGTGAAAACTTGAGATACTTTTGAAGATAATAATGAAACTACCCAGTATTTTGTCTGATGGTGTTTGTAGCCTGTAATCAAACTATACATTTACAAACTTGGAAGTATTTGAATTACAAAATAATATTCAATATTCAAACCTTTTCATATGAGAGGTCTTATTTAAAACGGACCACAGGGATGAACAATTTTTACTCAAAACAAGGAATCAATTTGATCCTGCAGTCTCTTCTATGTACGTAATTCATGATGATTGATAATTGCTAATACACACCTGGCAATCTGTATCAGAACAAACGCTTCCCACTGCTGATAATTCTGTTCCACTCCTACAACCACAGAAACGACACGCTTCAGAACTGCTGGTGGTCGGTTTGCCTAGGTCCGCAAAAGTAAAGAAAACCGAAAATCATTGTAATGAAACCTAGGGAACTGATACTCTAACAGACATCTAAAACAACAATCACAGAAAACAACCAGAAAACCAGCAATTCTTACGCAGTTAAACTATTTTATTTTTATTAACAAATGACTAAAAGCACTGCGCTAAAGCAGGTGAAAACCCCAACTGGTTTTTGGTTTCTTTTTTGACAGATGGTCACATAAAAGGTAAAAATAATCAGGATAAAGAGCAAGTAATAAGAGTTGTGTTTTACCTGTCTGTTCTCTAAACTCCACCATAGCCTTCATAGTTTTGGAATCTGCTAATGCCATCAGCCAGAAAAGTTTGGTCCTACCACAACCCTCGTGGAGATCAACTTTGATAGCTTCTTCTTCTTCTTTGAATACCTGTCAGGGTAACCAAACAGACAATAAATAGCATCTCTATGTTATTTTTGTCACCGTCTCTTTGTATTTTCATCCGATGTTTTACAGAGATTGGCTACTGCAAGCTATTTTTGTTTCATGCGTTCCATAACTTGCACGTATCGCAGAATGGAGAATGGCTTTGTGTTTTTAAAAGTAAAAACATATAAAATTAATGCTTGAGCTAACATGGCTGGGAAACAATAATGCAGCAATCCTAAGAAGAGAGCTGCACAACATTTTTTCAAATTTAAAGAATATGGAGCTTTGGACTTTGTAACTACTATTCAACTCATCCAGGAGGCCACAGAATATTAAAAGCACAAGATAACATAACCCTGCTAGTAGTTTATCAAAGCAGCATTGATAATTACGGTCTTAATAACAGGTACTATATAACAGAGATTATTTAAGTGTGTAATATTGGTATTTTTGACTTTCACATAAATACACAGTGGATAGTTTTGGCTACAATGAGGAAAATTTATCATCTCTGCAAAATCAAAAAACTGCATGAGATCCTTAGTGGACTTTATGCAGTCTCTTCTTTTTCTTCTTTCCTAAGTTTTGAAGACAGTTCTGTTTTCATTCATTTCACCTGCAATGCAACAAAAGTTAGAATTTTCCTGGGGATGGATGTGTACACTCACTCTAAACTTTCTTTTCATTCTCATTAGAATCAGGAAAAAAACCCTAATTCGCATAAGCCCGTCGCAGTAACTTACACGCTGTCCTTTCTTGGAAGGAGAGAAAATACACTGAAGAGGTACGCATGACAAAAGTTGGACAAAGAACAGGAAGCTAACAGAAAACAGGAGACAGGGAACATGACAGAAATTAAAATTTGAGGGGCTTAACACGAGAGATGTAAAGGTAAAGGCGGTGAATAAAGAGTAAAAGTTTAAACATGCTTTTAGAAGTAAATAGGAAAATCTGATAAGTAGCTATTTTGGACAGATTAAAGGAGAAATGTGAGGACTTCTATGAGATATGAACTTACTTTTTATCAACAGTAATCTGAACAGGCTATATAGGAGAAATCAGAAAAATAAATGAGACTAGACAGTGCTGTGCCATGACAGAAGAGAAGACATATAAAATAATCTTCTTAGGGTAACAAAACAGGAAAAATGCGAAGGGGATTGCAAAGATTCTGGCTAAGAAACAGAAGATAACATCTCCAGGTGGAACTTCCAGGCTGAGTCTATGCTGCAAATGCCGAGGCACCGAGGAGGACATTTGCAGAGTGAAACTCAGTGCCAACGAGACGAAGTTCACATCACGCGTGCTCTGGACTAGCTGATCCCTTGCACTGAACGACCATTAGCAGCGTGTCCCTTCATCTATATTTTTTTTCTGGTTTTAGTTTCACCTGAAAGGAATCCACTTCATGCGCTCCAAGGCTGCTCTATAACGCAAATCAAAGCACAGTAGGGAGATAAGGATTCCTGATCCTAACTAAAAACTGAATGCAGATGCACTCTAGGGAAGGGAGAAGAGGAATGATTTCCATTGAATTAACTTTATTAATGAGGTTTATTATTTTAGCCTTCGTACAAATGTAAGTAGTCAAAAGGAAAGGGGAAAATACAGGGCCACAAAAACTACAAAAGATAAATAGTGTCAAGAAAGAGGAACCGTTCAGTAGTTTAACCAGTAAATGCATCTTCAACGTTAATTTCAATGAGAAAAAGAAATATTCCAAGGAGAATGCAGTTTCAGGTTTAGATATGAAAAGGATAAAAGAATAACACAAAAGAACGCTTACTAGCAGAGTACACAGCAATTTGTAAAACCTCATCTAGGTAAGTCAAAGAGGAAAGACATTTCAATCTTAAAAACAGAAGCAAAAGAAATCAGGAAATTTTCAAGCTTAGGGATATGACAACATACTTCTCTGTGAAAAGACAGTGAGAGCCGGAGAAATATTAAAAAAAACAGGAGAAGACTGACAGAAGGGAACCAGTAGGAATATTTGTTGTCAAGTAGTCTTCCTGGATATTAAAAAACGTGTAATATACATTACAAATGAAGGGGCTGACAAGCACTGACTCACATGATAAAAGTAGTAAAGGAGTTCTAATTTAACAGAAATAAAGAACCAATATATACTTAAGAAAGTCTATCTGGATTTTCCTAAGAAAATGTTCCTGAACAAGGCTAGAACAAGAGAGAAGCAAGCTGATGTAGCATAAGAGTTAGAGGCTGCAACACGATTTTCCAATCTTCTTCAAAAGATAATGGACAAGGGAATTTAACTAAAAACAACTAAAAGAATTCAATGGAAACTTATCTATCCCATCTCAAATGTAAAAGAAAACACCATTTTCAGATTTGGTTCTTGCTACTGCCTTTTGCTTATATATTAGTTGGTGAAACGCATACAACGTATGCGGTGTATACAGCAGGATGTCACGTATACTCTACCTGTCTCTGATGAGTTTTTGTTCGCCGATGGAGATGAAGGAAGCGGTCACAATCGGTACACAGATTCCCACAGATGTTACATAAAATGATTGCAGCAGTTTCACCATCATCATGGTTATCGCACATTGGCTGAAAAAATTAAGATAACTTATGAAATAAGTCTGTCTTTATGAAAATCCTTCATTTCCTTTCAGCATCTATTTTTATTCTCCCCCAATCACTCCCTCCCAAATTAATAAGGGAGGGATAAAGAGCTTGTTTAGACTATTATTTGTATCTTTAGAATAATCACTATCTGAACAATTACTCCTGGACACAAAAAGCCCCAGTTTACCACATCTCAATATTCTGATATTCTTCATCTCAATATTTTGCGTGATGTAACAAAAATGCATTTTTCAACGATACAGCCGAGACATCATTTTCAACAAGTCTGAGAAAAGGTTTGTGTGGTAACAATGGGTTACGAGCATGTTAACAGGGAAGTTAACTTCCATCATACTGCCAGAACGTGTGGTTTCCATGAGACTGCTCGTGCAACTTCAAATGGCATCCTTTCAACAGCAGTCCTGGCAGAGGGAACACAGTTCACCTCAACGTTTGAATACCCTGGTATGAAACAGGACTGGGGAATTTCAGGCTGGGTTCAGCAGCTTGGACTATGTCTCGACTGCTCCTCTGACATTTCCAAAGCTCTACACAAGTACCTTGACTTTCTTAATCACCTCTGAAACCTTTGGGCCTGCTTTCCTTCTCAGCAGAGTTTTAGTCCTTGCTGCTGCTGCAGCTCTGTCTCCTGTATTCTCGTTCTACCTACACGAAACTGCTGTGGAGGCTTTTTCACTTAAAGCATCCTCAGTTGCTAGTGGGAAGGCACGATCTTCCCTTGCCTCCCACAGGGATCCACCTAACCAAGCTGAAAATAGACCAGCTTCATTATTTTGCTCTTTCCAGATTCGTATTAAAAAAATCATAAGCTTTTCTTGATACTGAAAAATATAGACCGAAACTCAATTAATCCATCATATTCTGTATTAAGTTCGTAAATTCTCTGGGTAAATGGTAGCTTCCTAAATTCAGTTAGAAAGAATTTCTTTCTCTTTGGGGTAATCACTCTCCACTGAGATGGAGAAGAGGAAGCTTAATTACAGAGAAGTGATTGAGCAACACAAAAGAATTGACTTTGTTATGTGACAGAGATCCAGACAGGAAGATAAAAGCTCTGACAGCGGGTGTTGTATTAACTGAGTCAATCTACTCTCAAAAATCCATCCTATAGGTGTTGCCCTGCTCCATCCTGAATACCAGTAGAATTGCTCACTTATTAAGTTGGAATTTTTGTTTTCTAAGCAGTGCTTGTCTAGAACACAAATACTTCAAACATGAAGGCACAATTTCCACGGGGGACAAAAGGGAGGAATAAGGTTAGGCCAAGTCTACCTTTCCCTATTCATTATTCTAAATTATTTGACTACCGAATAAAAATAAACACAAAAAGATATGATTTTCAGTCTCACCATCTGTTTCTGTTGTCCATCCTTTCCCATCCATCTTCCTGAGGATAGCCTATCCACATGATCCTGATCAAGCACACAGAGGGATGCTAAGGCCAGCCATAGCTATTGAAAGGCAAGGTAGGATTAAATGTTTTAGAAATACGAAATAAAAAAAATCCCAAATACTGAAAATATAAACTTTGTCAGATAACAGTGTCACTGTTACCTGCAAACTGTGTCATGGTTAGCTGAAGCCTGCCCATACAACGCAAGTTTTTTCTTTTCCAAAAGAAGTCAAGCACACAATAAAACTTATTGAACTTTTGGGAACTACCTTGTTTCTTTCAGGTCTGTCACTTTATGGTCATAAATACAGTAGTTAGCACACATGAGAGAATCAGTGAAAAAAGATCAACCAAAGTAATATAGAGAAATATGGCAAATATAGACTTACATATCATGGAATAGAATCATAGAATCATTTAGGTTGGAAAAGACCCTTGGGATCATCGAGTCCAACCATCATCTCCACTCTACAAAGTTCTCCCTTACACCATATCCCTTAACACCACATCTAAACGAGTCTTAAACACATTCAGGGATGGTGACTCCACCACCTCCCTGGGCAGCCTGTTCCAGTGTCTGACCACTCTTTTCTTTATCACTCCCAAACGTTGCAGGGTTTGGGGGAGAAGAAGAAATTCAAGGACACAGACTAAAAAAACCAAACCTAAACCAACAAAAACTTTAGCTCAATGAGACTGGTTTCCCTACGTTCTCTCCTCACTGCCCGGGGGATTTGAGATTACCTAGGAAAGGGTCCTGAGCTAACTATTCTTAGGAGGAAGCTTTTCTCTCTTCCTCTCCATTGACTACAGTGAAATCCTAAAGAGATGAGCTACCCGAGGATAATTTGTCGGTAGGCCTGCAACCCAAACTGAAATGCGCTTGAGATTTGGAAATAGTTTTTGATCAAAGGTTTGATTTGAACAAAAGGGCTTTAATTGAAAACCTCTACTGGACTCCTCCTAAAAACGCGCACCTCCATGACAGAACTAAGTTCATTCACAAGGAGAGGGAGGTTAATGCTCAGGGCTCCTCTAAGACCTGATTAAACCAACACAGTGACAGCAGGAGCCGGTGGTACTCTGAGACCGTGTCTTCCAAAAAGCAGAGAATATACGAGTAAGGGGATGAAAAGGTCAATTGGCACAGCATTTTAAGATGAAAAACAAACATGAGCGTCAAATGCTTGTAACCATTGCAAACTTCTTATTTCAAGACGTAATTATTATGCTTGAGACACCAAAATCTGTGCTCCCTAAGATGGTAGGGGTGTCATAATTTACAAGTACGACATTTGTGGGTTTTCAAGCAATCTACTAAGGTTAAGTTAGTCCAAGTTTCTACAAAATACATGGAAAGACAAAGAAAAAAGCCACCCCAGGTAAATAATAAAGGGCTCGGCAAATGATTTTTCATTTTGAGACTAGAACACAGGTGAAGCTTAACTCAATTGTCCTAGAGAATATTTGTTACTGAGTGTTTTCATAATAGCCTTGAGATGTGGCAGCTGATGACCTAGAAGTCAAATCACTTACAAAAAAAAATGGTGTAGAGAGCTGGAAAAAGACAGCTGATACATATTGTGCAATTTTCCACGCAGATGATCTCCTAAATTTAGTAAAAGGCAAGTATCACAAACTTAAAGCAGAAATAAAGGATAAAACCCCAAATGTATAAGCATAACACTTATTCTTCATTACTTGGGAGGTATGCAAGATACGCATTTAATAAAAATTCAGTTTTTACTGGTGTATTTCTGCCACAAAGAAAACTCAAACTGCTGAGACACATAGAAAGCAAGACTTTTATTAGGACGGTGTTTGCCTTAGGATACCTGTCCAGTACGCACACACTAGATTTGGAGAATATAAACCGTATGCTGTACACGTCGTTTCCTGACGCAACCCGTAAAAGGAAGTTTTTTCTAAAATGTAGGAAGGCTCTTAGATGGGCTCCTACTGCACATTTACAATGAACTAATGTTAAGTCTAGTAAAGTTCTTACTCTGGTTGTTGCAATGCACCTCACTGGTGATCTGTATTCTTCCTCCATTTTGGTCAGAGCTATGATGGTTTCGGCAATAGCATTCTTTGTCACGCGGGACCAAGCTTCCGACAGATGACCCTGTTAAAGAGGAAATTCAATTTATTACAGCTTTTATTAATATTAATAACAACCAGAACTGTAATTAGAGCTGCTACAAACAACATCAGGTTAGGATCTCAAGTTAGAATAGAAAAAGAAGTAGTCAAGGATGACTTTGACAAATCAGGTGTTTTCAAATCAGACACATCTGGTAAAAAATATCCCTCGAATACTCAGGTGACTGACTGAGGTAGTCTCTGAACCACTATTGAAATAATTAACTTGGAATAGGTGGAGGACATATGATTTGAAGAATGAAAGGGTATATTCCTAAAGCCCCCCACCTCCTGGAGAAAAAAAAAAGATGCAGAGACGGAGGACAAATAAGTGACTTTGAACAACACAGAGATGACAGTGGGTTCCTACAGAAATCAGCTTCGCTTGCCTAGCTCAGCCTTCCCAAATATTCTCCGCAGTTTCTATATTTGAATGAAATAGAGAGAAGTACACAGGAGACATCAGAACTATAGCACACTTTCCAAACGAACCTTAAAGATTCTGAGCCTACGGCACCGACTCATACCCTAAAGCTCCTGATTCAGAGACTGCTGAATCCTTAATTTCTTAATGTAGTCTCTAAGTTTCTAAGCCTCATGCTAAAGGCGACAGAAATAATTGAGACCCACAGGACTCTGAAAAGGAACCTACGGTGACTAACTCAGCTGTAGATACCTACATATCACAAATGTTGAAAAAGTGAAAGGAATCCCATTTGTAACTCTTATGAAGTGGCTAATAAGACTGATGCCACCCTACTGCTAATTAGCAGCTCTAAAAAAGCCTCAAAGAGAAGTTTTTACACTAGGATCCCTCTATTACTGCGCTCTCTTTTTGGGTAACGGGGCTGAACCCCTGAGGCATGTTTTGAGCGTGCCTAAACCACAGAGGTCCCTTACAAATTGTAATCAAGGAATGTTCGTACTCCCTGCCTTGAATGGCCTCAGTCAGGTCTCCCTCATCTAGAATGAACGGGAATGAGTTCAGATCTCTTCTTCATACAAGAGGAGAAGGGTCCTTATTGTTTGACTACTGAATGCTTTAGAGTAAACTCAGTCCCCATCATTCCTTTAGGTGCTGCTACATTTTATGTAAGCAATTCAGAATCTACTGAAAGAGGGATTTATACCCACATCTGAGAGGGCTACACTTTATCTGACTGACTTGATCCCTTTCTTTTTTTTGTAATAAATAATTCTATATTCATTCCAAGTAGAATGGTTTAAACGAGAGAATTCAAGACCCACACCAGCACGCCCAATAGCCAGCGCTATTGGAAAACTATCAGGTATGTGGGAGCTGGAGCCTAGCATACTCTGGGTATGCATGCCCACTGCCATATCTGACTCCAGAGCTTTAAGAACTTTCCTACTGACTCCTGCAATGGTTTTGGAGAACCAAGTATTAGTAAATGCAACAGTTTCATGGGTGAAGGCCTTGAATGGCTAGAGGAGCTGCTTAGACAAAAATACAAGCATCTGATTCTAGTCAGCCAGACGCTTTCTGTTTCTACTTATCTCTTTCTTTTATTCCCGGCAAAGGTCTGGGCTCAGCTTAGTTTTCATCAGCTGTTCATTAAAGGACAGGCTCTCCCATCATCGTGGGAACAAGAATCCCGTAAAACAAGGACCACAGAGTCTGCTTCAAAAGACTTGCCCAGTACTATTTAAAAACGCTGCAGAAGAGAATCCACTATTTCCCTGATGTTTTCCCGCTTACCCAAAACATACCTACCAACGACATCTACAAACGACAGTGGCTACAACCCTTAAAAAACCAAAAAAAAAATTGAACAAATTACTCCTCAGTTCATTCCCAATATATTTTGCATCTTATACAATGAAAGAAGTGGGATGCCTGAGAAAAACATAGGGGCATGCACACACAGGGGGCATCATGTTAATCCTGGCATTTGCTGTCTCCTGAGTACTTGTCTTTGCAAGTGCTGGGTTTTTTTGCTCCTAGTTTTTCCCATCCAGCTGCAGCAGCTTTGAGAAGGAATCTCCTTAAACTAAGCACGGTGAATGGTTCAGAAAAATAGTCCTCCAAAGCTGAACATAGTGAAACACAATTTTCAAAGGGTAATCACGAAGGAAAATCTGGGTCATTTAGAGCATCTCACTGATACAGGTACAAAATTAAGGAAAAGAAAATCAACCCCCCAACTAAACTCCTTTCCTGTAAATGTATACGAAACCTATTCTTTTTTCCCCAATATTGTTTCGGGGAAATAGCTGAATCACTTTTCATCAAATTCTTCTGCCAAAAAACCTTGCCTGAAGCAAAGACAACTAACCATCTGGCTGAAATTTTCCATAAAGTAATAAACAACAATAAATGCAGATTTCAGTAAGACTGAAATAAGTCAATTTTAACACGCAGTCTTAACCAGAAACTCCACGTATAAAAACTACACACAGTTACCTGAAAACAACACTATTACCCTACTCCACAGACACTTTTTACTTTTCAAGTGGAGTTTTGAGTGCTCAAGATTTAAAAAAATTAGGCTTCTAAGTTAATAATGTAGAAAATGACGCACAAATATTGTTTACTACTTAAATTTCTGGTACAAGTGACTTATTCAAAAGCTTATTTCAAAAATGGATTTGTGCAGCGGAATCAGAACTCAGTTCCTACTGCTCCTAGGGCTAGACTCTACCCAGAGGACTATAACTTTTTCTTCTTGATACCAACTCAAATTTAACAGCTCCACCCAATACTAACTAATAGAAATTAATGACAAAATGTGCTTTTCATTGTCAGAAATATTTGAATATCCCCCACACATTTAAAGGCTAGAAACTTACTGCTGCCATGTCTTTAATGAGTTTAATAATGATCTCCGAAATCTGTGTAGGTGTTGAACCCTTCATCCACCAATGGCTTTCACCTCGCCGGATATAGCTGCAAGGGACATATGGCAATACATGAAATCAATTCAAGTAATTAAGTGCTGTTTGTCAAAAACCACCACAAAGAAACAGTGCACATATTCAGCATATGGTTAAGTTGATGGCTTTTGGCTTTTGGGTTTTTGTGTTTTGTTTTTAAATCAAACTCACTAATAACTTATGACTCATACCGTCAGTGTTATATAATTTTTTCCATTTATGAAACAAAAATCATAAAAGACAGCGTAACTGACTTCAAATAATGCAATTATTTTGTGCCTTTAGCTTGAAAAAATATATATATATTTTTAAACAAACCTGGAATTGAAGATCATTGGAAGCGTGACTGTAGTAACTCCTTTGCCTGCCGTCGTGCCAGCTGTCCCTGTTATAGTAGTTCCTTTGGCTTTTAGCTGTACAGTGAGAGCTTTGGCAATGCATCCCAAAAACATGTCTAAGATACCAAGTTTATTCCAATCTCCTTTTTCTGTTGAGTGAATGATATCGCTTATATCTGCTGGTGGAAGAGACTTCACTCCTATAATACTAGCCAGGCGACTGGGCGTTACCTCAGGCAGAACACGTCTCAGTAACGATGTTACCTGGAAAAAAAAAAAAAAAATCAGAACACCACAATTCTTACCAAGACAGCTGGAGTTTTCAAGCAAAATCACATAAAGTCTTTTTTCTTCACAAGTTAATTCAGTAAGAAGGACTGAATCTGCTTTCCGTACTTAAATCACACCTGTAAGAAATTCTGTGAGGCCTCTATCTTGCTTTGAAGTGTTTATTAATATACCCAGTGAGACAAGGCTGAAGAGTCCAGAACCAATCTCACTCAAACAATAGTTAGTCTTCATATAATAATAAAAATATGCTTAGTAATGGACTTACGATAACATCGATACAGATGTTTGTACAACTCTGATTTACTTGCATGTAACAGACACGTTACCCACTTTGCATGTAATCTTTAGATGTCAGAAACTCTGTGGCAGAACAGCTAGAGGCACTTTAGACTTCTGAAAACAAAGTACTTGCCTCGAGGTACTGAAAATCATGATTCTTTTCCGTGATACTCTTTTCCACCCTCCCTTAGTGTTCCTTGCAATATTCTAACTGGAATTTTCTGAAAAGGAAATCTGTGCCAATTGCTCTGGATCTATCAGGAGCTCTCCTGAAACTGTATGCTTCAACCTTACCAGCTGGTGGAACTGGGGTTGAAACTGGCTATATCATGCAAAGTTTGGTCCAAATCAGGATGTATGAAAGCTTAAGGAGTTAACATTTCATATCTAATTTCTCAAGCCTTCAATGTTCTCTTGAAAAACTGTTTACATTTTAAGAAAAAAAAAAACCACAACAGTATTTTGCATATCTGCAATATATCAGAATTATTAAGTGGGGCAGTTAGTTGCCTCCAGGCAAGTTGAGATGTGATATTGTAACAGTTCAGAAAACTGGAGAAGTAAAAGTAGAGGATATGAATAAAAACTACTGAAACAGGAACTAAAAATTCACCTAGAGAAGGCACACCAGCTAGTAACCAGAAGTAGTGCAGCAACTGTACTGAACTAAATATTTCATATGTCCATATATTTATGTTATACTATGTGCACGTAAACACACATATACTCAGACAACATTCAAGTTCAGAAAGAAACAGATATTAAAGCTCCACCTGAGGATATCAAAAGTAGAAAGGAATTGCCTAGTTCCACACTAATATACTCATAGCCTGAGCACAAGACAAAGATGCTAAGGACTCAGGCCTGATCAGTAACAGACACTGCGAATTAAAAACCTCTGATCTTACCTATACAGGCATTTTATATAATGCATAATATGAAATACTCAAACAAAACCGGATTTTTAGCTCCTGTCCATTTGACAGACATTTCAACCCTGTTCTTTCAAGGTCTCATCTCAAGCAGCGAAGCCTCTGCTTCACGTGCTACGATGTTTTATCAAGACGCTTGTTTTTAACAAGATTAGTTCTCCCATAGTTGTAGCTGTCGCTGTGCCTCAAGGTCAAACGCAATATTGAAAGGGCAAGAATTAACGATGCCCGCCTCAAATCACGCAAATATTTAGCAACATTTGGAGCACAGGCAGCACACACAAACGGGGGTGACGGCGTAGCCCTCTCAGACCATTTCCCCACAATGAAGCGGCGTGAGATCTTACTAAAAAATAAGCCATCACCTCACCAGCTTCCTTCCACACCTGAAAACTTAACTGCTTTTTATACCGAATTCTTATTTGCAATAAATAAATAAACAAACTGTCTTCTAAACTTCATACATTTGAGAAATGAAATTTAAAAGGAGCACCTCTGGTTCTTGCGTTTATATGTAATAATTCTGGATGATGCTGTCCTTTATAAATAAAGTAGACAAATATAATATATGAACTTTAAGAAGTCTCTTTTTTGGAATGTAACCCACAACACTGGTCTAAATTTAAGCATCGCCAGTCACAAGGCAGTGCCACTTCAGTATCTGAACTTTCATTTTAAAAAAGAGAATTCTTAGTCATTGCGACAGAAAGAAAATAACTTACGAACTGAACATACATAACAGGACAGGGATGAATCTGTTGAAAACTGGGTTACTGTGAAATAAGATTTGTGAAGTTCAGATTCATGAAAGAATCCTTCACAATATCACTCCAAAACACAGGCTGTGTGCTTATGAAAAAGACCCCTATTAGGGTACACAAAATGACTAATTGCTCTTGTGCATCCCACTTCACTTCAGCAGCAACTCCTGCCAAGCAAACCGTATGTCCCTCTGATGCACGGTTTGAGAAAGCAATTTATCCCACCATATCCAATATCCTTCAGAATAAGGACAAGAAAGGTGAACACTGGTATTACTCAAAGGCACTTCAGAATAGCTCGCTGATTTAGGTTCATGATGACATACGGGTTAGTCAAGCAATTTTGACTTCTTACACCTCAGTTCTACCTCTTGGAGACAAAGCATTAAGAACTTACTCAAAAGTGAGCTTATTTTAATTTCATAACTGTAGCCTTCATTGCCTTCAACACTGTGTGTACTTCCTGCAAATAGTTTTAAACAGTCAAACTGTGGTGGTGCTGAGGTATATCAAACTTTATAATTATACACATCAAACTTTATCATTTTAATCCCATTCAAAAAACTGAGAAAAAAAAACCCCAACAACTAACACAAATTCCAAAAGGAGATTTTGTAATTTGTTTTTAAGTGTTCATAAATTCCTATTTGCCCTCTCCTCATGATTGCAATAAAAAAAAATAAAATTTACAATTATTCCCTATGTGGAATATAGGGATGATCTGAGTACGATTGGGAAAACATTTTTGAAACGAAAACACCAAATTACATTTCACAAAAAAAATAAGTTCAAATAACATATTCTACTATCATGCACACAATTATAGGATTCTATAGACTTTTTTTGCTAGGAATACCAAAACAGACAAGGAACAGTCAGCACTCACCTGTCTCTGCACCCTGGGAGAAGCGGTGTGCAGTAACGAGAAGAGATCCTGGAGCAGAGTCAGCTGCTGAGCCAGGTACTGCCGGCCCACGTTGGAACCGCTCAACGCCAGAACCATTGACAGCAGCTCAAAGCAATAAGCGTCGGAAGAAGCATCTTCATCGTTAGGCTGCGAGTTGGCATTCTCTTTGCTAGAGATGGCGTGCTCCCATTCTTCACGCACACGGGTCGCTTCCATTCGTATGGCCTGGACTATATGAGCACATACCTATCCAAACAGAATCCAAATACGTAGTAACGCTTAAAAACTTTTAAAAAGTTAAAGAAATTGTGTTTTACGTACCTTCACAACGATGACTAATATGGAAAGCCTGTAAAATTTGGCCTGTGCTCAAATTACTTTTCAACATAAATTCAGAAATGAATTCAAAATGAAGAATAAAATTTAGATTTAAAGAGTAGATAAAATCTTTAGAATTAAGATTTAGGTTTAATACTGAATTTGCTCCTTTTCATTCTGTAAAATTTAATTGAAATAAATATTTTTTTTTATTGTAGCTCCTGCCTTTTGATTTGCTTTTTACATAGAATTCAAGTCAAAAAAACCCACATACAAATAACCCCAAAGAAATACATTTACTCGACACCCACAAAAGGACTTATTAAAAGACTTAACTCTCTTGTTCAGTTTACCATTCAGGAAGCTGAAAATATTTTAGAAACCATATTTTCATTTTACCAATAACATGTTAAAAAGCATAGTCAAGAGATTTTAAAGTCTGATAAGATGGGTGACAAGAAAGTAGGTTCTGCATGACTTACTAATCTAACAAACTTCAGAATTAATCTAATATCTTTTGTATTACTTTGAAAAAATCTTTATGGCAATGTTTATCTCATGATAGGTGTAATAAAGATAATATAAAAGATGGTTTAGTCAGTATATTTAAAAAAAAAATAAAATTAAGCATCCAAAAGAAAAAACATATTCGAACTAATGCTTTATGCTAAGAAGAACAAAGATAAGTAAGAAAACCACAAACCCAAACCTTCATTGAGTGCAGGAAAGAATAATTTAAGAATCTGTGCACTCATTACCTTTTTAGGACTAAATTTTATCAAACCTAAATACTTTTTGATGACAGAAATGGGGAGAAAACATGTGCAAAACTGAGAATCTAAACTCTGTTGCTGAACCTCTCCTAGAATTTGAGAGGGTCTACTATTATGCTATTATTATCACAAACACAAATAAGTACCATTTACATCTCAATTCTAAATCTTTTCTTTTTAAATTGAGTCTAATAGAATAGGGGTTTTATCGTATTAGAATAGCTTTCTTTCCAGTGTCAATTACAGCAGACTTTTAATATAAACCACAGAAACATACTATTTAAAATGTAACCCAAAATTTGATTATAAGGAACAACAGAACAGTATCTGTCAAGTAAAAGGTACCATATTCATTGAAAACGAACATATTTATTACAACACGCAAACCTTTAATCCTCAAAGCATTTCAGAATGAACAAACCTGCTTCTGCAAATTTGTCAATTTGCTCCGGCTGAATATGATCCCTACCATGTGCTCCTTCAGGTCTGCATCTGATGTTGCCTTCATAAAAAGCATATTTAATATTAGATCAAGAGTTTCAAGAACATTTCCTAATTACTAGAGCAATTAACATGGAATATCATGAAACTTTGTTCTAAAAGTTTGTAGCTTTTTGTTATGGAGAAATAAGATATGTAAGCAAGATCAACTTAACTACAGTTAATAAATACCTCTTAGGTGTATTTAGTGTCTTTACAAGAGGACATTTGAGCATGAAATAAAATAATCAATAAGGAAACCAAGTGAAATATAATTATCTGAGATTCAGCCTCTTCACGTAGCTTAATACAATTACTGATTAAGTCTTTGTAAAGCAGCACAGAGAATATACTCTTCAGTTCGTATTTCACAACAAAAGAAACAGTGAACACGCAATTAGCAGGTGTGAGAAAAATACACTTTTACAATAATTCAGTCATGGAATTTACTGCCCAAGGTACTGGGTAGAGCAAACCCCTGTATCATCTGAAAAACTAAATTACTTTCATTGAGGACAGTCCAATTTTGGCTATTAAACATGATAGTCCAGCTACAGTGACCTTTTCAGGAACGCTTCTTAAACTAACCCTTGCTGGAAGAAAGGAGAGTACACTAGGTAAAAGGATACTAGTGCGGTTTCTTAATATATCTTCTCTAAACATCACCAGAGCCCCTCTAAAGGTACAAGCTAATAGGCAAGAAGGACTTTCAGGTTGACCATTACTGCAGGTGTTAAATACTTCTGTAATGGGAGGCGTTTTTTGCACTACTGTTGCTACGATGTTTCCATTAAATGCATATGCTCCAATTACAGTTTACTAATTTTAAAAAAAAAAAATCAATGATGCCTCAAAAAAAAATAAGCAGTTCTGACATTTTACTTCCGTTTTGATCTGAGAATTAGGAAGCATAAGACATAGGACAAATACTGAAAATCATCCTGGATCATTTTTTCAGCAAAGTATTATTGATAGAATACAAATAAATACATTGTGTACTTTTTCTTCTCCTTCTGGGGAAGACAACAGTGCTTTTTCTTCTTGTTCTGGGGTTGGCTCAGCATCGCCGGAGATGAGTTTTCCAAACACCTGGAAGAAAGACAGTGACAATTAGCTTATCTCAAAGACAAACTTGTGCAGATGCAACATTTTACATTAAAACATAAAGCACTGAAAGGCTAGGATTAAAATAAGTTTCACCGTAGAACACACAATTAAAATCCCACCTGGGATGTAATAAGTCGGAATACTCGCAGCGTCTCAGATTCACAGTTTCTTTGTTGAGCTACACTTGCAGAAATCTGGCCTGCTATTTTAATGCTTTCACCGTCTTTCCAGCCAAGAATTTTCACTTGTCGAACTCTTAGTGTGTTCTCTGGACCCTTCAATTCAATTTTGATGATGTGATTATCACCCCCAGGAAGTTCACTTGTTACCCAGCCAATATGTCTTGAATCCAAGTCTACCTATTAAACAGGAATATAAAGATGGGAACTGACATTACATCAAACAAAAAAGTCACGTACGTCTAAAACAAACCCACCATATATCACCGGAACCAATACAGTGTTTGCTACGAAATTTCTAATCCCGAGCAGTAAGAGTAGCATGTTTAATTATAAAAATATTCAACCTCATGAATTCAGATTAAAAAAAAAATAATCTCAAACTTAAAAGAAATGACATATAGCCATTTAGGTTTTGTCTTTAAAGCCTACTAAAAATAGCGGGTTATCTATCCCTTTTATCCTCTAAGCAACAGTTCATGATTTCAAAAAAAATAACTTTGAACTAATATTTGCTCACTACTTTTAGTGTTAAAAAAACCCCACCACTATAATTTAACTGAAACGATAACACACAATTATCAATAGTTATTTCAACCCTATCCACATAAATCCCTGCCAAAGAAATTGTAATTCTGATATCCTTATCAAGAGATGCAGGATTTAATAATTGTTTAAAAAAAAAAAAAGAATACAGATCACTGTATCAAATTAAGTTTATTTTAAAATAAATATGGTTAAAAAAAAGAATGTAATTTATGTTATATGATTTTAAACTGTGATGTCACTACTGGAAGCCAAAAACCTATAGGATGCAGTGCTCATATTGCTCAGAGCGGCCCGAGTGGGGCTAAGTTACACTTGGCCCTGAGGCAAGGGAGCCCTCTCTCATATCCATAAGGCTCATTTATAATCAAGCTAATATTTGTTCTTTCGCATTCCTACACTACTTCTCAGCGTCTGCATTGAGCTGTGCTGCAGCAGACGATTAATCACAGAATCACAGAAACTTCAGAGTTGGAAGGGACCTCTAGAGATCATCTATAAATAAGATTGACTTTTTTTTTTTTATTTAAAAAAAAAAACATACCATGAGACAGGCTGTGCATGAGTTAGGGTTTAGTATATGTGGGTGTGTTTGAAGATACAAAAAAAACCTGTTGGAGAAGCGTCAGGACTGTTCAGCAAAAAGTCTCGCCTGTCTTCTGGGAGGAAAACATCCCTGGAAAAATGCCTGGGCGTTGTGTTTGAGCAGACAGAAACTGGGCCAGGGAGCAAGCTAATAAGCTGTACGAATGATCACGAGTCCAGCACCTGAGCTCTGCCACGGTCTTTTATTTAGCTGGAAACCCAGGCATACCAAGTCAGTCTTCCCACAAAAAAAAAGAATTCTCCAAGAGGAGGGTGTGTGTCCATCTATATTTTCTATCTACACATATAGACTCACAGAGGAATACACACAAACTTTATATCTGTCTAAGTATATACACACACACACTCACACTTCACTGTTTAGTACAAGCCCACTGTACCAAAGTTTTGTTTCTTCAGATCTGTAACACCTTTTGGAGCTGTATCTTTGCCTTAAACGCTCTCTGAGGATAAGAGGGAGAGAAAAAACAAACCACCTCTCTGCAATAAGACAATGCTTCTTCTTGAAGAATTTTATCACTGACTGTCAATAAATCAAAGAATAAAGTTTTGAGACCAAAACAGTTAACTGCCTGCTTGAAACCTTAAATATCTGTGATGGGTCACATCAGTGTCAAAATACAAAACGTTGTTCTCTGTATAAAAAAATATAGCTCTATCATTTGGCTTGGCAATAGAAGTTCAAAGACTAAATACCATTCTGAACTTGAGTCTCCAAGCAGAAGTCTTCAGCTACATGAAGTCGAGAACTAAGATGACAGGGCAAAATGTGTGCTATAAACGTGTATTAGATCACTTAACTAGAAAAACTCGTGTTGAGGGTAAATGATTTATTTTCTCCTTTCTCATGGCGTTCTACTTCTGCTAACTCTTAAGCTGCATTTCTCTAATGAAAAATGATTCCATGAAGCAGACACAAAGCAATGACAGTGCAACACTAAGAAGCCAGGCATCAGAATATCTAACAACGTGTAATACTGCTTAATGCAATTATTTCAGGTATACCTAGATATAAGTAACCTGAAAGAAACCAAACAGCTTGTTGGACCTTATAAAACTCAACCTAAACAGTCTTTTCTGGAAACCTTCTACATGATCACTTATTCTTTCAGCTGTAGTAATTAAACGAAAAACCCTGTTCTATTTCAGTAAGAGAGTAAAAGCTTGATCAATATTCAGTATATATGGATGAATTCTGTCATTGATAATACAGTATTTTCCAAGAAGATTATGATGCCTGATATTTGTAAAACAATTTACCTACAGTAAGAAATGGAAACTACTCGCTTAGAAAAATCTCTGCTATACACCGCCAAAAAAAGAGACGGCAATTTTTGAATGTCAGCTGTTAAAATGTTTACCTGCTTTATTCTGCAGAGATCTTCTACTGCCTTGCCAGTTAGGAAGGTCATTGAAGTCACTTTGTTCTGCAACGGAGAAGCAAAATAAGAACCACTGAGGACCATTCTGACTATTCCTTTCGCATTAAGAGAATACATACATAAAAGAGAGACAAGTTGTTTCATTATTAAAAAAAATAATTTGAAAGTGATCAAAATCAAGGACAAAGAATACCAAAGCACAGCTCTCAAAAATGATATATAATTTGTTTCCTGTATTAAAAGCTGTATTTGAAATAAAGATATATTTGTAACATTACCATACAGATCAATAAAAATGAATGTAGTAAGTCTAGAAAATACTTTGGACTTCATGAAAACCCCTTATTTGAATGTTTCTACAGAAATTGTGTGCAGGAAAAGTAACTTATGAAATAATTAAACGCTGAAAATGCATCTGAAATTGAACATGCCACTGAGAACTAAGTTTCCCGGTCTTAGGTTCATGCAAACTGCAAATTTAGTTGTATTGGTCTGATCATATCAGGCACTGCTTTCTAAAACACAGAAATTTGAAAATTTACCTTTGAAACGTGAGCTTCTGAATTAGAATTGCAAACTGAACAGGACAAAGAAAACGGTGGTTCTTGACTGATAAATATATACAACTTTGACTATGCAGGTTCAGTGAGAGACATTTAATTTCATTTTCCTCTTACCCCAAGATCTCTGGAATTGTCGACATGAACACACACATAACGTGCATTGATTCCTTTCACACAGTTGATTGTGATGTTTTTGGTTTTGTTTTTATCCTCATCTCCTGACTCCCAGAATGTTTCTGTAGACCCATCTGTTAAACTCCCAATCATGGCAGGTCGGCTTGATGTTTTAATGTCAACAATGCTGGTTAGGTCTTTCAGACAAACCACTATACACAGTTCCTGTGAAAACAAAATAAAATATTTAGAAAATCTGAAAGTAAGCCCAAATACAGGCATTATTTACAATTTTTAAAACCATACAGACATTTCTGTTCTGAGGAATATGCTCTCTGGATTAAAGAAGAAATTTGTAATTTATTGGTTCAAACTATTCAATCCTTTAAACCAAAGGAAATATTAATAGCTAACAGCTGAATGTATTAGCAAACGCCTAAATGTATTAATAAATGGAAGAAAACACTTTAAAGATATTCATCAGGAGTATTAATTTGTGCTCCTCAGAATAACAGACGAAAAAAAAGCAAGTAAGAACTGGAAGTACACAGCATTTAAAAATTGAACTAACTCAATGAGCCAAATGAATTAACGAATTCTTAAGAGACCCCCAAACACTGTACCTGCAAACAAGCACTTACAATCACTGCTCCAAAATTTGGGTTTGAGTTTTACAGGGCCTAAGGGTCAATATTTGAACCTCTGAAGCTAAATATGAGAAAGAGAGTATCACCAACAAGACTCCAAACTGAGATACACCACGGAAATATGACATTGCAATAAAGAATGTTTTAATTCAAACAGAATGATCATAGGAAGCACGGGCTGTTCACAATTGACCTCTGCTTCTGCGAGAGAGGTGTAATACTTGCCTGATTCATGACTTCAAAACCAGACTGAATACTAATACTGAAACTCTCTTCGCTATCTCCATCATCAGATTTAGACAAAATATTGTTGATATGATGAAAAACGTTGCTCTGGTGCAGGAACTGGTGATCAGATTGCTTGAATTTGAGACTCCAGCACCTGAAAACACATTTAATAGACTTTGAAATTTTGACTATTGTTTAAAAGACATAGCCTGACAGTCAAACTATTAATTACATTTTTGCTTCTCAAAATATTTGCTATAAACCTCCTTTAACTTCAAATTTTTGCAGGATCTAAAGTGTTTCGATGCATCATTTTGAGGAAGGCGGGAGTAAACTTGTCTTAGAATTTTAACAATGAATAGAATCTTTATGATTCAATTTGCACCTTTGAGACAGACACACAGGAAAAATTTCAAACAGTTTAAGGGTACTATTCAGACGACAGCTTTCTGAGCGAAAGGTATTATTACGCTACCATGCACACACACAGATACTACCATATTATTCAGTTATGCGGGTTTTTTTTCATAGTGGATACAGTACAGAATTTAAGAGCAGATACATTTTTCTCTACAAAGTCTTTTCTACTATTATTTATATGTATAAACACGTACATCTTTTACATTTTCACATAGGCTCTTTTTCACACAGGCACATAAAGTTCTTCCAAACTTCGTATCTACATTGCAAAAATTTTCACATGTATAATGTTACAACATTTCCAGCCTTTTAAGCGTTTTCTTAATCTGTGCTTACCGTAAGGCCATTTGCTGTAATGCGCTGCCACTGGGAAGAGACATCATAAGATCAGAGATTGTCTGGAGAAGGCGATGAAAAGTGTGGGGTAATGGGTGAGCTGCTTCGCCAGCAATCACTATATCTGACAGAGGGTGTTCACACACTCTTGTGTCTTTTTCCTAAGACGCAAAGCAATTTGTACATTGTTAACAAACTTTCAGAGAAAAAAAAGGTTAAATAAATCTGGAAGGTTAAAAAAGGTTAAATAAATCACTGGAAGAGTGATATGTTGGACTATACCGTTTTACACACTACTTTTTCAGAACTAACTATAGATGTTTCTTAAAAATCATTAAATTAATTATATCTATTGTATATATAATTACTCATATATATAATTACCTTATATATATATAACTATACTCATATATAATTATATATATACATATAACTGTAATTACTCATATATATAATTACTTTATATATATACATATAACTACTTAACTATAGATTTTCGGACTTAACTATAGATTTTTCATAAAGCGCTGAAAGACACAGCAGACTGAACAACAAAGCTTCTCTGAAAAATATTTTCTCTTTTCTCTCTTCTTTTTGGGGGGCAAAGGAAGAATAAAAACCAAACTGTAAATTTTTTTTGTTACGGGATTAGCAATGTGCTTGTGTGCCTTTTTTTCCTTCTTTACCATGAATATTCACAAAAATAATGCACTAAGACTAATTCATCAGCACAAAAAATCTGGCAAATTTAGATCAAAAATTAATTTATCTATTACTATTGAAAGAGTTCAACTACAATTTAAGAACTTTCATTCTGTAATTAAGGTCCTGTTTCACAGAGACTAATAAAAATATTTCTAAATTGACTACAGCATCAAGAGATACTGTATTTATGAAACGAACGCTGAACCTCACTTACCTGTTCTGCATTTTCTTTATTTGATTTATTTTCTTCATCCTCCTCTTCTTCAGGCTCCACAGGTGCAGGAGTCAGGGAAGCCACAAAATGCCATAAAATATCATGAAGAGAAGTTGTTTGAATGACGTTACAAAGAAGCCAGTTGAAAGCCTAAAATAAAATACACACAAGGAATTATTGGTTAAGCAAACCTGGAGCAAAATAATTTCTTATATGTCTTATTAAATGACAACTACATTAAAGGGAACATAGCAAACTAATTCACAAACACCGTACACAAAAATAAGTTCTTTGAAAAAAGCTGAGGGATGAAGAAACAATGTTCTTATGTATTTGCAGAGATTATTACAGGATGAAGTGGCAGCACTCTTTACAATTCAAATTGGTTAATGAAGTAAAGATCCTTTTGAATTTAGAACTTTACAAGCTGAGATCTGGTTTCCTTGTTTGGTCTCTGCCATTGACTGAATTAATCAAACCAATTCAGCCACTGCCAAAAAAAAAAAAAAAAAAAAAAAATCAATGTAGCAGGGAAAAAGGTTTTTAAAAATTGTAGCATTCTTATATTCTAAAAGCTGCAATACTTCTGCACCTTGATGTTTGGAAATTTGACGAATGGTGCTTAACAAAAGAGGTGTGTTTTTTACCTTATCTGGAAAATCCACCTATCTTTTCACATTACAAATACTTGGAAAATAGCTATGCTGTATACAAGTTCAGAAGAAACTTTACTAAAGCTTAGTTGAAATTAAAAAAAAAAAAAAAAAAAAAAAAGGCAGGCCTGAATGAGGATGCCTCTTGAAGCTTTTATTGAAGCAATTAATCTTTCCTTTGAGAAAGGAACAGCAAGTAAGACCAGGAAGATGCAGAGCAAATGAGGAGAAAACAGTATTTGCATAATTGATTTTTGCAGCTTTAATAACATTCTTTTATCTATTGAAGAAGGTTTACAGGCAATACTTTTGTATTCATAACTTTTAGAGTTAATAATACAAGTGAACTTTTAGAATAAGTTTTAGTGCACATCACAAAATATTTTGTTTTTTAATCTATACAAAAATTCTTTAAAAAAAATTCTGAGACAGAATTCACAAATGTGTTATTGTAATCATACAAGATCCATTAGTACATTAATACCTCCATGGCAAAGACTCGGCAAGCAGATTTCCGTAAGGCTTGCTTCATTGCTATTTCAAGTCCTTCCAAATCATGATGCTGGATTACAAATGCCAGTACTGGCCACTGGAAATTTCTCTCTCCTTTGGAAAGAGAGCTGTGGGCGGAGATTAACCGAGAAAGTTCAGGAGATGGATGTCTCAGGAGAGAGGACCCCACTTCTATTCAAAAGCAAAAAAATACGCATACATTAGATTCTTTGTGCTATTTAATTTTATAGCCACAGTAAAAATAAAAAGCAATAGAGCAATTTCAGAATCGATATTTTTGTTCATTTCTTCTATGAGAAAAATGCATTAAGAAAACAATGTGGAAAAATGATGTTTCAACTGAGAAAGAAAATAACCACTTTAACTTTTAAATCAAGCACAAAAGATGCACCACAAATTTCAGAACCACAGTAATTCCTGAACTGCCCACTGTGCGGATCAACAAACAGCTAATGTTTATTAATAAATAAACACCATTACATGTAGTTATAAAAATGTATATTTGTCTACAGTTTCCAAGAAGAACTGCAAATCCAATGCCATATCCTTGAGCATTTTTTCCACTGCTTCCGACGTCTGTGCTCTTACCCGCATCTCCACTGTTGACTCGTCTCCTAGGGATTGCCTTTACACGTGCTGGAAGAATTGAGTGCTGCTTGTCATATTCTGATGCAACAACTGAATATGATCTTTGAAAGACTGTACGCTTCGCAAGATCTGTATCTGTTATTGGGCTGGTTTCCAAACTACAAAGAAATCAGGGAAGTTATAGACCCATTAACGAATATACAGAGCGTACCTGAATTATACATAAATATTAAACAAAGACACATGCCTTTCATGACAACAATGCTACTACGGCATGAAAGTTTATGTACCTAATAACCATTTAAATGCTGGAAAAGAAAGAACACGTATTAGAATTACACATGGTGAAAAAGCATGCAAGTGCTTTATAAACAAATGTAATGATGTACATGGTAAATTCCAAGAATTTAGGTATATTTTTTGAGAGAATACAAACATTCAGATCATGCCTGAATTGAAGTTTCAGACCAAATTTGCCTTGAGAATGCACGTGAAAACATCTACGGAGTGAATTTTTAATATGCAAGCGAACTGAAATTTCGAACTTGATGTGAAAGTAGAAGTTTCTAACAACATTGGCCTTAAAGCCAATTTTCAATTGCTACGGCTACGCCTCTGACATGTTTTGCTCCTTACCTTCAGTGGACTTCTTACAGTCTGCAGAAGAACTTCGAGCTTATGCTGTCCCTATAGGCCTCAGGAGACCATGGTGTCCACAGTTTTAATAAAGGAATATACCAATACGATGCACTCTTAAGGAGTTTTGTTAGAAAAGTTCTATTTCTGAAAAGACTACATTGTAGATTGTAGTATTCCAATAAACTGGTTTTGCAGTCAGTGTAAAATATAACAGATCAAAATAAAAACAGATTAAAAGCAAGTTTTCTCTTCGTTACATCCTCATTGTAATATGAGGAATCACCATTTGACATCTGAAAACACTAAGCATGTAAGTTGATTCCGGATTATTATTAAGTAACAGGAAAAGTGGTCTTTTTTTCCCTGGCAAAACAAAAAACTCCTTAATTCCTTGATTAAGATCATAATAAACTTAATGAGTTAAGAAACTAGCTTAACCTGACAGAAACCATCTAGCACTCTTGGTCCTGTATAGCATTAAGTTGTCATTTCTTCAGTGACATTTTAGCTTCCCACAGAAAGAAGTAGCATTTGCTTAGAAAAGTGTAAGGTAATGAAATTCCCTCCAGTTCAAACTTCTCTTCAGAATGAAATCCTGAAAGAAGGACGACCACTACTTCCTTTCAAAAAGGCCATTAATCTGCACTACAGTCAGTTGTGTTAAAGAATAGAAATACAAGGGAAAAAATTGCTACGTTTTCAAGGAGTTCGCAACAGCTACAGTTGTTGGACCATTGCTCTTTAGATCAATTTTTCAGTTCTGCAGTTCTGGAGATTCTGGAAAAATTGTCTTTGTCTGTAGAGGGAAATAAGCAGGCCTGAAGTAAGGACTATGGATAAATTTCCCTTTTTTCATATTTAGGTGGTAAAACCAAGACCTCTCTGGAGAAAAGCAATTGGTTTGCATTTACAGTTAAAAGTTTCAAATTCAATTTGCAAATTTGCATTGCTAGTGGTTGAAAATATATCTGGTATGATACGATTCACTGAAGATAGTTTTCTGACTACAGCTTCGTAAGTTTTTGGCTTTTTTGCTGCCATTTCAGAGATTGATCTGGGCCGATCTGATACTTCAGCTACTTAACTACAGCGATGTTTTCTTTTTTAAAAAATAAATAAATACATAAATTGGTGTTATGCTAATGCTTTAGCATTTGCATGTAGTACTTGGAATTACAAGGAAATACCTCGGGGGCATAGATTTCATGTTACTCTCTGGCTCTTCAAAGACATTAGGGCTTGCATCAGGAGTAACTGAGATGTACGGTGCAGGTACTGACGTTGAGCGCAGGTACCTCATCTCATCCTGGAAGAGGTTGTCATCCTGGTACCCAACAAAATTTTCATGATGATGCCTACATCAAATGAGATTTTAAGATTAGAATTAAGGATTAGAAGTTCCTGAAAACCACACATAGACAAAATTCCTTTGCCAATACATTTGGGCAGCCAAGGCTATTCATTTACTCCTCACTTCATGCACTTAAACTGGTTGTGACTTACCAAGTGTGAGTGGAAAATATAATGGCATTTTCAACCAACAGGGAGTGGGGATCACCCTTTGCTATCTTTTAGTATTTTCGTTAGATATTTTCTTTATGTACTTTAGGCCCAAATGTCTATCCATCATAGACGTGAGGCACTACAGTGAAATCTACTTAAAAATACCAAGTAAGCACAAATGCTCTGGTTTCCTTCTTACTATTTTTAACTGTGAAGAGAGAAAAATAGCACATATCCGTGATTCCGTGGTATGTCTGCTACTAACACACTAAGTTAAGCTTTTCAGGAAATTCTAAATTCTTTGAACAGAAACTAAACTGTTGTTAAAAAATATTTAGCATCGAAAAGCTACTCAGGGTATATTTGACCCTTGGAGCAAATACAGTCTAAGAAATTGAACAAGATCATGGAAATGGAAGAAAGAGAAGAAAAAAAGATTATAAAGAATTAGGAAAACACGTATTTTTTCTATGTAATTTTTAGTTTAGTTAATACACACATTTTTAACCATAAATAGATTAGTATTAAAATCAATATTCATATTCATGAACTTATTTTAATTACCTTGCTAAAGTCTGTAAATAGAGACAAGGCATTTTAATGGGGAAGTCTTCAGAAATTCCTTCTTTGACACTGGGAAGTTGAGATTGGAATGCTTTTGCAGGGTGATAGCAGAGGATACTGGGCTCAGCAGCACTACTTAGCGACAGTAAATACAGTGCATTGGCTTTAATCACTTGATGAGCCTCCATAGTTGGCAAGGCACGAGGAGTCTTAACTTGCATTGGTTTTCTCCTAGATTGTTTAATCTAAAGAAATTTTAAAAAGGTATGTTTAAATTATACTTCATCACAGGAAAAGGCGATAATGTCACTTAACTAAAGTTGCTTCGTTCGTCCTGTTGTCTTTTTGCAAAATGGCACTCCTATTATTTTCATAACTTTGCAAACTTTTAACAAACAGCTGAAAGTTTTGATGTTTGCCTTAGGATGAATGTTGTGTGCAAAGAAGTTTCAACAAATTTAGTTTCAAAAATAAAGTTAAATTAGCATTGTTATCTTTATCTTAAAACCTCTACATATTTGCATACTTTAATCAAGAATTTGAAGAATTTTATATTGGTCATGGAAGACCAATATAAGAACACCACCTTTTGTACAGTTCCTATTAAAAATTGCTCTAGTTTGTCCAGTGCTTGGCATCTGTATCTGATGATCTGGATGATTAAGATGATTAATGAAACTATAACGTTGAAATAGCACTCATATTTCAGTAAACAAATAAAACGAATTCGAAGTTAAATAAACTGATGCATACGTTAACAAAGTTAGGTACTACATTCAACACTGCAGTTGTATTGGGATAAAAAAAATAGAATTACTTAAAAAATTTGAAAACACTACTGCGTGAAGGGAAGAAGTCTGGTCAGAAGTAGTTGGCAAAGTTTCTATCTTATTGTTATAAACCTATCAATGACGTAAGCGGATATTTCAAAACCTTCCAAAATTCTGAAATGCCAAATTTTTTTAATTTGCCCTACCTTATTTTCAAGTTGCGAACAGTGCTATTAAGCAGATAGAGAGCTAAACATACGAGAAACAGATAAAAATACCTTCTCTCTTGCTGCTGCTTGCTTTTCACGGAGATATTTTTCTCTGCACCGATCACAAACCAAATACCAAGTGCTTCCTCCAATACCACCATCGCCACAATTACCAGCCCATCCTCCACAAAAGTGCCCAATGCTATTATAGCCTTGGCCACCAGCATAACGGCCACAGCCTACATCGGACAAAAAAAAAATTAAAAAAAAAAAGGTTATTTCAAAAGAAGGATTATTATTATATTACTTATTATTGTAAAAGAGAGATGGAGAGGGGGAAGGAAGATGCTTGTCTCTCCCTTGCCTAATTTTCTCCTTTTCTTTATCCCTGATCTCATTTATCTTCTTTATTTCATGTGTCCCACCAGTATCCAAAGAATCCAAACACACTGCAGTTTTCAAGTTTTTATTATGAACTTGCCCAAAGCATTAACGACTACCCGCTCAGACAGCTAAGTGATGGTAAGGTCAGTATTACACACTAGCCAACGTTATCTATAACTTAACAAACATAAAAACCCTACCCTCGATCTATCAAAGCTTAAAAAGGAATGAAGTGCATTCCTTTGATGATTACTGTTTCTCAGAAAGATTCAGGGCATTGATAATTGCTGAATAATAACGTTCCTTAATTTTGCTTTAACTTCACATACAGTGCTAAAACAAGCACATGCAACATCAGCCTGAATTTCCCTAACTGGGAAAATAATTAATTATATTTACAAGCTAGAAAAAGACAAGCTAGAAGCCTTGTCGTTAACAAGGCTACTTGTTATTAGCTATATTGTAGCTAATCCCTTCTATTAGTGATCCCTTTTCTAAAGAAAACACAATTTATGTATCTTTTGAACTCAGTTGACCAGCTAAGGTAATGCCTAGCTAGCACTGGTTTACCCCATTTTCCTAAAATTAAACAAAATCCTGGAAAAAATTCAGGGATCCACATAGAAAAACAAAATAGCAGACTCAGGTTGTATTTTACAATAGAAATTGTCTACAGACTCGAAGTGGATTTTTTTTTTTAAGATACATTTTAAACCAAAGAAATTACGCACGCCACTGATACCCAGTGCTGACAACAGATAAATAAAAGTTTTCCACTACTCACAGTAGAACAGTAATTGAAAACTTTTGGCAACATGGAAGTTCTAAGAAACAGAAACTCTAATTAATCAATCTTATATTTTTTATTTTATTTCAAATTTTCTCAGCAGAGTTTCAAGTCCTGAAGAGTAACAAATGGCACGTTTCTGAAGAGATACTGTCAAGTCAGCTCATTATTTTGGCCTTGTTTCAAAGAACTTTCTTCAGCATTTTTGAAGTTTAGATCCATAACTACTTAAAATTACATACACAAACATGTTAATAATTTGTTAAGTAAGCATATGTAAGTTTTAATGTAGCTTATATAGTGAACCGTGTTAAAATGGTAGACAGGACAGCCTGACACGTTTTCATAACTGTAACTAATACCACATTAGTTTGGTATTAGTTATGTTTGCGTGTCTGCGTGCAATATATTTACCAGATGGACACGGGAATGAAAAAATATGCCATCTTACCTGGATGAGCTTGTCTCATATGGTAAGTCACTGGATATGGATGGGATTCTCCACACAACTCACAGATGGTGTCTTTTTCAGGTCCTCCCACTGCAAGCTGAGCCATCTCGCCAAAAAGATTTCCCCTTGGCCTGGTCTCAACCTTTTCTTTTTTCTTTTTCTCTTTTTTGGTTTTCTTGTTATCTTTGTCACTTTCCTTCTTCTTTAACACTGCACAAGAACCAGGACTTGGAAAAATCATGTTTTGGGAAGCTGCTTTAATAGTTGCTAAAGAAATATCCTCCCAGAAAGCCACCAAGTGCTGCAGCGTTAATGGAAGAGGAGACTTGGATTTCATCGTGTGATGACTGGATGTTTCAAAGGAGGTAGTTTCAGTTTTTCCATCCTCACACTTCTCATGCAGAGGCGGTTCCTTTAACATTGAGAGGACTTTGTTTTTATTGATGCTACCCATTTTAGATATATCTGGTCCATGAGGTGAGATGTTGAACATGTTAAGAGCAGATGATATTTCCAATGAATGTCTATTTTTCAGCTTGGTTTCTTTTTCCTCGGCAGGTGGTTGAGTAAGACTGCTTCGTATTGGCGCATGCTCTTTGGACAGTTCTGGATTAAACTTCAAAAAAGATGAACAAGCCATAGCATCATGAACTATTCCTTCATGCCAAAGAAACGCAGCAAATACAGCTCTAGCACATTCTGCCACGGAAGGTGACATTGCTTGCTTGGCAGGCTCTACAGGCTTGGAGCCATCTCCTTTGAAGAGAAAGCTGGATTTTTCCTTTTTGGGTCTTGTGTGCCTGCCAGCACATTTACGGCTCACTTTTGGAGATGCTCTCATGTCTTGCTCATCTTTCAGTGGTGCTTTTCCTATGCTGAAATGAACTTTATTAGAACCATCATCCAGACTTCTGAATTCTGTGTTGTCTTCACAGGTGCTATCTGTAATGCTGTTAGTCTTTAACGTACTTGAAGTACAGACTTCAACTACCTCACTGTGAAGATTTTCTTGTACGACATGAGGGGAAGGAGCTCTATTTTCAGTTTCTGTAACAGGTATTCCATCTTTTGCAATAATTTTTGGTTTGGGTGAAGTGGACCTCCCCCTTAAGGGTTCTGTTAGTGGCACTTTCTTTTTGCGAAGGGTGTCTGGATCTAACGTGTAAGAATCTGATTTGGAGCGTTCTCGAGGAGGATCAAGCTTTGTTTTTACAGGAGATGAAGCTTTCTGAGGTAGAGTTTTCTCGTGAGGTGATGAGGATCGTGGAGAACTAGCACCAGATCTAACGGCTGTAAGTGTCTTTGTCTTTGGAGAAGATGACCTGGTTCCTGGCCCTGGAGATTCAGCTCTCAGACCAGTAGTTGTTCTTCCGTCGGTTTTTAGTGTTTGCAAAGTGTTATGATTTGGAGACAAAGACCTGCTGTGAGAGTCTGACCGCAGTTTTGCAGCATCTGATTTCAGCATAAGAGACTCACTGGCAGATAGGCCTTCTGTATTCCTAGGTTTCTTCTGGTCAGCAGCAGCTCTATTCATTCGCACATCAAGCTTGGGTGACCTGCTGTCAGCTCTGTGTTTTGATGACACGTCTGATCTTCCTGCTGGAGAAACCGGTCTAGCAGCTCCCGTGAAATTCATTCGGTCACCTGTTCAGTGTATTTTATAATTAAATTATTACATTTTGGCAGTGATACCTTTAATAATACAAAACAAGGACTCAAGACCTGAACAACAAGATAAAATCAAACACACGCTTCTGTTCATATCAAAATGAGAGGAAGTATAAGGGAAAATCTTTTCCCCTGGAATACTTTCAATACATTTCTTCTGCCGAAGACAGATACAAACAAGTGTTAGGAAATATTTACAGAGAAAACACTACTATGGAGGTATCAAAAGGCACAGTTCACTAGTTCCACAAAACACTAGTAAAGGAAGCGCAATTTACGTCCTTAGGTAAAATGCCAGGAGTTAACTAAATTTACCACAGTTGCAACAGAAACCAGGGATTATATATTTATAATCTCTATGTGTGTCAGCCTGACTGCAGCAAGAGATTTGCAGAAAGATCAAATGTATTACCAGATTTATTTTCTTTAATGCTCAAATGTCATGAAATGTAGGAAGTAAATACAGCTGTAAGGCAAATGGGGTAAGAGGCTTACAAGCGTCCTGAAAACTATTCACATTGATAATCTGAGGTATCCACCTTTTTAAGACCACAAACTATCAATGTTCTGCTACCAGCATACAATCTACTAAAAAACCCCCCAAAGCCAAACCCACCTTTTTCAATCACTAAGCTAAACCATCAACTTTGGTCTATGATGTCCTTTTATTTTAATGCACTAATTTATTGTTCCTACGCACACTGAATTTGTACATATATTAATCTACAGAACTATACAAACTATGGGTAGCTTAATATAAATACATAAAAAACAAGTATATGCAAATAAGGAGCTCATTAAAGCAATCTGCTTCTAATGGTTCTGTGAACACACTGTCTCATTTGTAGAACTGTATTTTGAAAATTAAGACAAGCAATGTTGAAATTACTGGCAAGCAATGCAGAAGTCGTGAATTAAATACAACTGTCTCTCCACAAAGTATTACACTGTAAAGTCGCAAATGTATAACAAAGTCATTCTGATATGAATGGATTTTCCTCAGTTATAAATGAAGAAGTTTCTCTAGTAAAGCTTGTAGAATTAGGTCGCAGTACTTTGGATTATTTTACTTTTCTAGATATTAAGTGTGTAGTCATCCAGGCACATTTTTGGGGAAACAACTGTTTGCTAAGAAAATAAAGTTTCAATTAATCAGTGAATATTTGCAAATTTGGACCTTGATTTCTAATGGGAACAGAGAGGATAGGCAGTAATTTTTTATCTAGTGCCTTCAGTATTGACTCAGAAGGTAGGTAATCTGTGTTTATTTCCTTCTGCATTATGAGATCTGAATCAACTTCTTCCAGTTCTCAATCACGAAGCCTTATCCCTATGCTAGAAAACATATACAAGCATGGAGTGATTTCAGTTTTTCCTTCTGTTACATCTCGCAATACAAAACCAAATGTATTTTTGGAGCAAAGTCTACCAACCCAGATGTTTCCTCAGGTTACAAAACAATTCTTATTATTCTGCTACCTCCATATTTAAGTAGCATATAAAAAGACAAACAGCAACAGGAAAAAGTGAAGGATACCTATATTGGAATATTTAGCAATTTTGAAGGTTAGAGTACTCTCCTGGCTTCCCAGGACATAGGACACGGTAGGAAATCATAATTCTCCAGGCAGAGAAGAAATATTTTGTCTATATTCGGGAACAATATGCCAAATGTAAACAGTAGAATATAATGAGATCATCTCAAATGTCATTATGATCGATTTTGAGAGTCTAATCTGTCTTTATTCTTTTTTCTTTTGAGTTCTATACTTATTTTTTGGAGGGACGAGGAAGAGGAAGGAAAGAAATAGCATGGTACATCATAGTTTATAAAATGATTGTTCTTGCTAAATGAAAAAAAACTAAAAAGTTTCCTAAATATCAGTCCAAGCATTTTGCTCATGCCAGCTCTGTTATTCACCAGTTTTACTGATGAGCTATTTTGAGATGCCTATATGATATATGAATTCAGAAATGTAAATTATAATTACTTGATACACACTTTTCCCAGAAACAAACAAATAAGAAGATGAATTTAAGGTCTGCCAGATGAGAAAATATTCTAGATAGAACCTTTTACAGAATTCCTCACAAAGGAAAAAAATAATGAAAAGACCACAATAATCCTCTTAAAGGGCATAAAGCACTGCAAGCCATTCAGCAATGTATCAAAGTATATGCACGACTAGTGAATATCAAGCAGGAAAACATTCCAGAACAAAACTGCCTATGAAAGGCATAGCTTAGCAGTAGCTTCCAGCAGTAAACAATATGTTTTTTAAAAACAAAGGTTTGGACTTGCACGTATACAGGTAAATCATTTTAATTAGCATTCCAGGCTATCATAAAAAAAATAAAAAAATCCCCCAAATGAAAAACTGCATAATCATGCAGTGAACTGCTTTATCTGTAAACAAAAAAACCACTCATATGTTTGTTCCCCATTCTCCTTCCATATTTCATTTGCCTATTGTTTGAAAGGAGGTGTTATTAGATTAGGTTAACAGTCACCTTTCTGTTCACAAAGCAGAAAGAGACGGCTGGGTCATACATCATGAAGTTGCTGCAGCTCAGGAAGGCAACACTGAATGGTCACATCAAATGAGCGCCCAAACTTGAACGTTTACTTTCAAAACAGTGTTTTATTGAGCGAATGAAATGAAAATGAACAGAAGGAGAAACCAAACCAAAACATTTTGAATGTAAAAATCTGAACAACCTTGCTATGTTGGCATGCATACCCACCCTTCAGTTTGTGAGAGAGAGATGAAATAGCAGAGGCAGGCCCAGCTACATCACTAGTTTTGTAAATACGCTCACGAGAAGCAAGGCAGCAGGATGGAGTTTCTACAGTGGAAAACAGTTGCACAGAAGCAGCACAGATTCAATGGAAAAAGCAGTAAAGAAAAACAAGCATTTCAAATGATATGCATCTCCTTTGTTAAGAATTCATTGTTTAGATGCCTACATTAGTTTTAAATGAGAAACAGTTACTTCAAAATGTTTTCCCTGATCTAAATTTTAAAAGAATAAAGGATCTGTGATTTCAGTATTAGTGAAATAAGTGTAGACTAACCAATGAGATTTATGGCTTATTATAAAACCCAGCAGTACCTACTTTTGAACTGAACTCTGGTTTAAAATGTCAACTTTTAACCTGTAAATTCAGACATGAATTATTTAGAACTGCAATATGGCCTTCTAGATGACAAGTTCTCACATTCTTTTGAGAAAATTAGAGAACATCTAGATGTTTGTGTTGGAAAGTCTCATGCTGGGAAGAATGAAGACAAATACATTAAACCCATCAAAACTATCTGTTTTCAAATCTGAATGCACCTCAATAATGTAATGTTTTGAAAAACTTCACGTAACGTGAAGTGTAGTTTCTCAATACTATCAAGAGACATAACTAGCAGTAGAAGAGTTTCTATCAAACAGTATAGACATGAAAACAAATCTGTATCAACACTTTAAAATTGTTTTTTTTTCTTAAGGCAAAATTACAGAATCTTAGAATGGTAGGGTTGGAAGGGATCGCTGGAGATCATCTAGTCCAACCCCCCTGCCAGAGCAGGGTCACCTAGAGCAGGTTGCACAGGAAAACAAAGCTAAATTAACAAAGTTAAATTCTGATATATTCCAAGATAATTTCAGTAGAGCGTCTACTGACACCAATCTGTTAGAGGTAGAGCTCCCAGTGAAACTTGGAGTGAGATAACAGCAGGGACTTTTAGTTTCAAGTCTATCGTTTTACTTTCCTATAATGTTTTAAATTCTAATTCCAATTCCTATTCCTTCCTCTAGAAAAAAAATAAGTCAAATTCTTACTGCATTAGTAATTATAAAGATATGTTTATCTTAGAAGATACTCTAGAGAGTATCTTGGAGAGATTCTATTGTACAAATGGAGTAAGATAAACGTACTGAAAATAAGTACTTTCAATTCCTGCAGTGTTTCAGACATCACTAACTTGTACACGTAAATATATTAAAATCCCTATCTCGTGCAATGAGCTATAGTTCTACAGACTCTACAATAAGGAGGCGTTCACACATTTGAGGTAAGAATTTCAATTTTTAAAAACAAGAAAATAACCTCTATTTTCTCAATCCAGTATTAGCATGGATTTAAGAACAGTATTACCTACTTCAATGCCTACAAATGATCTGGAGAGATCCAATACCAACTATATAGCTTCTGAGTAACAGGATGTCACGCCACCAATTTTTAAAGGTAAAATGCAGAAAAACACATTAGGAACACAAAGTAGAAGTAGGCAATCCTAAGAACGTCAATTTGATATACTAGCATTCCACTCCATGAATAATTAAGTGAAAGTCTTTACTAAATCCACTTTCATGAATGCATGTTTACACTTCATTCTTTCATTCTATGTCCAAGAATACTTACATTTTAAAATGTTGTCATCTAGTTTATGTTCAACAATGTACTACTTCTCAATCATTTCAAGGGGACCGTGGGTCAAAGAGAATGAGTTTCCCACATAATCTCCTTGCTGCCTTGGCAAACAATGTATATCTATCCAGGACAACCCATCAGCCACAGGGACCAGCTTTTTGGTCAGGATTTCTTCTGTTTGAATCACCCTCAAAGACTACAAAGACGTGAAATATAAGGTAGGCAAGGTCTATCGCACGTCACGTTTGAATGTGACAGCGTTATCTTTAGTCACACTCCTTCCTTCAACATGGAAATAGCTCCAGTTCGAAATGCTACACAATACAGAGACATAAGAGGCAGTTCAATTCCTATGGCAGGATGCAGCCTTCTAATAGCCATGCCTACTTCCTCTGAGGAAACGCTGGTAAACCAATCCAGGGGGCATGACATACCACCAACTGGTCCACGTTAAGTCTTTTTTAGACAAACTCTTAAAACAAACTGGTAAAATGTCTCTGGAGAGTGGAGATAAGTTAAAGTTTCTTTCGAAATGCCCCTGCTTTTCTGCAGGATGACGAAGGAAAGCACTGACCTGCTTGTACCCTTTTGCCTAAGCAACGGATGCCTCTTCAAAAAGAATGCATTCCTCTTTCGCTTGCAGTTACAGACATGGGAGCTACAATACGGCTGTTAGCTAAATTTCCTCAAGCACTGCAATCAATGTATATTTTTTCACATCATGAAAATGCTAAATGCCATAGTGACAGTTGGACAAGGACTTTTTTTTTTCCCCATGAGTAAAAGAATATACTGAAGTCAATAAACATTTGAATATTAAACATTTTAAACAGAGAAAAGTATTAGATATGTTATAGTAGAGGAATGAGTGACTGAATGAAAGCAAAAGCAGAACTCACTAGAAAAATATTAGCAATGTTCTTTACCCAAAGGTAGGGTTTGGAGCACCAACACCTGAGCCATTTAACTTTGTTAATTGAAAGAAGCATTCATGTGCTAGAAGGGTAAAATAATCATAAAAATGATTCTATAGTTTTATAATTTGTAACTATAATTTTTGAAGATGTGATAAGCCAAATTTATTTCTAAAATAAAGCTTGACATGAGCTGTTCCTCCAAACTTTACCATACTGGCCCCCCAGGGATAGTTTTGAATTGACCTGGACAAATGTATGCTTCATACATACCTTTGATTATCTAATACATAAAGCCTAGGGTATGAAACTGTTAAATTTATTAGCTCAAATTTTCAGGAATGATGCTTTGGCAATATGCAGCATCTGAAAAAAAACGGTTAAACCAATACTGTCTGGCTGCTTTGCGTGACAAGCCATTTCAGCACGATATGGAAGAGATCAGTGTGCTTGGTTAAGAATATTCCCTCCCTTCATTTTACTGAAACGCTGCTGAGAAGGGTTATGTGCTCCAAGTGTGTGCTGGTCTCTTGGGCGTTCTTAAACTGGTCTCCAACAGTTTACAAAACGTAGATAGAAGCACTGCAGGCAAAGCCAGCAGTTCTAGATGCTCTGTAACTAGCACCTAGAAAGGAAAGGAACAAAATGAAAAAGAAAGCGGTAGCACAATCCTAAAGGGAGAAGGAACTCCTGACATGAATGGCAGGGGCTGATCATATACTGTGGGGCCATATGCTGGATTGCAGCTCTGCAGCATGCATTGGCAAGGAAGGAGCTTGACAGGTCACTATGAGCGTATCGAACAGTCTCTCAACACGGCAGCTTCTGTCCAGACTGAGATAAGTCACGAAACAGTAACGGTGCTGCACAGGAGCTGCCAGGGCTGCAGTGGAAGAGGGACAATGTGCCAAATGAGGCTAATAAGGCAGGTCCAAAGCCTCTTTCAGCCTATAAATCCGTTCTTCATTTGCAATAGTAACTCAGATGTGAGGAAACACGGCATAAAGGTCTAACACTGGTGGGCTGCAAGGTCTCACACTTCCCTCCCAAAGTTCAGAACTCAACAGCCAATTGTGAAATTCTGATAACTGCTGCTGGACAGCATGGCAAGATCCCGTTTGCCTGACTTGTCACATCTAAGGACTTTTATGACCCAGCACATGCTGCTGAAGGTTGAGAAACAACATCTTCCTTGACATTCTAGGTTTCCACACTTCACCTAGATTCAAAATTCAAGCAGAAATTTGAGTCTTCTGTGCTCTTCACAAAGTCCAGGGACAAATTAATCAAGCAACCAGTGATAATCTTGCAGCTGTGGGAGATTGCAGACCTGAGCAAATCTGTTAATAATGGTCTTCCAAACTTCTAAGAAGCAAGCATGGGCTGGAATAATTACAGACTGTTTTGTTGAAATAATCAAGGAAAAAACACACAAACTTCTGCTCTTTCTGCAAAAAAATCTGTGCTAAGATTCTAAGTCAATACAGTTGTTCCTGAACTCCAGGTAGGTTAGGCCACGTCTTCTAGCTTTTTTTGACTTTTAGCTGAATAAAAGACTGACAAGGAATTAAAATACCTGACGAGAGCATCTTAATTTTGTCTGTCCCCATGAAAACGAAAAAAAAAAAACCCTCTCTCAGTTTTTTTCCCTTGTGTGACCATGCGTGAAAAATTAGTAAAAGAATTAGGTCGGATAGAACAATCATCCCTTCATAGAGTTCTAGCAAATAACACAAAACTGGTAACACAGTTCCCCCTTCTTTTTTATAATATTCCTTCTGTAACAAATTCTTTGACAAAACACACAGGACTCTTGTTAGTTTACTTATTTATGATGTGAAAAGAATAACAGAGACAATTCTCATTTTTTCAAGCATTATATCTGACAAAGTGGTTGTCCGAAACCCTAGTATTTCCGCAAAAAAAACCCCAAACAAACAGACACGGTATCAGAAGATAGAAGGTTGTGACAAGCCCTTTCCCCCTTCTTTAAATGAATTTGGAAACCAAACCAGACCCCAAGCACAGAAACCGTTCCTCAAAGAACAGGTAGCTACAAACTCCTCCAAAGAAAAACTACCATCTGCCACTGGCACATAGTATGTTTTATAATCAGACCAACATTCTTCTCCCTATTCTAGAAACCTAAATTAAGGAAATAATTCTACAGGACATTCAGCATGATCCTAACTTTCCTCATAATCACGCTGCCAAATAAAATTTCTTCCCAGGAGGACAGCTATCTGAGAAAGAATAGAAAATGTAAGCGGTAGACTAATTTAGGCAGACTTTCAATCAAGACCGGTATTTAGTACAACTTCTGCCATGGAAATCTAGGCTGGCACAACTTTTTTCAACTATTAAGGCTATCATCAGTCCCTTTAACATAGCAGTTACTGACTATAAACATTCATTTTAATTTTTAGATCTAACTTTACTGCAGGAAGCACTGAAGGACAGAGCATATAATTTGAAACTAAAACTAAGCACGTCTAGAGCAAAAATCCAAGCGACTTGATATGGAGCCTTGGGATATGCTGTTTAGTGGATTTGACTTTTAATTACATGTTTGATAACAGGAGGCTACAAAGTGCTTTGAAAATAATGAATGAAAACTGCACACTTAAGAAAAGTTTCTATTGCAGTTCTATTATAAATACATCAACGTTGAACACATTAAAAACCACACAGCAGAATTCATCCCAAATAGAACTTTCTGTCTAGATATATTCATTGCATATATGCCTTACTATTCTAACTAATCTTATATTGCAAATTACTCTATTACTTTCTAATATGTAAAGTTTCAAGAAAGTAACAATAGAATAACTGTTTAAATTATTTAATCTAGATAGTATTATATTCATCATAATTTCCTTGACTATTAAATGAACAAAGTGTATGAATATAGTCTTACAGGTCTCCCTGAGAATATTCTAAATTTGGATGAACTTGCAAATGGATGATTAACACATTTGCAAAAGACTGAAGGAGTTCAAACAGGAAATTTTCCACCATATAATTCTTAAATTTTGATAGTGAAAACAAAACTATTGATGTTTCCCTCCTTTATGCACAATTTACATTATCTGCATCGCATCTTAAATTAGATAATAAACTGTTTTGAAGAAAGTCCTTGTATCAAATCACAGTTAGTACAACAGTATAACAGTTCTAGTTGATGATTTTTACCCTGCTGGAAGGGCAAAAAACCGTATGGGTTGAGATCTTACACTAAGATAAAATCCCAAATCAGACAGAAACTTGAAAAATTTTTCCAGTCATTATTATTATTTTATTTGGTAGACTACCAGTTCTCCCCCTATCTGACAACAAAGGCTTCCTTTTGACTCATGGATCCTTATTAAAACACAAACCATGGATGTAACTTACTGAATACAGTTTATCTACATCTGTTGGACAGGCAATACTTTGAGCAAAATCTTGAAGTTTTGCTTTGAAGTTTGACAGTTTTTCATACAATACAGATCTAAATGCTAAAGGAGAAAAAATCATCTGAAATTTGAAACAAGACAGTTAGGGTTATTTTTGATGCAATGTTGCACAAGAAACTCTGACTTTACTACTCTGAACAATAGGAAAAAACTAAAAGTGATGGGAAAGAATATGCAATTGACAAATTCTCAGTGGTGGTGCGCTGATGCCACTGGCAAACAGCTGTTTTATCTGAGTAGGTTTTGGAATATTCTGCTTTCAGGACACTGGTTTAAGTCAGAGTACAGGAGATCACTGTCAAAGTATTTCTGACAGTCTTTATAAAAGTGAATTGGGTATTTTAATCTAGTTCTCACATGAAGCACTTCACTGTCGCTTCAATGAACTGAGCTGGACAGATCCAGGACTGCACAGACACAGAGATTGAATGGACTGATAGGGTTCCACAGGAAAGAACCAAGGAACCACCGAGGCACTTCAGAAGAACAGTTTATGGGAGATGGGAGAAGATTAGTATTCCCTGTGACCCATGCTACACCTGTTCTGTATATAAGGAATAATTTGCTGAAATATCTGCCATCCATCATGAATGCTGAGCTCTTATTTTTCATTAATCAAAACCTAAAGTTTCCTGTCCTCTCACCAGTAATGAGGTTAACTGCTGTTCACCTCTAGGTGCAAACATGCACGTCCATGCCAATCCTATGGGCACCCAACAGAAGACTACCAAAGCCTTTCTTATGAGTAGCGCCAAGTTGTTCCCACTTTCCACCTACATCCCTAAAGTTAGAAGTGATGACAAAAATAGGAATTTGTGAGGCGAGAAAGTTTACTACTATGAATTTACTGCAGTCCATTTTTGGTGTTAAAAGAATTATCAACATTTTGTACCATATAAAATATTTACCTTAATTGTAAACCCAGAGTTGCATACAATATTGGAAATGCACTTTCATGACTTATCTACGCTGCAGAACAAATCCAACAGCAAAAGATTGTCAATATTGAAATTAAAGTTGAACAAGCTTACTTTCTTTAGGAGCATTACCTCACATGCTTCTGAATCATGAAAAACTTAACAAAACAGAACCAGAAAGGTGCACTGAGGGATGATTAGTAGCTGGTAAGCAACGGAGAACAGCAATGTCAAAGCTGCAGAAATGGACTGATGAGGCAGGTAAGGCTGACAAACTTACTCTGAAGCTGTGGCTGAGGCTGCTGGAAGGAAAGGGGTTGTCCGAACACAAATGGACTGTGGACTAGGGAAGAGGGAGGTTTTGCAGCTTGATCAAAGATGGAAGGAGCTGGGAGATTTGGCCGTGACTGAATGGAATTCAGTATGGCACTCAGTTGGTCACCTGTAGTGGGCAAAACAGTCAAAACTACAACCTGTTACTTGTCATTCTCCAGAAAGGCAGAGTAAAATGGTGCTCAATTAAAGTTTAAATGATAAGAGAGAAAGCTCATAAATCTCATTTAGCCACATACACCTCTAGTTGTGGCTAAACATAAAAATCTCACCCCATGCATGGCAACAAAATTACTGAGAAGTACAAGCAGGGATTTTAAGGACCATGGATATTTTACTGCAACTATTTAAAAACATTTCAAAATAGAGATTTATATTCGCCTTGCTAAAAAATGAAGAGCAGCCAAAGAAAAAACACAAAACCCTAGCATTTACAATAATACACACATGCAACAGAACATGCAGGAAAAGATTAGAAAAACTGATGAGAAGGGAAAGATAACATGTAATTAGGCTTTGGCAAGTGTATTTCTGTGCCAAGGCTTTGGTAAATATTTGCTCATTTTTGCAAATATCTTTAAAAGTATTCCGTCATGCTGTTTTTCAAGATCAGATTGAAGATAATTTGAAAAAAATAAGTACCATTTAGGAACTGGAACTGGTTTGCTGAAGAACTACACACAATTTTTGTGAGGCAAATGACGGCCTTCAAAAAACTAACATGTTAAAAACAGAGTTTCAATTTCTGAGCGCCAATTCTCAAAAAACTCTGTATGAACATTAGAAATATAGGAAGCCTACAGTAAGAAGGCAGAGTTTCTCACACCATGTTATAACTTGAAGAATACTTAGTAATATGAGCTGGGAGACACCAAGAGTTTGAGAGCATCTCAGATTTGAACCATCACCAAGCAAATCCTAACAGTGTCACTTTATTCTGCAAATTCGTATCATTTTGACAGCATTCTAGAAATCCTAGTAAAAAAAATTAGCAGCTAATACAGAATTTACAACTCATTGAATGTACAACATTTTTGGGTGATCATCAATTGTCTTTTCACAGAGTTACAGAAAAACCAGTGGGTGTACAGAACCCTGTATTACCTAAGAACTCCAAAATTAAATTTTGCACTTATTTTCTTGATATTTTGGTTGCAAAATTTGAGAGAACAAAAATACCAGAAAACAGCTGGAATGCCTTTCTGAATAATCATCTACAGGTATCAATAAACCAATTTCATTCCACTGTTTTGGAAGTAGTATACCTAAAAAAAATTGGAATCAATACTTGGGCAGCAATCGTTCCTACCTTAATAACCCAGAAGTGACTGACATGTTTGACAAACCACTATTATTCTTAAATATGACAGGCCTATTTCCTTAAACGATTAATTATTTTAAAGGGAAGAATGCCTGAGAAGAGGCTGAAAGTCATCTGCCCACAATAATTATATATGGAGGTGGGTAGGGCCATTCATAAGGAATATTAAAGGCTTGCCTGCAACGTGGAAGGCTGGAATAGAGAAGACATAGCTAAATCAAACAGAATGATCGTGGGAATTATGTCTTCTGCCGTGCAAGTAATACTGCAAACACAAACCTATTACATGGGGATCTTTACATTTGACCAGCAGTTTGAAACGCTCGTAGATGGTGACTGAATTTTCATTGAAGCTAGTGCATCCCTACAAAAATTCATTTAACAAACAAGCACCCCCAAAAGAACTGCTTCATTCAGAAATTCCCCTAAGAGATTATGCTTATGCCTTCATTTTTATTTTCCACAAAACTCAGCTTCTTAGACCTGAGAATGCAAAAAGACTGTACATAAAGTAATAATACAGCTGAAGAATTCTATTTTTGGGAAAGTAATATCATTATTCTTGCAATACAGTTGCCAACAACTCTCCACTCTTGGGCAATTCAGAAGGAATTACAGTACACAGAATGAATAAAGTCATCGTCGACAGTCATCTAGCTGAATTGCTCACTCACACTAAACATCACTGCTTGAGGGTATGTTGAGAGAATAATGCGTATAAAATGATACGGAATTCAATGCCAGGAGCAGCTTTCAAACTTTCTGCGATTGTAATATTCCAAAGAAACACCTTAGAAACTGTTTAAGATAGGATATAGTAAAAAGAATCACAATGTCTTCAGAAACTAGGATGCCTGTTAATATAGCATACCGATCTCCAAGATTTTATCTTTGGACAACACAGGAAGAAAAAATTCTTTTCCTAATATGCTTCTGCAGAAAAAGAATAGATAATACTTGAACTATTATACAACTGACTTTGAGAGACAAGCTGCAATACTGCCTCACACACCAAACATCTTAAACACTTCCACTTTCATGATTCAACCATTACTTCAAAATGAGTATGGTTATCAATAGGGCTGTATAAAAGACCCTATAAAACAAAAGGAAACACACTTCAACTTTTCCAGAAAAAAAAAACAAAAACTTTTCCTATAGCAATGCATGGACAAGCATGAACTGCTTCTTTATGCAGTCAAGCGCTGTGAAGTGATATAAAATTATTTCATGTTATGAAAATAAAAGACTAGAATATTTAGGAATAATTTTTTTCCCTTCATCTCTTCTCCCTTAAAACAAGTCTTAAATCAAGTTATTTTATTTAGGAGCCCACGAAGAATATATGCTGGCGTTAAAAACACACTGCACACCTCATGCCCACGTTTGTAGTGGCATAGACAGAGTACAGCAATGTAAGAGCAGAATGACAAAGCTCCGTGTTTCAATAATATTTCTCAAGGACACCTGCCTGAACGAAAGTCCCTTCTGTATTATTAAATCTTCTAGATCTAATCAATGAACGAACAGAAGGCATGCAGCTTGAGTTTATTGTGATGGCTTATATATATTTACATCTTGTCAATGAAACAAATCATAGTTAAAAGAAACAATTATTTTACGTCAGTAAAACTGACAAGGTTTTATTTATTTCCCAGCATTTGTAACTGGTACCTATGTGATTGAAAGCTAACTTCAGGTTTGCAACTTAAATCTCAAACGGTATCCTTTATTTTGTCATCCCATGAAAGGCACTTAAAAACGTCAATACAGACGAGAGGTGTTTATAAAATGTTTCTGATCATTTTAAAACCCATGCTTTCTAATCAAATGATTTTCATATATTGTTTTACAAGTATCTATTTTTCATTTCTGCATTATAGTTTTGTGCCTACCACTACAGAAAGCCTCAACTGTAACTTAAAATTAAACAAAGTACTTAGGCTGAGCAGAATTAAAGCAGAGAAAAAAGCAGTCGCAACATTAACCATGTTTTGTAAAACCCCTTGCAATTCATTGCACTACTGCTTATGTCTTTGGGAGGACATCTGATGGTGCCTAAAAGAGTAAGAAATGAATAAAAAAAATATAAATAAAGTTAAGAAAAACAAATTTTTGAAATGTGAGTGTAAAAACATACCTTTGTTATTTCCAAGGCCATAATCAAACCCTTGTCCATTACTACAGCTTGTCCCCTTACTGAAAGCTTGTATTGAAAAAGGACTTGGGGGAGGAGTCTGAACATTTTGATCTAGAAGGACTTGCTCTGTAAAAAAAGCACATCACTTCAGAATTAGACCTTCTTAGTAATTGATTTACATGGGAAAGACGAGTCACAAAGGAGCGATACTGGTTTTCCACAGATAGCACTCTACCACTCTACTCAATTCTCTTCAGAAAGAAAAGCACATCTCTCTTCTTTAGAGCTCACGCTCTAGAAACAAAAAGATGGAAGACTTAATACCACAGAGACTATTTTATGTTTGACTGAGTTGCTGCCAGCTTTGCCATCATATGCCACGTAGGAACAGGCTTGACACTTTGCTTTTCAGTAACATCACATCATTCAATGTTAATTCCTTGGAGAGCAATTGCTAAATTCATTTGTCAAAGTGGCATGGAGAAAATAATAGTTTTCAGAGTCAATAAACTTTTAATCCTGGCTATCCCCTTAATTAGCTCACGGGACATCAGACAGTTTTTCCCCTGACAGATTTATTCATATCTGATACCGAGCACTACAGTTTTGCTTTCTGTATGGTACTAAAAAGACCTCCAACTAAAAGCAACTTGGGGTCTTTCAGAATATCCGTAACAACTGAAGAGCCAAGATAAATGAAACACAGAATCCACTTGATTATTTGGTTTTAGGGAGACATTACTGACTTAATGTAGTCAGAAATACCTTTCCAAGTGATAAGTTATAAGAAATAATTCACGTGAAATCTTCCAAATGCAGGTTAAAATCTCAGGTTGTCACATTGAACAACTTTTCCTTTTGTAAACGTACTGAAGTCAAAGTAGATTTGATTAAAAAAAAATCACAATTCTTCTAAGAGCCATTTTTAGAAAATTGTATTTCAGGCCAAAACTGCATTCCATAGTATGAACTTTTACAGAACACATATACTCAAATTAAAAAAAAATAAATCAGGGAGAAAGTTGGAAATTTAAACTCAATTTAAAAAGGAAAGAATCTAGATATTTTCAAAATATAGGCAACTCTAGATCTTCCTGCAGTGTTTCAGCTAAAGTATCTGGATATCTGCCTATATACTTGGGCATTCAGTATGACTTCTGCTCTGACAAATCCTACTTCTTTCTGAGAATTTCATGATCATTTTATTAAATAATGAAAATACAACAGCAATATAAATGATAGTATTATTTATGGATAAAAATATAGACAGTTGCAAATCTAGTTGGAGCTCCTCCAAATGCTAATTATTTCCCTCCAGCAAAAGCATTGAAACAGAAGACAAAGTATTCCTAATTAATTTCATGGCAAAGAAAAGCAGTTAGTTTAAATAATTTTCAGATGTGGCTTACGCTCATTAGTTTTGCTCGGTACTGATTAGGACCAGGAACGTTGAATAGATTGAAATATTTCAGTAATTGCACCAACAGCCACTGAAACTGTTTTAGCTAGATGCACAAGAGTCATCTATCTTCACTCTACTTTTTTAAAAGAGAGTCATCTAGAAAAGAATAAAGCCAGACATGTCAAGGCATAGGATTTGCATCAGGAAGTTCTAAGATGGTATCCCAAGGCATTCAATTGTAAAAATCTCACTACAGAGTTCTGTCCTCAAAGCTTGGAGCTTGCATTTTTGTTCTTCTGTGAGAAAACCAATATACTTGAAGACATGCCTTAGTAACTGTACATTATATCAAGAAATCAAGATTATATCAAGTATCAAGAAATTGAAGATGTATCTTCAAACAAGGGTCCTGTTTAAATTCTTACAAATTTGGGAGTTCTGTCTTAAAGCACAGATATACCTTGAAAAATCAATTTACATATAGAAAGGATGAAATGATAAATAAGTTGTTGAAGCTGGAGAAGACTATTCAAGGTACACAAAAAAAAATGCAGGTTATATCTATTCCGTAAAAGAAGTACTCTTGAATCAAAAATTTTGCACACTGCTAAATTTATTAACTTCAGAGAAATTATTTTCTACTGTAAAAGCAAACAGCCTCGTACTAGGATAGAAAATGATGAAGTTAACAACCCACCATACAGAGAGACCTGGACAGGCTGGAGAGTTGGGTGGAGGGAAACCTCATGAAATTCAACAAGGGCAAGTGCAGGGTGCTGCACCTGGGGAGGAATAACCCCATGCACCAGGACAGGTTGGGGGCTGACCTGCTGGAGAGCAGCTCAGCTGAAAGACACCTGGGAGTCCTGGTGGACAACAGGATGACCATGAGCCAGCAATGTGCCCTTGTGGCCAAGAAGGCCAATGGCATCCTGGGGTGCACCAAGAAGAGTGTGGCCAGCAGGTCGAGGGAGGTCATCCTCCCCCTCTACTCTGCCTTGGTGAGGCCGCACCTGGAGTACTGTGTCCAGTTCTGGGCTCCCAGGTTCAAGAAGGACAGGGAACTGCTGGAGAGGGTACAGCAAAGGGCTACCAAGATGATTAGGGGACTGGAACACCTCTCTTGTGAAGAAAGGCTGAGGGATTTGGGTATCTTCAGTCTGGAAAAAAAAAAGACGGCTGAGGGGGGACCTTATCAACACTTATAAATACTTAAAGGGTGGGTGTCAGGAGGATGGGGCCAGGCTCTTTTCAGTGGTGCCCAGGGACAGGACAAGAGGTAAAGAGCACAAACTTGAGCATAGGAGGTTCCACCTAAACATGAGGAGGAACTTCTTTCCTTTGAGGGTGGCAGAGCCCTGGCACAGGTTGCCCAGAGAGGTGGTGGAGTCTCCAACTCTGGAGACATTCAGAACCCACCTGGACGCGTTCCTGTGCAACCTGCTCTAGGTGACCCTGCTCTGGCAGGGGGGTTGGACTAGATGATCTCCAGAGGTCCCTTCCAACCCTACCATTCTGTGATTCTGTGTGATTATTGAGTATGTGTGCTTTCAACATTAAGGTATTGTTCCAGTGCACAACTACTTAGTTTCTAGAATCTACTTGAGCTCTCTGAGCACCTCTGAAATTGACACTATCAGATATAACTAAAAATGGAGAATTTATTACTTCGAAAAAGATACTGTGCTAAGTATTAAGTAAACACTTTTTTTCTTCCCAGCTTCTACAATTTATGAAAAACTCTTGGTTATTCCCCTTTGCAGAGTGTTTTACACCTTAAAGTCAAGCAGCAACAGCCTACAACAAATATTTACATATTACCAAGGAATTACTTTTTTTTAACATGGTAATGTGATGATAGTTATCAGAGTGTCTAGGTGTGAAGTAATTTCCAGCACGAAATGTCCAAGCCAGAAAAAGGGCAAAGAGTCTGTTATAATGAACATAGAAGAGGCTGACAAGAAGTACTGCCTAAAAACACAAGCAGATTATGACTGTGGAGGTGGAGGTCTTCCATGAAGACATCTTTTGGAAAATGGATGCATTAGATCTCATAAACGGAGTGTGACGATAATAAATTGAAAACATCCAGATTTATCCACAAAACAGAGAAATACATGATGAAATTTAAAAAAGAAAAAAAAAGGCAGCTTGAAGAAACTACCTCTTGAAGTGAGCTGGAAAAAAACCCCAGCCTTTAGAGAACTCTACCAAAATTTTCTTAACAACGGAAGAACCTTAAATGTTTCTCCCTGAGAATACTCGTAACAAAATCATGCTAATGAAGATTCACAGTAATTTTTACTAGAGATTGTAAAGACAAGAGGGACACACTGGACAGCTGGGGTGCTGTGTCCCGTTTCAGGCTCCCTATCAGAAGACAGACTGACATGAGTTCATCAGAGGCCACCAAGACAGTCAGGGCAGTAGAGCACATAACATCTAAGGAGAGGCTGAGACACCTGGGTTTGTTCAGTCTTACAAAGAGAAAGCTAAGATGAGATCTTATTGCTCCTTTCAACTACCTAATTGAAGGGTTCAGGGAAGATGAAGCTAGACTCATCTCAGAGGTTCACAGGGATAGGACAAGAGACAATAAACAAAAGTTGCAGGATGGGAAACTGTGATTTGGTATTAGGAAAGCTTGAAGGTAATCAAATACCAGTATAGGTTGTCCAGAGAGGTTGGAGATAGTGAGAAGTTGATCAGACAAGGCCCTGAGTAACCTGATCTAGCTGAATCTGCACTGACAGGGAGGCTGGATAGATGATCTCCCTCCAGAAGTATAAATACTGACAGATCACTCCCTGTTTCATCCTTTAAGGTAATGTAAGTAGCCCGTAAACTTGCACCGGAGAACTCACCCAGATGGGCTATCTGTTAAGGAAACAGTTTTGGAATACGTCAAGGTGTTCATACAAAGCACTCAGGGTGAAAGAAAGATATTTTAGATCAGTAATGATAGCCTGTTTAGAGGGAGATAAACATGAAGGATGATGGGGTGGAGGGGAGGGCAAGACAAAACTTTGTATACTAACATTTTGTTTATGTTTTATTTTATTATTTCTAGGTCTTACCCAAATTGAACATGAATTATCAGGACAGAAATTTTGCATTTTAAGCGAATGCAATCATACTTTCCTAACTAGAATAATTAACTAATCTGATGTTAATTTTAAATACAGTCCTAAAAAACGTAACAGGTTTTTAACAGAATGCTCTGTGACAGAATTATCGAACTTAAAAGGAACATAAATAATTAATTCTGCTGTGCTTTTCACAGAGACACAAAGTAGACCAAGTAAACCTAACAAAAATGCACAATTACTTATTTAAAAATGACCTCCATAGCTAAAAGAAGGACAGTTAAAATATGATAAGTGGTACAGAAGAAAACATGGGGAAATATAGTAATTGTTCTTTTAAAAACACTTAAAGAACGTTTATAAGCAAATTTGAAGTTAGGCTGTGTCAAGTAACTCAAATGAAAAATCTAAATTTATGTTATAACTGTTTAAAACTCAGTTCCTTCTTTATTTATTTGTTGTTTTTAGACTGCTTATTTTTTTCTAAGTTAATTTAAAAAACAAAACAAAACAACAACTTGCCATCTTCGTGTCGGAGGTACTGGTTTCCACCTCTGTCTCTAGCTAACGACCATGCCTCGCCTTCATCACTTTCACAGAACTCTACCATGCTGTTCTTATCCATCTGCACCCACGTACCTTCTGAATTAGTCACCTGATGCACACACATAAAAAAAGCACAATTTAATGACTTTTCAGATAATTCAGTAGCGTGATTCAGCAACTTATTATAGTATCTGAAAAACACACTCATTCCAATCTTTATACTACAAAGCAAATATTAAAAAAAAAAAGTTTCTTAAATTAAGGCCACAGGCTGAGGCAGACTGAAGGACCAAAACTATTTATGGCACATTTACAGTTAGGTCTATTTCCAAAAATCTTAGACCCGTTTATGTTCAGAAGAAGCAAAACACCAACACCACAACTTTAGAACATCCAAACAAGTTTGAAGGAGATATTCACCAAAATATGCTTTTCTATTGGTGGCTGCAACAGTAGAATTCTAATACCAAGTTATATATGAAAAGTTTGTACGAGTACTAATTTTGTTCCTGACATTATATTTAGGAAATAGCATGACACACTTCATCCTTAAGCCCTTCTTAACCATAAAACACCACAGCTGGACAATTGGGAGTAGTAACAACAGTTCAACAACTGAACAAATGAATACAATCATTACAGAGAAACAGAATAATTTGTTAATTGGTTAGGTCCTAGAAAAATATTTTTTCAATGAAACAAAATTCTTTCAAAGAATACGACAAAAAAAGTAGAACGAGAAACACCATTTGGTAAGGAATACTGTAACAGAAATATACAAGCAAGCATATATAATTGCAGTACAATTTTAACATTATTCCAATCAACGCACACATCTAAAAGGCAAAAAGACATAATTGCATTAGTATTTATAGCATAAACCAAGTTCAAAGGTTAGTATTTATCATGAAGGTTGGAAAAGCAAACCTGTTCTTTTGTTGTGCTTATTACTGTTATATACTGGTATCTATGAAGACATGAACCGAAGCTACAAGGATCCATACCTCGCCCACTGCCTTGACTTTGTTTCCCAGAACTAACATTCCAATTGGGATACCTCTAAGGTTAGGGCAGCTTCTGATGTTGTGACCTGACGGGCCAGTCTTCACTACCTTGTACACTCCAGGTCCACCTCGAAGGAATGGCATATCTTGTTCTTGCATCACTGCTTCCTGTGGGCAGTGTGAATTTAGGTCTTTGAAAAAATCATCAGTATTAGACCTAGATTCCTGAGAAGTTAAAAAAAAAAAAAGGGCAAAACAAAACAAAACAGAATAAAACCTATTAATAATACCTTTGAACTCTTTAGATAAGAAATACTTATTTCAAGACTACAACAGCTATATTTCAGAGCTAAAAGAGATACTAGTTACATCATTGCTAATTTTAGCGTGCAACGATAAAAAACTAACTACTAGTAAATTGCACATTAACTGAAAAGTCATCGTATTACTCTTGAAACAAAAGTGGTATAAATGTAACCATTTATATAAAAAGGAACATCTCGTATCTACCATTAGAGACAAATTATTTACTCTAGCTGCTTTCAATAAACCTTGTTTTATACTGATATTTATGAGGATACACACTCATTCCTCCTGCTGTATTTCTGAAATTTTGTGAAAAAGTCTGGGGCTATGTAGAGGGAATTTGAATATTATCTCTTCCCAAACGATACGCTTCCTTTTTTATTTCACATTTAGAATACATTGTTAATTGAGAATAAAGGTAAAATTATGACAAAGAGCAACAGCAACACCGTAGATTCTTAAATGCACATGTAAATATTAGTGCATATTTATTATTTTCGTTATGACAATAAAAATGGCCTACAAATTTATTTCACCTGGTACCAATTACAGGTGAAATATATACCCAAATCTGAAATAAAAAAAAATTTTTGAGTTTCCTACCAAGAAAAATCGATAGTTACTAAAAGAACAAGAAATCCATTAGCATAGATTTTTCAGCCAGCCATAGCTTAATAAAAAGGCTATTGTACAGAAAAATGAGGGATGGGAGTAAAATAACGCGCATTTATATCAGAGGAAAGCAAGTGAGAAGCAGGAGCGAGCTCTATTATGCTTATAATGCAAGTCAAAGGTGCTTTTAAAAGAACATCTGAAAGTTAAGGACTAAGTAATGCCCTACAGGATGAAGCCAGTGGCTCAGCTAGTCCAGTATATTGTCTTCAGCAACGGCAACAGGAGATGCCATTTAGAATTAGCATTCAAGTCTTTATTAGTGGTCCGTTCCTTATACACCAACAACATTTAAAATATTTTTATTATGGATGTTAGAGGGCATGCCCTATTTTCTTTAGTGTTTATTTATGAATCTGATTTCTACAAACTTGTTTAATTTCTTCTGAATGTGCTGATACTTTCTGCCTTCACAATCTCCTGCAACACCACCTTCCAGCTGTGTAAAAGAAAGCTTCCTTCTATCAGTTTTAAATCCAAATTCTGCTTATGTTATTTCCTTTTTCATTAATACCATTTCCTCTGATCTCTATACTTCTCATATTTTCAGCTTGTTTGTTTTGTAGTCTGTGCACTACGTCCACAGTAATACAGCAGTCTTTCCCAGAACAAAAATGCATCCGTTCTCTAAATATGTAACTTTCAAAGCAAGTTAACGCAAACTGACGTTAACTGGTTCAAGGGAAAAAAAAATTCTGTATGTTTTAAAGACAGTTTAAACGTTGTCTAGGTCTTGATATTACAACGAAGTTTACTACTTTAGGGAAAAAGATTTGATGAAAAACAAGTTTTTAAATCTCTAAACCAATATGTACAACACTGAGTGTCATCTTCATTACAAAGTTCATATTAAAAAAACTCAATCTCACAATCACTATAGGTCTGCAAAGAGATTTAGACAAGCACTTTTGTAGATAATTTAAACTGCTTAACTGTACATAACTTGTTCCTATAGTTGTATATTTTTTTAAAAAAGGTTAAGAATGGGCTGAGTGTTTATTAAATATTTGTGGCTTTACCATACAAATATATCATCTTATTAGATGCTGCAACACAATTTGTACCATCCAGTAACAGGAAAAAAAATTACTAGTACATTCTGCATCAAAAAGAGAATGAAAGCCTTTATTATGTTACTAGGTCATCTCTCCAAATTTCTCGTCTGGTTCTCTAAGAAAAGGAGAGTGCTACTTATGAATTACGGAAAATTCAATAATCTGCCCTGTTTGCTTTTGTTTTTTATCCTAAAGGAAGAGACACAGATAGAGCATTCTATGCAAATATGCTATTTCCTATAAAAATAATTCAAAGTAAAACAGATGTCAAAGGATATTTAGTGTAAAGTTGAGTCATAAGGTACAATCTGAAAACATGAGATACAGTGTGACTGTTCCTGTCACTTACACTCACCTTAGGGGGTAAAGCTTTGGAAGTCCATGAAAAAAAGTCCAAATCCCTTACTCCTTGGCTAGCATTAAAGACATTCTGAGCAACAAAGTTTAAAAAAAAAAAAAAGACATATATCAACAAAGAAATGGGAACAAAGAAACACTGGAGGAAGAAGCTCGAGGTACTATAATGCAAACTTTCTCCACAAGTAAATTTACTGGTAGAATGTTTTGCAAAAGGGGAAAGTTTTGTTTTCCTAATCAAGTCACCTGAGTCCATTGCTCACCATGGCAAATCATCCATTAAACAAAAACAGTTTAGTATGTCAAAAGCTCGAAATGGATGTAGTGTGTCATGCCATTTACTGAAATTAAGAGCCAGACATTTCTTACAAAGCTTGAGACTTTGTGCACAGAAAAATCCCACACTTCTCTTAGAAAGAAACAGTAGTTGGTCCCACCACAAACCACAGTTTTATAGCAAGATGGTCTGCTGCTCTGAAAAATAATTTCAACTATTTCAAGACAACTGCACATGGGCTTTTAGTTACCAAGTCAGAACCGATAATATGCAGAAGGGCTAAGCTCACTGTTGCTGAAAGCAATTCACTCGCACAGAATGATTTCACCAGAGCCAAAAATGCCACAGAGTGCTGCAAGGAGAACGATTGCTAAGATTTCATCAGCTTTATAAAATATACAATGCATTTACTAGTTTGTTATGAATTATCATAAACCAAATAGAGCTGCCAGAGAGACTTCACTAATTTTATAATCAATTGCCTGTACAATAGAAATGAGCACTGCTCTTCTGTGTATTTTTTCCTCCCACAAAACAGCCGGCACAGCGTTTTTTGATCACCAGAAAACATGAAAAAGAAGCCATCTTTTGGCCATAAACTGGTTTCTACTCATTTCAAAGAAATTTTCATTGTTCCTGTCAAAAGAAAGTATTAATAGTACATATATAGTAGTATTAATAATCTATATTTATGACAGAATCCTTTTAGCAAAGTAACCATTTTATCTGTTTGAAGAGAGTTATCAAAAATCTTATTTCCTATCCCCATCCTGACAGGGGAACCAAGTGAAATCCCTGGCCAGCAGTCAAATTAACATTTAACAGTAGTTAAAGAAAAGGCAGTGAAACCCTTTAAAGCAGAAACAAGAACAAAACGCTTCTGGCCTGCCTCCTCTGTGTTCCTTGAAAAAACGTTTACACATTAAAAGCAAATAAAACCATGCTTTTGTCTCATGATAGAAGCAAATCATCTAGCTATACACTGTTTGCAAAACTGCTGCTTACATCAAGTTTCAGTAATACAAGCAATTTGCAATTTTGACAAAAACAGGTAAATTGTCAAACACCAGCATTTCTTTAGAATTTTGTACCTCTACCCAAATTGAAAGAGGTACCAATGCACTAGTGAGATATATTTTGGGGCATTGGGGAAGGTGTTAGATAGGAAGATTGGCAGAGTAAAGGCTTATGAATTTGACATAAAACTATGAGTTATTAAAAGCCTACACTTGCCTAATGAGAGTGTACTTCAGAGGCATCCAACGTAGTTTCACAGACTAATTATATTACTTTGCAGCATATCTCATATTTTGTGGTGGATATCTACTGTACAGACTATCCATACCAAAAAAGTTTAAGTATAGTTCCAAAAACCTGCTTTTGCACGTTAAAAAGATATATGTGTAAAACATAAAAAAGAAACCAACAGCAGTGAAGTGGGACCATGCTGGCTTAGCAACACCAAGACGATCAAACGAGGTTTCCTTTGCTCTAGGAACTTTAGATGTTCCTGGCTGCACACTGTCCGCCAGATTAGATGAACAGATCAGGAATGTATTTGAGAATTAAGTTCTGATTCTGAAGAAACTACTACATACAAGCTTTATATTGAGTCCTTATGCTACTGTCTGTAGATTTGGTTCATTTTTTCCTTTCAAGCTTTCCCTTCCAAAACCTAAAAATAATTTCAGGAATTCATACTTTTTTTCTTCCCCCCAATAAAGTTTAAGTCTCAGAAATTAAAAAATTAAATATAAATTACTTTGTTTTGCCACCAAAATTTAGCAGACCATTAAGAAGCATTTAAAAATCTCAGTTATTATTATTTTTCAAAGCTAAGGCTTATCTTAAAACAACCATCTTGACATTTTACCCAACATAGCCTTACTCTCCAATTGCTTTCCATCACGCCTAAAATGATGGTAGAAATCTATTGTGAATGTCGTTCAATGCTTCCATAGAACATTTACCTTTCTGACGTTCTGTGATCAAACGCTGCAGCCTACATACTAATTTTGGTTCTTTTTCCACTGTAATAGTGTTTTGAAAAACTTGCAGTTTTTCAATGCTGTTTGCCTGTGGTGGTTGGGGACTGTAATAGTAAAACTGGGCAGTATGGTACAATATTCCCTATAAAGTTTCATATTTAAAATGAAGTAACCAAACCATGTTCAGAATATTATTTTTAAAAAGCCAAATTCCAGAGCTTAACCAAGATAAAATTCTATTTCTCCCTAGGGTGTACTGTTTTATGCTGTATGTACTATGTGTAATTGTGCATACATCACTGTCCCTATATATGTAACACCCTCTATCAGAACTTAACAAGTATTTTTTCAAAAACAGTTAACCCAGTCATAGAACCGTTTAGGTTGGAAGAGACCTTTACGATCATCAAGTCCAACCATTAACCAAACACTGCCAAGTGCCGCACTAAACCATGTCCCCAAGCACCACATCTACTCGCCTTTTCAATACCTTCAGGCATGGCAATTCCATTGCTTCCCTGGGCAGCCCGTTCCAATGTTTGATAACTCTTTCGGTGAAGAAATTTTTCCTAATATCCAATCTAAACCTCCCCTGGCACAACTTGAGGTCATTTCCTCTCATCCTAACGCTTGTTAATTAGGAGAAGAGACCAACTCTAACCTTCCTACACCCTCCTTTCAGGTAGCTGTAGAGCGCGATACAGTCTCCCCTCAGCCTCCTTTGCTCCAGGCTAAACAACCCCAGTTCCCTCAGCCGCTCCTCATGTCACAAGACAGAAGGAAAAGTAACTACCAGGGAAGGAAGCAGCTTATCCAAAACAACTATCTATTAAGACTCATACTCTTATCCAAAATCACCATATATTAAATTCATAGTCTCATAATCATATTACCGACAATGGATTGGATGCTCAATTTTAGATCAATGACTACATGGCAGCCCCTCATGAAAGGATTTGACTGTACAGCTTTTCTTAAGAAGGTAAATGACCACAGCTCAAATAAATAGTTCGGCAGCTACAATGGATCTATGCTTTCCTGTGATCATTTTTCTTTAAATATAATAGCTTTGATCAAAATATACAGAAATACTGTACTTAGAAGATCTAAGATACTCAATATTTGCATTATCATAAAATACATGGTTAAGGTCTACAAAGAAACGTAAAATGTAAATACAATACATATAGCAGGAGGACAAGAAGCTGAAAAATTTTACTTTTTTTTGTGTGTTCGCTGTTCTATTAATACAGTGATGAAACAGAAGAATTCAAGCTTTCTTTAAAAAAAGATACCTTCAATATATTTTACAAAATGTACTGAGAGATTTTATTTACTTAAGGGATGATTAGAAAAAGCCTGTATGCTTAAATGTGACAAAGTAATGTAATCAGAGTTGCCAAATCTGCACACTCGTAAGTTGAATAAAAACTGAGCATAATAAGAGTGATGTGACATTCATTTGAACAGGGACTACAATAACTAATTCAGTCACTTGATTTTCCGTTTGTATTTTCAGTCACGAAAGAAATGTCTTCCAGTCTATTTCCTTCTTCTGAAACCAATACTGGTAGAACAGCGTTGGATTCCAACAATCTTGTATATTAACACCTTTTTTCACTACATGCTGCTCATCATGTCATTCGGTTACCCAAATAAACAGAAAAGGATGCGCAGATATGGATTATTTCACAATTTTATCTACAGAACCTTTAGCATTTATTGCTTAATTGAACATCTTTTGCCACACAAATCCTTCACCCCTAGAAGACTGCATGATCGAATTTGAAAACTTAATAAAAATACAGTTCTTTTCATAGAACCATAGAATTATTTAGGTCGTAAAGGACCTATAAAAGTCATCTAGTTCAACCTCCCCTGCAACGAGCAGGCACATCATTTTCTTGGACAGTTTAGAGAAAGACAGACATATATTTTTGAATATTCTCCAATCAGTAATCACCTTAAAAGAGACTTTTATTTTAAAACTTTCCACCAAGAAAGCAGTATCACTTTAGCAAGGATTTAGCAGGAAAAAGAGTTTTAAGCTAAGTTACAAAAGTCAGGAGCTTACAAAAGAGTTTATTAAATTTCATGAAGTTGTGTGCTGCGTAACGCCATAATAGCATGCATTAAAGACTTAAGGCATTCAAAAGCAAGCCACTGAACCTTGTCTTTTGTTTTGTGGCCTTTAAGAAATGTCAGAGAACATTTTTTCCTTTTTCCTCTTATCATTATGAATCAAACCAATAAGTCTTAATGCTTAAATACGGTCACAGTGAAATTAAATAACTTCAGGACATGTTAAGCCCTTTCAAAAATTGGAAAATAAGAGACATGCAAAGAAACTTTCCATCTGAAACTAGCTCAAAATGCATCTCTTATTATACATAGCTCCATTGTTATAAGAGCTGCTTTTCTAAGACTTTTGCTTTGTTGCCCACTGGCTGCTTACTGATGAGAAGCTAAGAAAGCATGCGACTTTTACCTTGTGCCATTAAGGATGTAATAATAAGTGGTTAGTTAAAAGAAAATTAGTAATATCTACCAGCTCCTAATAGTTCAAACGGTATCAAAACTAATTCACAGCACTGTTTAAGAAAAAAAGATCTATAACATTTTATCAGAACTTTACAGAAGCATTTTGAGTGAAATGTATGATAATTAAATGCCATTTTTCGAATTTAATTGTACCTGACCTATTCAAATGAAATTTGAATTATCAAAATTATATTATCAAGATTGAATACTTGGTTTATTTATTTATGACAGCCATTTCCTTTCAAGCTTTTGTCAGGGAGCACAAGGTACATTCTTCTCTAGAAGTGTGTACTAGAGCCATTTGAAATGTGCCAACCAGTAGGCACTTGACTACTGTGCTCAAACCTTTTCCCCTCAGCAAGTAAAAAAGCATTAAGAATAGAAAAAATGAAATAAAATCTAACAAAATATAATATCCATCCAGGCTTACGATACTGCTGCATACAAATCTTGTTGTGTGAAAATACACTATAGCTATTTTCTAATGAGTATCAATTTCTAAGGCCAAAAATACAAGCCAGATTTTAAGCAAAGCTTATATTTTTGCAATTTTTTTCATATATTCTACAACAAACTGGATAAATATGCCACCATAGCATTTGAGTAACGGATGATTGAGTACAGCAATAATTTGCTTGCCAAATGCAATATTAAAGTACTTCCAAAAATACGTATTTCATTGAAAGAAACCTCCAAATAAGAGTTATATCGATGAATAATTTATAGACAAGAAGGTGAACAGGAAGAAGATCTAGTTGCATCATATAACAGTGTTTGCCAGAACGCGGGCTGCAGCCACAGGGGACTTATGAATTGCCAGATTTGGCTACTAGCAAACAGACCAGTTTCACTGGAACCGGGAATATCTCAGTTCTATGACTGGAAAACATGAACAGTGTGACACTACTGGTTGCAGGTGTTTAATTTGGCCAAATATTTGTTAACTGTCTTCAACTGTAGCAGCAGCTCACTCATATAAGAGAACAAATCAAATCTAAATAGCTGTATTAGCAATCAGATCTGGTTCTCACATTCTGCCCTGAAGAAACCAAGGTACCGTCTGCTTTGAGGAATGCGCAAAACCAGATGAGCCAGTAAGGCCTGCACTTTCATAAAATTTTTGAGAAACATTGGTTTAGATAATGTACTTTTTTCTTCCTGTGTTTTAAAACTTTTTTTAAACTGTATCTTGTTTACAGAAAAGGTGTAACCTTTGAACTGCGGTGATGGTGATCACCATTTAAGTTATCCAGATGAATTATGCTTACTCTTACTATATGTTCAGGGTTTTTTTTAAATCAGTCTTGATGCTCTGGGATTCTTTGATTAGCTAATAAATTGGTAACTCCAGGGTTCAGGTGTAAAACTCATAAAGAAAATATACAAAAACCAACAGAGCCTAAAGAACTTTTCAAGTTTTTTTTTAACAAGCCTCAATGACACTGATTCACTGCAGGCTGCAAGCCTCTTCTGAAATCACAGCATCAGCTACTTTACGGACAAGACACCTTGAATCAGAAATACCTGGTGCAGACCACATTCTAATATGATTATATTTTTGCACACTGTCATAACGGTCCTTGCACTTTTGCTTCTCTTCTGGGAGAAGATGATTCAACATAAAAAAACCTCATACCTTTCTACACTCCACCCTCATTACACAATAGCCCTCAAAAATGCAAACACATACAAGGTAGTATTTGATAATTAAAATATCGTTTACCTCAGGACTTATTTGCAGCCTTAATTAAAGAAAGTCTTGTAATGAGGATAGAGTGTACTTTTGGATATTTTTCAAAGGCACCTTTTACTTACGTCAACAGGTACCAGAAGGCTCTTGCCAAGATGTTGGTTAAAAGAGAGACACCAGGCTTCAGTGTAACCATTCATGTTAGGAACATACTTCTTTATTGTCTCATCATTCAGCCTCAGCCAAACACCATCATCATTGTGGATCTATGGGAAACAAGCAACAAAAACGAGCCATGCCCTCCTGTAACTGTTCCGTAGCTAGTAAGGATTAACAGACTTCAGACAAACAGACAACAGTAGCAAGGAAGTAATAATGATCTTCACACTATGCTGATAGAACGTAAGAAGAGGTGAAGAGAAATACTGGCAAAATCAGGATTTCAAAGCAATGGGAGGCGTATCTTTTTAGAAGCAAGGTGCAAAGATAAATTTAAATCAGATCATGCAATAGTAAGAGTTGTTTTGATCGGAAAGAGGAAAGAAAGCCAAGCCTTCATAAGCTTCTTAAGTTCCCCATATTTCCCATATTTCCACTGCTGATATAACTTAGTAAATTGCAAAAATATTCCTTGTATATGAAGTTATATTGTAAGAAAAATACATGCATAGTAGTCTAAAACACTAGTGATCTTTCATAAGTGTAAGTGGAAAGATGAAAATGACACCTACATCTGAATTTTTGTGTAGAGTTGAAATAGTAAGTCATGAACAGCTAAATCCTTAGAGATATTATTATAAGATGAGCTCTAGGAATTTTGTTTCCTCATATTAGAGTCTCAAAAGTTTGTTATACAGGTTTTCAAGTAAGTAAATTAAAAGGAAATGACAGCTTGAAAAACTAAATTAGTAAATATTTAGATTTTTGCAATTTATACTCTTACATTCTTAAGTTGTATATGTCAACATCTAAACATCAAAAAAAAACATTATTTGCATGAATTAACTTTACATCTTAGCCCAATTTTCAACAGAAATGTCTTATTAATTACCTCGTCAATGAAAGTGATGGATCCATTGACTTTCACTATGCCTATTTGCTCACTCTGAAGGGAAGGGTGGCTACGGATACGAAGCCCTGCACTGTCCTTGGCCACAAATTTGCGAACCTAAGAGAAGCAAAGGAAGACAGTAAGGAAGAAAAAATTGGAACAGAGCTCTCAAAGAGTAAAAAAGAAATAGGTTTAACAGATTCTGAAATGCTAGTGACAAGATGGCAGTTTTAGAGTTACAGTTTGTTGCTAGTTTCCCATGGCTGCTGTGTGTAACTTCACTTTTTTACTATAACAAATAAAATCATAAAGTTCCAGAAAACCTTAAAAGTGCATTGATTCAGTCTTGGAAAGATCTCTGCTACACCACACAATATTCAGTACAAGCTTCTGATTCTTTGAACTGCTCCCCCCCATTTTACTTATTCTTGCAAGTTTCAAGAGGTTTACCTTTTCAAATTTAGTATTTGCAGTAACTGATCAACCTGGGATTACCGGTTCTCATTTGTACTACCATAACATCTTGTTTTGTCAGTTTTTTGGCCAAAGTTGGATATTTTCCCTAGCTAAAGAGTTTAAATAGCCATTTAAAAATAGAAAAAGAACGTATCTTTCTACTGCTTTTTTTTTTTTTTTTTCAAATAGCTATTTCAACAGTTTCTCCCTTTTTCATAGGAAGGTTAGATCAGGTGCTCCTTGTTACTAGTTTGATTTACTACAGCCCCCAAAATCTCCCAGTTACTATTCACTATCATGTTTTCACCATTTAAACACATTATCGGGCAACTGTCCCATAGAGAACAAACATAAGCCATCCTTTTGGTCTCTGGTTTAAGAAGCGCATATATTCTATGCATGCGGTATAAAACCTTCTTCTTGGAAGGTTATTTTCAAACTTCACACATAAAACTGAAAAGAAGTATCAACTGAAGTATGGACTTAAGCTTTAACTTAACTTCAACACAGAATGATATGGAAAGAATAAACTCAGGAAAAGGTAGGTAATGAAAAGTAACAGCTAAGCGCATGAATTCATTATTTTTTTTCCTAAAGAAACGATTCATTTTAAGAAATTACATTCATTTTAAGGCTAATTTAAAACCAAAACAGAAGCATGTAACGGATTTCAAATGTAAATGACTCCAAAATGTGCAAGGTTTTGCTTACTAACAATGCTGTTACTCCAAGGATTTAGATTTCTCTCAACAGGCAAAACTAAGACTTCCAAGGTCCATGTGAAAATATGAGGCTGAATCACTGCTGACGGCACTCTCAACATAAGACAAGCCTATAAACAAAGCCTTGCAAATTATGGGTCCCTGCATTATTACCCCAAAACGTTACTTCAGAAAATCATGATGGGCTGGCTAGAACTTTGATTAAAAACGTGAATTTAGAGGAAGAACTCACACTCAAGATCTGGATACGCGAAGGGCTGGAAAGAGCATTTTTCCCCTTTGCAGCAGCTAACTAGCTAACAGAAAACGTCAAGCTGTAGCTACAAATTGTTTAGGGGTCAGATCCGCTGACAGACAATACAAGAGGAAACGGATGAAAGGTTCTCTAGGGCTCATTTCTGACTGTCATGAAAAACTTAATTGTCTGAGTCTTCTTTCTGTTACAGCACCTCTTTGCTTGGACTATTTCTCTATGGCACAATCGTTCAGTAACTGTCCTGTAACACCCTCAGAGTCAGTTCCTCCACGGAGCTCACACAAACTGGACTCCGACTAAAAGAAGTGGCTAATGCAGAAAGGCATAGCAATTAACCTGTCCTTCTCCCTTACAGCACACGGCAGTTTTCAAGAGCTTTGTCGCTGTGCCTTCTTATTTGGTGAATCTGAAAAGAGGGACACCCGGCAGCACAGAAAGGTGTGTCATACAGGACAAAGCAACCTTAACAAGGGGGTTATAACCTTCTGTGAAGGGATGCAAAAAACCACTCCCTGCACAGAGATTTTTGGATGTGGTCGGGTTGTTTTTGCAATTGGTGCTAGCTACTTGGTTCAGTTACGTGAGGACAGGAGAAACAGTCAAAACATGTTAGTGACCAATCATTCTGGCACCAGTTTTGCACCTTCCAACTCAGCTGAATTTCTTTTGGTTGGTTCAACTACTCTGAATTACATTACTTAGCTTGAAAGATAAATGTTTCCCTCAATAGGATGTGGAATAGAATTTCCTGCAAATTAGTTAATCTAAGCTTTACAAACAATGAGGAGGCAGCAGTGATGGCTCATATAGTCCAGGCTGACTACAGATCACTATGATAACCTCCTTTAACAACCTGGATGGACAGGAAAACCAGATTTTATCTGTCTTCAGATAACAGAATGAAGAAATCAATACAAAATCATAATTATAGTATCCATTTTCAACTTGCAATTCAAGTAAGGTTTGAATACAAAAATTTGGTGTTTCTAGTTGAGAACAGATCACCACTGAGCAAGCACTGTTAGTGTCCTTTGGTTATAACTATCTGAAATTTCAGACTGACAAAGAAGAGGAAGAAGCTTCTAGAGCTCAATTAAGTACTTTTTGTCAACAAAATACAATTTGGTAATATTGGACTGTCTCTGACTGATAACATGTCTAAGCCATGATCTTGGCTTCAAAAGCATGGAGCACAGTGCAGTAATTTAATTACCTTTCTGTATTATTTATAATTCTGCTGTTCATACACAAAGAATTATTCTAACCTGGTTTGCTATGTGCAAGAGGCCTAGTGTATTTTTGCAGCAGGCTCTACAGACACTATATACAGGACGGAAAGATGGTTCCTCTTTCAAAGAGACTACACTTGGAACAAGAAGCAAAACATGAAAGTAGAACAACACAGGGAGGTGATTAAACACTAAGTACTGCCTCGGAACACCATAGGCTTAAATTTTGCCAAGTATTTTTAACTGTCATGAAGACTGTTACTTAACAAAATGTAGCTACTATGTATGAACCAGTCACCTCAATTCCCACTGTAATAACTGAAAAGACAGACAACACTTCCATCCAGCAATTTATCTCATCTTAGACCAGATGTGTCTCTCACTTTGGTGACAGTAAACAACACATGTGATTATCATCTTGGATGGAGATATTAAGTTCTGCGAGATGCATCTCACCCAGTAGGAACTGGAATTAAGACTGGAATTTTAATTAAGATAATGAAGTAACCAAGAAGTCTTCCTTCCAAGAGAAGGGATAAAGCCTGGAAGTATTTTTTGGAAAAAAAATAAAATAAAATGCAATAAGGGATAAAAAAAATTGTGTGGTAACTAAAGGTAAATTTATTATTTTTATTTTGAGGTGTGGGTGCAGGGTGAAGAATCCTGTTAGTGGCAGAAGCAGACACTGGATGCATTTACAGACTGGGGAATGGTACAACAAAGTTCCTGCCTCTAGATTATCCAGAAAGTTGGAAACCAAATAAACCAGGACACGCTGTATAGGTAAGAAGTTAGCATACACCTGATCCTTTTTGCAACCATGCATTTCTTAGACAACTTTGCAGTTGTAGTAAGACAGAGAAGGATAACCTTGTGGTATTTCAGAATTCCACATCTTTAAATACAGGTTTATTCCATGAAAAAAAGATTCAGTGCCTCATTTAATACCCCTTCCCTTCGTATCTAAAAGGAACTGGAATATGGTACCCTTGTGTGCGCATTTTCCTTATAGCACTGCCACACCACCTTTTAGCTTACTTCTGTTATTTGTGTCTACTTTAGTCCTTCAGGATAGAATGATAAAGTGAAATGACGAAGTCAAAAGCTACAGAAAGGATGACTTTTAAAAATAAAATAATGATATTCTAAGAAAGGAAAATATCACTAAAGAAATTAATTTTGGATTTTATATTGACTGAAGAAATATTTATCACAAAACAAACAAAATCTTTGTAAAGCCCTTCGTACAATTAATTTCAGAGTACAATTTCAAAGAAAAAGAACTAATAATAGTGCAGAACACAGTCTGTGGCTTTCATAATGGCTGCACAATGTTTGTGTGACAAGCCAAGACTAAGGGAGTTTCTGTAGAACTTCTAACAGTTTTATTAATGGATAGGCAAACAGAAAATGGAATTAATATCTTTCACATTATCCAGTATATTAATTTCATTCCATTCAGCACATTAAAGTCATTTGCAAATATCATTAAGTCCTGCACCACTATAACATGATAAAGTATGTATTGAACAACAATGAAATCCCACCCAAATATAACTATCTGGGCTTTTTTTTTTTTTTTTTTTTCAATTCTCCAAACCTTGTTTGGCTGAGGCTCTGCTTTTGGTTTAATAAGTTGTGTTCCAGGAGGTATCATTCCCTTTGGAGGATCTTTTACTTTCACTTCTAGTCCAGCATCTATAAACAAACAAAGACTAAGGTTTAAAAAAACATAAACGTAAGGGGATATATCAGTCAAACAATAACTACAGTTTATCTGTGCTAAAACTCAGGGTAGGCAAAATAACCACTCACTTATCTGTCTGCCTTAAACAACACTTGTGGTTGCTTCATAGTGCAAAGTATTACTTTCTCAACATTTGTATCTTCACACATGTGTAACTACAGATATATAATTTCACGTTGTTAATAGATATCTGTCATACCTTGAGTACACAGCGCTATTAGGTAATTTTGTATCCTAACGGCATATATAGAAGTACGTTTCAAGGAATGGTGAACACAGAGTTAAGTGTTTGAGGGGTGCAAGTAAAAGCTCTTGGGGAAGCAATAGCTTATGCTTGCTGTACTGCTGCAGATGCTAACCACAAATCGTAAGGAATAGATAACAGCTTCTCAATCCAAGTTACACTACCAGAAAAGTGACAATTCAGGATACAGACATTTTTTGACGGGGCAATCTTTCCATGGTATACTACAGTATCTTATACTGTAGTCCCTAGGACCAGCAAGACAGCTAAAATACAACTAAAAATAGCAAGGAAGAAACTCAAAGCATTTAAAATTTGTACAAATAACTGAAACTTAGGGTAGAGTTTCAATTAACAGTACACTTTCTCAGTTTTCCACAGAAGAAATGATATTATTTACTCCTGAATGGTCAGGAACAATTTTCCCTTTTTATGGGTTCTTCGGTGGTTGTTTTTTTTTTTTTTCCTTAAATTATACATCTCTGTCACTGAAACAAGACATTTTTCTTGCAACATTGAGAGCAGAGAATAAGAAACTCTCTTCATCTTGTAGTCCAACCACATTATAAATGCATGATTTGCCCAATCTATTCTTATTTCAAGGAGAGAATAGCTGTGGTCTTTTTTTCTTTTGAGAAATAAGAGGGAATTAGATAGGAAGCTTCTGAACCAAAACTTGGGTGCCAGATTTTGCTATGAACTTCAATACTAAATCTTATGAGCACCAAAACATTTACTGATATACAAACTCCATCTAATACAAATCTCTGCTTAAGTATAGTGAAAATTAAGTACCTATTTCAATGCCATCTATAGTAACATGGATGGTATAGAGACCAACAGCTCCAGGAGTCCAGTTTGCACAGTATGTACCATCGTTATTGACTCTGATCAACATGTTTTCACTGGGTCTAGGCATAAATAAAACAAATAAAATCATTAAACAATCACTGTCATCTTGAAAATTGTTTGTAATAGTTTGGAAATTTCTTTTTTTCTTTTTTATCAGATCATCTAAGTACCATTTTCCACCCATCCAATGTATTACTCAGAAGTTATAAACCTCTATACCACATTTATTTATAGCAAATGATGAAAGAACACATTCAAAAAGTAGGTAATGCACATAAGGAATCAACATTAAAACAACTAAGAACGAAAGATTTTAAACAGAATCTTTAAACTTAAGAAAACAAAGTATCACAATTTTTGTAATGTTTCCATCTTTAGACAAGATTATTTGGCAGTAAAGGGTTGTGACTCGGTGTAAGCAGAAGTGACAGGACACATTAGTTTTAGTCCCTATTAAAAAGTAATTCTTTGACATTTACCTCTTTGGTGTTGGTGAAGCAAAGCGTAATTCTTCAAAAGAATAACTTTCATATGCCTATAAGCAGGTGAAATTCAACAAACATATAATCAACAGTTATCGATTATACTTAATTCACGAATAAAAGAGAGAGTATTTTCTCAAAGAACATACTAATCTAATTTTACACTCACCAGAAGCACTGGGCATGGAACCAGAAACCAATTCCAAAAAACAGAAAGAGAAACAGACACACGTATATACATACATGAAACAAGTATCTTCGCTTTCCCTTTAAATTGCACTAATTTAGATAATAAGGATACTTATTGTTAACAAAAGCTTTGTTCACAGTCAAGTATATGAATCTCTTCCAATCTCACTTGCATAAAACCCCTTTGAATAATTTTAAAAATCTAGATTTCAACTTCCTTGTAGGCACGAATATCTACATAGTATCTAAGGGACACAGGACCATGATTATTTAAGTCAATTTAAGTCTGTCCTGGCATGATATCACCATATTGCTCTCATAATTCTGCATACCGTAAAAGTATACAACAATTTCTGTTGGAAGGGACTTCCGGCGGTAAATGGAGTTCACCCCCCTGCTCAAAGTAGAGCCACCCTCAAAAATTACATCCGACTTTCAAATTAGGTGAGTTTGTTCAGGGGTGCATCCAGTCAAGTTTTGAGTATCCCCACTGTCAGAGATTCCACAGCTTCTCTGGGCAGCCTGTTCCGGCTGTTTGACAACTCTCATTGTAATTTTTTTCCTCCTAATATGTAACTGGAATTTCCTGGTTACATCAGCAAGAGTATCTGTGGGCTCTGTGGGCTGCAACGGTTGCCGAGTTACCAGATTCCCATATTAAACCAGAAAAAAAAAAACAAAAAACAAAACCAAAACCAACAACCAGGGGGAAAAGAGGTGGGATAAGAACATTTGAACATACATGCAGATCAGCAATATTGGGTCTCTATTCAAGATGTGGGTTTGGTCCTCCGAATCTGTCAATTTATTGTCATGAGGTGAGAAGCTACAGTTTCTAATCATGGATGTTTCTGTCAAGTACTGATACAATATGCAGGCTGGTATAAAATGAAGAGGTGGGGGACATCTGCGTTTTACACTGAAATAAGTGTGGTAAGTAACGCAGGGAGGGAAGTACAAGAGAATTTTTACACTTTCTTGAATCAGTACAGCTGTTAGTAAGCTAGTCAAGAACAGCAGGTGACACATCTGCATTTCCCACAATGTCAGACAGTCCTTAATTTAAGCAGCAAAATACCAGCTCTCTTCAGAATAAAACAAACAAACAAAAGGAGGAGTTAAAGTTTCGGATGGAAAACACTTAATCTGTTAGGAACCTCTGGGAGATTCCCCAAGAAGTTGTTAAATGTAAAAGTCAAGAATGTTTCAAAAAGCAGAGAGACTTTTTATATTTTGTCTTGGTTTGTTTCTTTTACTTTTTCACTTTTATCTTTACAAACATTTGTACTGCTATTATCTGCTAAGATGACTTTAAATGAATGCTTGCATTTTTGCTTTATCTTGGCCTGATTCAAGTTCAAATTTATTACAAGTTAACTAGCTAACATCAAGCATTCCTCACTCAAAGGGTCCATCAAATCTAGAGCTTAATTTCTGGACGCCTTGACTTGCTTCACAGTCAGTTACTCCTGAGTATCTAATGTGTTGTGAGGTGTGTCACTGAAACACCTGTGTGAGCAGGTCTAACACCAATTACTGGAAAAGAAGCAGCAGGCGCCTGTCAAATCAAAAGTCCCATCTGGCTTCCTACTTTGAATAAATAATGTATTTCCTGCTCCCCCTCAAGTCACTGGTAAAAATACCAAGCAGCATCAAGCCAAGAAGTGATCTTTGCAGTACCCCAAGTGAAAAAAAACAACAGCGAAACAAGCAAATCACACTTGTCTCCTTGATATACACGCCCTAGTTCTAATTTTTTTTTCAGACATGTGATTTAACAAGTTTTTAAACTATTTGTTGTACATCATATATATTTCATAGCTCCTACGTTGATCAATTAAGACATTATTTAGTAGCCCATTGCACTATTTACACACAGCTACTGCAGCACTATCCTCTCTAGAAAACAACCCTGTATACTCTAAAAGATGCTAGCTTGCTGATTCTCCCCCCATAAGTCCATATCGGTTATACTAAGTATTATCCTGCTCTATGTCCTGATTAATCATGTCATATTACGTTGTCTAACCGCTAGTTATACACATCATGTCACTTCTCCTAACTGGGTCAATATGTTATGCATATGTAAATATATTGCGGGTTCTAAAATATACTCAAATCAATACTAACTGTTCGGTTTTCACCTCTTTAAAAGCTGTTGCTGGCAAAGTCTCTGAGCTGATGCATCTGACTGGCCAATTTCAACAGATGTTGTTTAATATTGATGCATTGATACGCAACTCATTTATATGTTCTTTTTACTATGTTGAGCTCCTATTTTTTCCCCTATGGTCACTAGTTAGAGTTTTTAATATAGATTCACCACAACACTCCAACTCTATATGGATACGCTGGTTTCACTTCCTCTCCACCATTTCGATGGCTGTTTTCATTTCTCCTGAGTGACTCAGACTACTTTGTTAATCTGCCTAATCAAAATCAAAGATAACTTTTATTTTTAAATACCAATCCAGCAATTGGCCCTTTTGATGCACCGAGTTTTCTGCTGAAGTTAAATATAATGAAAGTAATTTGTAATCAACGTATTTTTAGATTGTGACCAAACTGAAATATACTTTTTTCCTTCTCCTTTGCATACCTTTACACACTTTGAATGCTGAATTGAATAGTTACATAGCTAAAATGACAGCAATTTACCTTCATCATTGTAATAGCAATATATCGAGCTTCTTTTACTATCATTGGCTCATAGGAGGAGTCAAGCTTTGGCGAAGGAAGCCCTCCAAAGGTCATATCACTGATAGGGGAAGCAGCTGTTGCAGGACTCCCCGGTATCCGTTGTACCTTTTTAACCTGTTCTTGTTGCAAAGATGTTTTTTTCTGAGAAACAGGAATAGCTTTGACTTCTACCTGCAATAAGACATGGAATACAGAAGATGATTTAGGGAGAACACACACACATTCATTTAGATCTGAAAAATGTAAATGTACAGGAGGGAAGCACCCAATTGACTTTGCACACGATCGGCAAAGGTCAGTGTCAGTTCTGCCAGTCCCAGAGCACTCCCTGGGAAGCAGCACGCAGCCTGGTACACCTAGCTAGGTTTTCCCACAACAGAAAATGCTCGAAGTAGGGAATAGAGCCTTCCAAATGAGTGCACAGGTTTCAGAGTGAGTCATTAGAGACTGCTTGATCCGGATCAGCAGCAGCCGGGTTGGATCTTGGCTGGCTCTGTCACCTTAATACATCAGCACATTTAACACATATTTCACCTGACTTCCCGCCCCAGAGACCTGCCTTAGTGCAGGTAACAGAGTCAGTTGAATTTAAGTTTTCCAGATAGTCTGTTCTTCCTCAGAAAATAAGTTGACTCACTACTCATCCTAAATCTGCAATAAAATGCATTTAATTGCTGTTGATTTCATATGCTGTTTTAATTTACTAGAAGTCACATCAGCACATTGCACACTGAATGAGTCCAACAGAATGATTAAATTGAATTAAGATTTATTACTTTAATACATTCAGGAAGAAAAACAGTAATTAAACAAGAAATCCAGCAACAATTTTGATGTGTGTATTTTGACATAACCTTTTCCTCATAGAGTAAAATCACTACTTAAAAGTTTCCTACTTCCTTTGTCACACATTCAAGTCAGTAACCACACATTTTAATTGCAATCAAGCTGTGTTTGTGACTGATTCTTGTGTTACTGTTGTAGACGCACAGTTCATTAATGCATTTATAGCTAAGGTAACTGTAAGATAACTCGCGATTATTACATCCTATACAAAGAACAGATTCACCTACTTCACCTACTTTTGGGCTTAAACAAAAGCAAGTCTTGAAAATATTTGTACTACTCCTGAGTAATAGTGAAAACAGACGTAAACTAATTTATTAAATCCATTTTGTCTTCAATTTGTTTTGTTTGTGTGCTTTGCTACTTCAAATGAAGCAGCCAACTTTTATACACATCGGATTTACTCCAAAGCCTGCAAGGGTTTTCCAGTTCTAGCTGAGGCTATCATGAATACTCTCTTTCCAGTCCTTTAACAACAACAAAAAACCAACCAGCCAACCAATACTACAGGAACTTTCAAATATTAAAACCAGAAAAGGAGGAAGTGCTATTCTAGTCTAAAATAAAGTGACTATGAAATGGTCCAATAGTGTGCTTCTGATTCTTTTTTCCATCACATTTATTCAGTTTAAAATTTATAATACTCTTTCCTGGCTTAAAAGTTAAAAAATAGATTCTTGTCACCTTACATATCATCTCCTTCAAACATCATCTACAACTGATTATTTCCACATGCTACACGTGTGTAGCTCATTACAGAAAAGCTATAAATTGCATAAAACGGTGTTGGCATAATATAGAATTTGATAATTTTGTGGATTTAGAGGTCAGAAAGTCTGACTAAACTGAATTTACAAATGCCACTTTCTGCCCTATACAGGAGTATTCGGTGGAATATCTACAACAAATACTAAAAGAAGGCATGATGAAGTATAAGAACAGCCAAGATGACAACAATTACCTTCATATTAGGAACATGAACAACATCCCCATACTGGTCTTTTGTTTGTACTGTAATGACAGTTGGCCAACCACATCGAATGTCATCCTTATTCAAAATCAATGATGTTTTTTGAGGATCAGCATATGAATCTGGCTGAAGCCACCTGGAGCAAAGACAAAAACTTAATATTAAAATCTCTTACAGGCCCCCGAAAAATAAATTTGTACTCTGTACAAACATGACTTCCAGCTAAGAAAGGATGCAGAAGGTCTGAATGCTTAAATGCTTTTACCTAATATATTAATAGAAACAATACAGTCAAATAGTTTTACTTAAATAATATTTGATTCAACTATTAAAGTTCTATAGCTAGCTGTATAGACAAGTAGCAGTGCACAGGTTTTGAATAACTAAATATTTTCTATTTTGTTGCAAACCTTGAAACATTACAACTACGAAGTAATGGTTTTATTCATGCAGCACACTAATTTTTTACCTTGCAAGTCGTCCACCACTTGATCCTGGTACACAAGCAATGAAATCCTCCAGAAATGACTGCTCATTGCTTTGTACCTGCAGTGGAAGATTTCCTTCAAGAGCTTCCAAAATGGTTGGTGAGTGAGATAGTGCCAAGCCTTTCCCAAGAATGCCGGAGTGAGATTTGCACACCTTTTTTTTTGCAGGGGTTGGGGATGAAAGGACAGAGACAAAACAGTTTTTCAGTATCTTAGACACTTTCCCATAATGTGACACAACTGGCATAGATATTTTGGGCACTGAAAACCGTTCAAGTAGGAGGCAAGTGGATAAACTTCAGTCTGATGAAAGTTTTAAAAAAAGTCAGTTCAGTCTATAAAACAATAATTTATGTCATACGAGATTAAAAGAGCTCGAGTTGAGAGAGAATTTCTGGAAGAAAGAGTAAGGTAACATGAACTTCCATGTTAACAGTATCCTAAACTGCTGAATTGTGATCAGGAGAAGAATGAAGAAAGCCATTCTGGAAGTGTGACCAATGAGCATGTTCCAAAAGAAAATAAAAGGCTAAAGATATAATTTATGGAAAGGAAGATCTGTTAAACAAGATATTTTAGGTGAGACAAAGTAAAAGACATCCTTTCTTTGCAAGAAAGGAAGGAAGGTAGAAAGATGCAAAAAATATTTAACAGGACTAAAAGTAAAACTGAATCTACTACTCGCATGCACACGCCTAGCTCACGTTTTGAATTAGAATGGAGTGGGTCCAAGAACAGATTGCTGAAAAAATATAAATATGTATTTCTTCCAAGGAACATCTGATTCCTCCTAGACAGTTTCTGTTTACTGTTCTGTCAGCTGAGGCCTATGCAATGGTGTCATACTGTAGCACTGATACATTTTTCCAGCAAGTACTGTGACAACTAAATTTCAAAACAGTTGCCCTACAGATAATTAGGAAAGAGACACAGAATGTGAGAACTCCTTTTTCACTGTGCATCATCAGCTAGGGGATATAACTAGGGAGCTACTCACCAGCATTAGCACGCATCACAAGAACCAACGATCAATCCAGAACCAACTACAATCATATTATTTGGGATTTGATAAGTGTTACTGTTCAACTGAAAAAGTGATTTTATTTCTGCAACTACAAAGACGTGCAGGATTAATTTTGGTAACATCTCAAATTTGTTAAATTACACAACCTGAGCCAGACATATATTTTGAAGTATATTTGGTCATCTAACTGCGATATTTTACGCATTTTTTTCTAAGCAGATTTATTTTAAAAGAAGATTTAATGTAAACCCTAAACTTGCATAAGACTCTCTTAAACTATTTTATAAAAAGCCAGATTCCCTTCTACTATAAAAACCTTACAAATTATTTTCTTCCATAGCAGTCAAAAAGTTTCATTGCAATTATGTGCTGAAGCATGTTGCAATGGAAAAAAAAAGCAGCGGTGTACCTGTAAAGCAGCCTCTTCAAGAATCTCAAGATCTTCTTCAAATTCATTACCTGCTGTAAAAATAGAACTTATTTTCACAACAACAAATGAACTTATTTTTCGTAACAATAATATTGAAATTTAGCTACACATGATGGAATGCAAAATTCAATTCCGTTTGGTGAAGCCTTTTATATTAAAAAAAAAAATAATGTAAGTTTGCAAGATGATGTGTAACATTTTTTAACCAGCAGTTGAAAGATTAATATTTTCAAGTAACACAGTAAACATGCAGTACTGTGTAGCTCAGTGCACAGGCAAATAAACAATGTACATTACACAAAAGAAAAAATTTGGTACTTGTCTTCTTGTCTCCAAGACAGTATGTATGGCAAATCTTTGGATGTGACTAGATACTTCCAGAAAAAGATTTTGGGAGGTCAAGATGGTTTCTGGGAAGCAGGACGTACAAGTATGCACCAGCTGCTCCCTTTTAAGAACTTACCATAGTAACAGTATTTGAAAACCTGATAAACACTGCATACTTTTGTAAATTACGATTCCTCCTAAAACATAAAACTCAAATACATTCTATTATACAATATTTCTTTCTCACAAATGCAACTCAGAAGTCTGATTCCAGGGTGACCAGAATTGCCAAACACAGTCTTTTAACAGAAAAGAAAAGTAAAACAGATAAGGTTACCATATTTCTATTCTCTCACAAAAACATGTCAGGCAATTCTACTAGTAAGAAGAGAGAAAGAGAAATGACAAGAATCAAGTCCTAAGGTATTTTTAAAATTCAAAGAAATTAAGATATATAAAAGCTCTGCTCTCAGAAATAACTTCTATCAAATTTGAAACAATTAGTAAGTAATAATGTTAAATACACAAATCAATTCCACATTGCTGTTTAAGTGAGATCTTGGTCAGAGACAAGACCTCTCTCTTGGGAAGAAGTACGTTATATTTGAATCTTGGAAAGACGGCAAGGAGGAAGTGTGACCTTTTGAACGTGACAACTCAAATAGTATTTGGGTGTACTTTCAAAGATAAAGTTTTCCTAATGCATGAAGGAATCACTGTCTGGCTCATCTTCCTTTGGAGTAAAAAAGGCAAAAAGCCTTTTTGATGTCCTTTCAAAACACTTTTTTTCCTAATGGTTCTAGAGAAATACTTATATGAGTATTTGGCCACTTGTATACAGAATATACGCACTATAACAGTTATTAAAAAGCAAGGTCTTTGTGAAGGACAACCTAAAGTCAATAGACCAAGATAAATCATGCAAATAAAGTTGAAGACGGAAGGGTCGTGCAAGGATGCCAGTAACAACTCTTAACTCTGATCTAAAGTCAGTTGAATCATTCTATTTTCCTTGACAGAAAGTTTCCAGACAAATCTTTTTTTTTTTTTTATTCCTATGATGCCCTTTGCATAACCTTCCACAAAAGTATGTGCTAAGAATTTTCAACCATGTGTTTCCAATTTCCTTTTCTTAAAATTCTGCCACATTCATGAAGTTTCTTGTCTTCATTGAAATTGCCAGGTTTTAAGAGCATATAGTTGGATCCAGAGCTCTAAAAAGTATCTGGAGCAGGATTTACTTCCCCTACTTTGGGGCAGTGAAGCATGAGATAATGAGCTCAGGACTTAGATATTACAAGATAGCTTTACAGCAAATGGAGGAGAAACAGGCTCCCCCTTTGGGTGATTAATTTCATTTTTCTCACAACTTCATCTTCGGATGACATGAACTATCCTCCCAAGATGTCTACATTAACTCTAAAAGAAGGTTAGAGCTACTAGCTTAGATGTAGATGCCTAACTTCTAAATGCCAGAGTTTGGGCATTGTAAGTTAAGTTGCTAAATCTTTTCTGGAGTGAGCTTTTTTCTTAGATTACTTTCTTTAGCCTGTATATATCCACACGCGGAACAAAGTTAAAATTGTAGAAATTATAAAATAAAGTATGAAAAGTCTAACACAAAGGGCCGCCTTGTGTTTATGCATTACAAGACAGTCTTTTATAAGATTATAGAGGTTCTTCTTAAAGGAAACTCCATTCCACAAATAAGATACTGCTTTGCAGATGAGCGATGGCAATAATAGGGTATTTTTAAGACACCATTTCACTTGCAGCAAAAGGTAGAAAATACATCATCTAGAACACAGAAAAAGGACAAGTAGTCTAAGTCATTTAAACGTTGGTCTAGAAAACCACATTTTGCCTCTTTTCCTACCACAGTGTTTTTATGAAACACCAAGCAAAACACTCAAGCAAAGCAAAATTACAGACAATTGAAATCCATCTTTCAAAGCCTGCACGGTGGTTTACATCCGCAAACACTACCACTGCTACCTATAATTCATCAGTTTTGTTTATTCAGAGGGTCCAGAGGTCTTATAGAGAAACAATACACATTCACGATGCCTGTTTGACATTAGCTTTCTAATATTATCAGTAATACTGCCTGACTTGGCTGAAGTCCTTGAGTTGGTGTTAAGTAAACGAGCAGATGAATCAACTGTAATTATGTCAGTAATCAGGAAACTCTTTACAGTCAATGCACCTATCCCTCCCCTCTTGCAGATTATACACAACCACTTTTATAGGTGGCTGAGAGCGCATAGGTAACTTAACTGCATGTTTTATTTCAAATTCCTTCTATCTGAAAGCATATACTTTCCCTTCTTTTAGATATTCAGAATTAGAACAAAACGAAAAACCTCCTTAGAGAGAAGTATAAAGTATTAGAAAACATAGGAAATTAAATTAGAAGCATTTCAATTTTAGCTTCTTTTATTTTTTTACATAGGAGAACAGCAGGATAAATAGATGCTAGGGAAGTCGACAAAACTAAGGATTAACGAAGCTGTTTGGAGGATAACAGAAGGCGGCACCATTTAAACTACAGAATTGCCTGTACTTTTGAGAGAGAAATACAGATCTACCAGTGCAAATGAGGTGACCGTTTACAACGTAAAGAAATCTGCACATTCAAATACACAAGCAAAATACCGGGTTAAAAAAATACACATCAGGTTTTGTGGTTATAACTACACACTGATCAATGCCCTTCTGCTCAGTAATACACACTTTCAGTCTCATTTACAATATCTGAGCTCTCATTTGTGCTCCTAAATTAAAAGGATCAAAAAGATATCCTATTATAGATTATGAGCCTATTTTTTCCTATTTGCAAACGTTAATTAGGAGAAATGCTGTTAGAATACGGCTGCATCATTAGGAAGTTCTAATTCAATCTCTGTATCCATTAATTTTCATAAACTCTTATTTTTCCTTACATTTTAAATTGCATTTGGGTTACTGTAAACCTTTATTTGCTGCATCTGCTGTAAAAGTATGTAAGGGGTTTTTTTGTAATGGTAAGAAAAAAAAACTACAGCAGAAATATTTTAGGCTATAAGGTCTACAGATGCAATGGTTACTTTCAATTTTAAACAAGTAACTTTAAATTTTACAATCCAATGCTGCAGGTATTTTTCATTCAGAAAGGTGTGGAGTGCAGGGAGAAAAAACAGTGAAAGAGAAATACAAACAAGATACCTGCACATTTGTGAAGTACCACGAGGAAACTGTAGGACATAGCTCGTAAACTGATACACTACCTGTGAATGGGGTGAGTTGGGTCAGATTTAAATGACCAGGTTTCCCTCCTCCCCATACACACATGAAGGGAACAGTGTAAGCAGAAAACACCACCACTTTATTATCTTGCTTGATTAATTCAGTTTTAAGAATTGATTTTTTTATGATTATCTCTAACTGAAAGCAACATTAAGACTTAGAGGTAGTATTCATTCAGAAAACCCAAAGCAATGATGAAATAACAAAGGATGTTCTTTGAATAGGACTTACCAATAGGAAGCGCTAGATCTTTCTTCATCAAAGCTGCTGCACATGATCCTCCTAAATTGGCCAGTTCTTTCTCCAGCTGAATAATACCCTTCAAATTGAAACACATTTTAAAACAAAAATAAGTGTCTCAGAAAAGAGGACAACGAATGTGTTTCCCTGACACTAATTTATCCTAATTGTGTGTTCCAGTTTGACGTTTCTCAGTGATATTGATCCTGTCAAACAGCCACTGTCATGTTTTGCTCTGACACGGGCCAGAGTACCAAATTTTTAGAAAAACTTCAAGTAGGTAAGAGTATTAATAAATGGGTTATCATGCTTCTGGTAGCCTAGTAAGAATATCTGAAGATGATAATTGTCTTTTGTCTGTAATGTTAAAGAAAAAGTGAACTTCCTAATACAAAAAAACCCTACCACTACATACTTGGATTGCAAAGCAATGCCTCTTCTAAGTTGTACATTCCACATAAACTCACACTCCCATCTTGTTTAAAGGTAGTACTGTTCATAAATATTTTTTTTCCCTCTTCCCTTTCTCTAGTTGGAGAGGCAAGGATGGGAAAACGATTCCATAATTTCCCTTTCTCCATTATAAATCTTGGGAGAAGCCCTTGACAGTCTCTCCCTTCTATTTACACTGGAAAGCTCTTTATTCCCATTGACGGTGTTGTTCAAGGGAATGAGAAGACTCCTCCTCCCTCCTACCAGACTTGTCACTGAAAACATGAGAGCTTCTCCATCAGTATCTTTCAACCTTGTCCACAAGAGGAAAAAAAAAAAAAACAGATCACACATACAGTTTTCAAATACACGTCAGGAAGGAGGCTGAAGGCAAGGAATGGGGGGAGAGCAGTATGGCTAGGGAGGCTGTAACTAATTTTTAAACTTTTTATTTTCCCTTCAACTTGTCCCAGATACGTGCAGGCACAACCTCTTTAACTTTGCTCTCAAAGTCATGTTGACACTAAAACCAATTTTAAAAGAAATCTGTGGGTGGTTCAGCACACCTCTGACAGTTGCTTCTCACGGACCAAAAAAAACACCAAACAAACCACCAGCAAAAAACAGTGGGGGAGATGGGAAACCTCTATCTGATGGATTTTCTATGCGGATTTACAGAAACCGTCAATATATAAAGTAGGTAAAAAAAAAAATAAAATCCTTTTGGGAAGAGCCTTTGAAAGCAGTAACCCTAGACTTGCCTTGTATTCTCTGAGGCTCCCAAGCAGACTGAAAATCTCCAAAACGCATTTTAAACTAAACCCTTCGTGAACTGCATGTTTAGGACTCAAAACAGCAGGTTCAGAAATAGCAAGCAAGATGTGAAATGTGGATCAACTCACTGGATAGTTCTCTATTGTGTGAACATCCTTTATGAAGAAGGCAGGTTTTGCATATATTCTGTACATTTAATAATGACCGGCAAAGTGGCTTTCTTTTCATTCAAAGCATAAATGTACAACTTTTTAAAAAATCCTAGGTTTAAACAAATTCTAATAGTTCAACTACGCCTGATTCCTTGATGCACTTGCTCACACTTAATGTCATCTTTCAGTTATTGCAGAGACTTTCCTAACAATGAATGTCATTCTATATACTATAGTTAGGTGACTGTAACAGAAGCTTGTCCTTTGGAAGGAGAGAGAATCGGATGTGCAAAAATTAATGCTACTGACTTGGATTAGGTCTTACTGATATTTTGGTTTTTTTAAGCTAGAGAAAACACAGTGGACACTAGAACACACGCTTTTTTTTCTACCAGCGGTAACACTTCAGAAAATTGTCAAAGTTCCCAAAAAGAACGAGAAACTTGCATTGTGTGTCCAATTTAAGTTAACGACTTCAATTAAGTTACTTACAGAGGCTTTAGTCCTGAGATGCAAGGTAGCTTAAACACTGTAAAACTTGTTTTTCTATTAATAGAATTTTAAATTAGAGTGTTTAGGCTACAAAAAGGTATGTTTGAAAACAATTACTTGCAATTTTTCTTTAGATGATATAGTTAGCATATTGGCTAGCATGTTTTAGCACTGAGTGTTAAAAACATGCCAGTAGCTTTTTTTGTAAATGCTTTAAAAAAATTAACGACATATATGAATCTGCATCTTTTTTCCTACTTAAGCAAAAATTATTATTATTACTCCTCAAACACAGACTAGTTAGATTATCTCTAGGATTTATAAATCTGATTTGCTGCAAGCCAATGAGACCATCATAGCTGATGATCTCATGGTATGTTTTTTTATCTGATATGTTACGAAATTCTAAAGAATCTCACGTTTTGAAAACCTGAAGACATGATTTAGCCTGAAAAGAATCCAGGAATAAGATGAGGTAAATCTTCTGTGAGGGTTGTAGTCTAAGTAAGATGCAGACCTTGTGAAGTTCATGTGAAGCTATAGGCCCCAAAGACTCCCAAGATAAAGGAAGGGCTATTTTTCTGGAATTATTATACAGTATATTAAGTATTTTCAGCAACCTCTTGAAATAAGCCAAAATAAAGCACTGGTCCAAAGACACAAAGAAATTTTATCTTCCCTGTGCAACAAAGAAACAGTGGTGGAAATGACTCATGTCCTTAAGGTCAAGATGAGGTGACCACTGCACAAAATCTCAGGTAGCCTAAATGAGCACAGCACTTCCAGGGAGCCTGAGCATTCTGGTATGAGCGAATACGGGAAAAATAACGCAAGTCCGTCATCCCATAATTGGTAGTGACAATAAAACACAAATCACTGTGTATCTGAAAGACCCAATCCTCTGGATATCTGATGGAATACTAGGTCAGAATTTTAGGAAATTTCATATCCCCTTAACGTACTAGATAAAATCATGCTATGTATTTGCAGACTGTCATAGTTATTAAAAAAACCAACCAAACAAAAGCCATTCCAATAACATTTAGATTAAAGAATTCCAAACAAATAATGTCTGTAACAAAAAAATGTTGAAAACTTACAAGAAATTAATTTAAAAATATTCTGCTCATTTAGTCAGAAGTGGAAATACAAATATTTTTACCAAAAAAGCTGGCCTTATAGGAGAGAATAAATAGGTGCAGCAATTGTAGCCATTTCACTTTTTCCTTACCTCATCAGATCCTGGGCTAAATTCATATCCAATTGCATAACATTTGAAACCATAAAAACAAGCCTTTTCATCTTTCACATAGTCTGAGGCAGTCTCCAGAGAAAAAAGAGCTTCATTTCCTTTTAGAAAGTAAAAGGTTACATACATAAATAAAAGTTAGTATTTCTCCACTTTTTGTATGTTTTTTCTACATACAGCGCATATATGAAACCCCGGCCTTAGATGTAACATGTAAGGTAAAACCATGAGTAACACACAGATCAATACCTCAAGCAAGAAACCTAATATAAACATAATCAACTGATGTACAACCAATGGCTCACAATGAACTCTTACCAGCTTGGATGAAGATACTATTTCAACTTGATTTTCTAAGATAATTTTGCAGAAAAATCAAACTTTCTTTCGTTACTTTAATAATTCACATCACTAGAAATTATTGCAGTATCTATTCATTACCTGGCAATACTAATACCATGGTAGGCCACCCTGAAGATCCAGAGAATTTTTTCAGTTCTATCCATGAATTAAGGTTTTCATGAACAGAAGCATGCTTTGGTCCAAATCCCAGACTCTGTGCAATCCTGACAGGAATTAGTAAACGAAGAACATCCTCTGATTGAGCAGTGCCACACTGTGTGTCAAACTCTATTGTTATCCACCTGACACATTCAGGAAAAGTCACCTAAAACAAAACAATAGTCTAATTATGTGCAAGTTTTGGGGGTTGATGGTTTTTTACATTTATTTCTACATTTCCATTTGGTTTTAACTCTTTAGGCTATGAAAGCGATTCAATTATGTAATTCTGCACAGTTGTTTCGATATGCTTTAGAGTAACATTAACCTAATTTATTCTTTGAAATTCAGATATACACAAAATGCTTTACATCTTAGTGAATTATAATATGTATTATAACTTATAGTCAGATTAAGTACTTGCGCTTATGATACCATCTGTGATTATTTTTAAGAACTCTGCACAGGATCATTAAATAAAACAACCACGGACTGCTACAAGCATTTAACTCTCAAATACCTTTTTAAACACAAACTTCAACAAATACGTTCAATATCTGTTTTGTGCAATCTTAGAAGAGTACAAAGCAGCCGAATCAGGCTTGTGAACATGGCCTGCAGCATGATAGCACATAACTACAGAAATTCAAAAGCAGGAACAACTAAGCGTAAGGCTTCAGATGAGCTCCGTAAACTTTTAGAACAATAATAAGCATCATTGCATCAGGAAGATCATATGATAACTACATTTTTTGCAGTGGATGTCTTGCTGTCTCACAGGACAAGCAAGTGGAATCCTGAGACAGTAATTAATGACCTCCTCCAGCTCTTAGTTGGTTCCAGGTTTGCTACCTCTGGATTTACAGCCGTGGAATCAATGCAACCACAGAACTTGCTATTTCAAGAACTGAAACACAAGATTTCTCACGGGCATGCATTTTATGCTTCAGTCCCGTACTCAACTACAAAAAACACCCTTTCTCTACTGATGTTGGGGAAAATCTCGTTATATTGCAATAGTCGCTCGTGTAAGGCGGCATGAATCCTCCTCAGAGTGACATAACACAGTTAAGAGGACTTCAGAGACTTCTACAATGCCAAATCATGGTCCAAGTGAAACTAATTAATGACACATTTAAACTGGCAGCCCAGCAATAACCAGAATAGGCATAGGGATCCCTATACTATAATGCATATTAATTTGTCTAGAATTGACATTAGGTATTTTTACAAAGCATTGTTTTAGCATCAGGTAAGAAAGTCTGAGATATGATTAGATCATGTATACATAAAGACTTCCAACTTCTACAGTCTGTACAGTTAGAGCAAAGAAACCGTGCATGACAGCAGGAAAATCTAAGACTGAGCAAATTTAGGGACTAACAGTAGATACCTGCATTAGGGGATTAAAACCACACTAGTTTCCACTATACTTATTGGACAAACAGAGGTTTCTCCAGAAAGCAGTAGAGTAATAATATAGGAAATTGTCTCCTATATTAGACAATATTAATTATCATCCACGGCAACAACTTCGCAGATAGTAAATGTTGAGAAAACAGAATTCACATGTCAAAAGCTTTTCAGAAACGGCATGCACACTTTGAAATGGTGCTTACCTTATAGTGCGTAACACAGGCGGGTTTATAGGGATGCTCACTTTCTACAACAGCGTAGTGATTGGAGGTAGTACAAGCTGAAAGCCCTTGCTCCGGTTGGTTTCCGGTGGTGCTGTCTGTAGACTGATTTGGATTAAAAGCTGGAGGGGCATATTTCTGATTCAGAACTGCCACAGAAGGAAGTAACTGCTGTACCAGACCAAAGACCTCAACTGCAACCTGTAACATAACACCACACGCAATTAAGTATTACTTAGGACTGGGTGAAAACAATACTCACAAATCTACAATTCTTTACAACGGTTGTTTTGTATCTTCTCAGAATATCACTACCACAATTCATTCAGTCATTTTGCAGTTCTGCTTGTACAGAATCCTTGTACAGAAAAAGCATCACTACATTAATCTCAAATACTCATCTTGGAGACTTGCCAAAGCTGAAACAAAAATCTGTACACAACTGTGAGATACCTTCACTAAAACACCTTCTCTAACACTAAAAGAGAAGGGCAACAAAACTGTGAGGGGTCTGGAGAACAAGTTTTATGAGGAGTGGCTCAGGGAGCTGGGATTGTTTAGTCTGGAGAAAAGAAGGCTGAGGGGAGACATTATCTCTCTCTACAACTACCTGAAAGGAGGCTGCAGAGAGATGGGGATTGGTCCCCTCTCCCAGGTTACAAGCAATGGGACAAGAGGAAATGGGCTCAAGTTATGCCAGGGGAAGTTTAGATTGGATCTTAGGAAAAATTGCTTCGCCAAAAGGGTTATCAAGCATTGGAACAGACTGCCTAGGGAAGTGGTGGAATCATCATCCCTGGAGGTATTTAAAAGATGGGTAGACATGGTGCTAGTGACATGGTTTAGTGATGGTTTTTGTCAGTGTTAGGTTGGTAGTTGGATTCGATCTTAAAAGTCCCTTCCAACCTAGACAATTCTATGATTCTAAAAAGCCATAACATTAACAAACAATAAGCATGAGTTGAGATAAAGCAAATACTGTACTGAAGTTATAGAATATATATAGAATATATATATATTTTGTTTTATAACATTATTATTTTTTTTTCAAATATTCAACATATTTTAATGCGTGTAATGTTAAGGACCACAGTGTTTTCTGTAATCTTTATGACATTTTCAAAGGAGAGCAACGCATCTAAAGCAAAACACTTGGTTCTAAATTCAAGTTCATCACAGTAACAAGATAACTAAAGTCTGAAACTCTTTTAATGAAATGAATCTGTTCGATTTTAAGTGGCCGGTCCTCTTTCCTTCCCCTTTAAAAAGCAATTAGAAGAGAGCTTACAGTTCATGAAAAAACAATAAAAGGCAATAGTGTCTACTAGCTAAGGATTAAGGACATTTGTAAATCTAATAATACATTTCAAGAGTGTCCTAGACAAGGCAGATGGAAAATGCTCTGCCACTGAAAAGTAATGATATTTTTATTTATAGCTGACATCTTCCCATCTCTAAAATTGACAGAAATAATCTTAATGAGAAGCTATCACTGCTTTGGATATTTATTATAAAAACAGGACTTAGAGAATATAAAAAAAAACATCCCACCAATATTCATCAATAAATGAGTCACACATCCAGATCTTTCTAACTTTAGTAATTTCTATTGAGGAGCATACCTTGGGAATAGCTGCCGCTACTGGTCCTATGTAGGCTATTATGAGGGGAAGCAGCATCGAAAACAGACTGGAAGAGCTGAGTAGTTCTGGAATGTCCTCAGCTAAACAAAGATAATTACAACACAGGTATTATTAATAAATGTACCATGGTTCAAAACACATCTTATTTTTCTGGTTTGCTTCTTATGAGTTCAACTTCTGGTTTCTACAGTAGTTTTTACTTCAAATTATTTTCATTATCTAGGCGTTGGCAAACCTGCGAAGTTCACTTGAGAAACATGCCATTATATCCGGTTCTCTGTTAAAAAATTTCCTCCTCTTACGAGCATAATTTTATTGCATTCTTTGCCATTTTGTGAAACTGTGTTCATACTTTCTATGGTAAAAAGCTAGTAAAAAAGCTCCTCCCAGCCCTCCAAATCAGTTTCTATAGCACTATGCAATATTCCGGACATTTTTGACTAGAATGGCTGAAGACGGTAGCTTAAAACCATTCAGTTTTAAGGCCAATGTCTACATTTTAAGTGCTTATAAATGCATTACATCCACCAGTCTTCCTGATTACCACCACCGTGCAAAACATGCAATAAAACTTGGAACTGACCCATCATAGCATTTTTGGAAATAAAGAATCTTACCAGCTTTAATATGATACTTGCTAAGTTGCTGAGCAAATTTATATGAGGTATCTGTCTATGATATCTCAAGTACAACTCAATGACTTAAAGTTACTCGCTGTTTGATCCCTACAATAATGACAGGTTAGCAAAATATTCTTTGGAAAGCAAAAGAGAAATATCACAAATTTTGTATCACTGATATTCTACTATTATCTCTTGCTATCAAAGAAGTTTGGAAAATTAAACTTTGAAAGTCAATTTTCAAAAGCCTTACCATCTACAGCAAGAGCCCTGTGCAACAGGTCTTTGGCTGCTCGTACAACAGCACTCACGACAGAAAGAGCCCTGCTACAATTTTTATCTTCTTCGTTAGCTTTGTTCAAAAGCTGTGATTGCAGATCTCCATCATACTCACTCCTGGATGGTGGATTAAGTTAAAGTAAGTTCACAAAATACAAAATTACATTAAAATAACACGACTGACTGAATTTTGGCACAGAATAAGTAAAACAATTAATTTATGATAAAATAATAAAGGAAACAATCAAAGAAAACACAGAGGATATTTTGGAGGCAATGTCTCAGTGATAGCCCTTTGCAATCATTTTACTTTTATTTTGCAGAAAATATGAAAAGCATGTTTTGAAATGTTTCTTATGACTAGATGCCTTTCCAACCACAGAAACATATTAATTGCTATGCTCTTCCAAGCCCAACCACATATCTTTATAAAAACACAATACAACTAAATGCATCAACAGAAACAAGTAAAATTCTTTCAATGGATATTTCTGCAGTATCGTAACAGGGAAGAAGATTCTCCCTCCCTATTCTAAAGATTAATTTTGGCCTTGAAACACAATCTTAGGCTTATCCTTAAAAAATAGCTTTTTCTTTGAAATCCACTCTGTATGTCAAATTAGGTTCTCCTAAACAACATTATGCACAAAACTATTTCACAAGGTATATAAAAAAATCTGGTTTGATTTATCAAAGTAGTCAAATGATAATTATAAACTAATTAAAGCCCTTAGTGTGACAGTGATTCAGCCTTGGCATAGACAACCAAAATCACTTAGTCGACATGTAAAGCAAAATTTCCCATTCTCTTTTGGATTTCTTACATTTGTCCAGGAAGATTTGATCTTTCAAAACACCATTCCAGAACATTAAGATTAGAGGCCTAGCACCTCAGAACACTGAAAACTTTACTTGGAGCAGTTCAGTGCACAACAAGGATACCTATCCTTCCCTATGACTTAAATTAAGCACTCCTATAAAAAGATTATTTTTTTTTTTTGTCAATGCGTCCTAGAATTGTAGTTTTGCTGTCAGCCTCAAGCCTTTTTAATGTGAATTTATTTGTGACTGACAGTGGGTGTAATTTCAACTGGGTACAGTTCCAACAGATCCTTCCAAAGCATTTCTATCCTAATCAGAAGAGCATTAACCCACTTGGTATGGCCTTTCTTGGCGTTTGGATAAGCAACACTTCTGTTTGTATTTGAGCATCCTTCAGACAAAATCCAGGGTGAATCTTAAGAGCTCTCTTCTGTAATAGTTAATTCAACATTTGTTCCTTTACTGTAGACAAATCAAAACCTCAAGTTGTTATATATCAGACTGGGAATCCTCAAACTGTCTAAGTTTGTAACTATAGTCATTCATCAGATAACATTCAGGTTTCTGTTGTCCAAGTAAACTTCAAAAGACATTGTGATTACAGGCAGCAGTCTGCAAATTTTCCAAACAAAACTTCATTTATTCTGTAACAATTCTGAGTTGTGCTATGACAGTCCTTCAAAAGCTTCTTAAAATTTTATCACAGTTGAAACAAAAAAATCTGAGACTGTTCTTGTCTGAAGACAGCTCTTTGCTGTGCTTTTTTCCCCACTTGTTAGCTTATTATTAAGTTAGAATGCCTTGAAACTTCCATTTACTGAAGTTTTATGTCCTTTGCTTTTCTGAAATCAAAGAAATTGTTATTTCTCCTTTATTCCCTTTCTTACTTCTATAAAAGTAGAAATTCTAGAAGTGGGAATAAATGTTTTCCTTGTCATCTTTCTTCTTTCTTGCGTTATTATTACATAATATGATCCATCAAAATCATCATACTTCATAATAAAATTCCTCCAAATGCTGGAGGGATTCCCTAAACACCGATGTCCAAGATTTCAGGAGACTAAATCAACACAAGTATCGTGGTATGCATTCTTTGATAAGCAACTGTTATCACTGACAAGCTGGATCTTTTGAGTACATCCAATTTCATATTTTACAGGAGTTCTGAACTATCCTGTATCTTCAAATATACTGTTACTATAATTTTGCTGGCAACTTTACTTCTTCGTATTTTAGTTCCTTTAAAACTTCCTTAAGAGCAACACGTTCTTGTGGTTGTCAGTCCAGAACATGTCATTTGTTGTAGCCTTACTTATTTTATCCTCTTCATCTTTTATTAGATAGGTATATCTTGTACAAAATTAAATATCAGAGTAGATTACTATTCCTTGCTCCTTTTACTCTTCGGATATACTGTTGATCAGCCTTTTACCACCAAAATTGAGATGTGAGTAAAAGGTGTGCCACATTTTTTTGGTGTACAGATCATGGTAGTAATTCATATATTCAGGTGCTGCCCCATTTTGAAAATCACGTAAGTACCTCAAAAATGAACGCAATGCTTTCTGCAAAAGCATTACCTTAAGTGAATTCCTCTTATCATACTGAAAGGCTTAAAAAAAGCTTCCCTGCAGGACAGTCGGATGTTTCAATGGATTTTCTTTGGGCAGTTGCAATTTCTCTTTTTGTACCTTTGAACTCTACAGTAAGAGAGGAGACGGTTCCTATATAAACAGAACTTGCTTCCCTACATGTTGTAATCCTTCCTAGTAACAGAGGAAGGAACTGAACAAAATCAGAGAGATGAACATTCCAGTGCATAGTCTCTCAAAAATCTCTTAGGCTATAGAAAAAACGGAGATTGAGGCATTGTATCTTACCAGTCTCCCGTATTCCAGCTTTAAAGCAGTAGACAATGGACCTCGTAAGAGAGGTCAGCCATCAAATTATTTGCCAAGTCAAAAAAAAAGAGAATCTAAAACGAGACTGGAAGAGGCACCAGTACAATCGGTGTCCTGAAAACTGTCTTCATTAAACAACTGAAGTCAGAAACCACGCTGGAAGAACACAATATTGCTTTTAAACAAGCTCTTTCCTCAAACACATTCCAGATGTATTTATTTCTGTTACTTCTCAAAAACACTTGTGGTGTATTAGCACTTATTCATGATCATGACGACATACAAACCTGTAATAAAGAATCTGTGGAATCTGTCCTCGCGTTTGGTTTGTGCCATTACTGCTCAGACTACATGTACTAAATGTAAATGTTACACCATCTGGACACTGAACTGTAGTCATTCCTCCATCTCCATTGGCAGTTCGGCTTCCATAATTCCTCAAACGAACTGCATATTTCACATTTTCCTTAAAAAGGAGAGCCAGAAACAATATGCAGTAAAAAACACGCATATAAGTTAAGCTTCAAGGTATTATCAAAGTTTTTATTTTACATTAATACTAGAGAGTCTGAAAAGTCCTTCAAAGTGCTTGAGAAATGAAATTAACTGAAAAAGATCCACCATTTAACAAATGCCCAAGGGGATCTGTGTTCCCAAACTATGGACCATAACTTAAGTAAAATATTACTTCTAATTACTTGAAGAGTGAACCCAAGAAAATTAGGTACCAAACCGCACACAAAGAAGTTGCGCATTCAAGAATATTCCAAATTACTAAGCAATTACAATCTATCTTATGCTATTATAAAAATTAAGACTTAGTTTCTTTTTGCTGCCAGGATTTGAAATTTTCAGTTACAGCGTGAAACTGAAAACGTATGAGGCAAACATGTCAAGATTAATTTCTAAGTGTGTACACAAAGAAAACCCCGATTTACATTGAACATTCTGATTTTTCTTATCTGAAGTCATCATACGAAACCTCCAGACATGCACTCCTCTAATTTACCTTCAGTGGCACAACTTTGTCAAGTCTGATTTCAGCTATGTCACTGGGAGAATCATCTGTGGTGTAAGTTCCTTTAACCAACTCTAAAGATGTCCATCTATGAGAGTGAGTTGAATCTCCAGTATGATCACTCTGATTCAAAGAAACAAAGCCAATTTAATAGATTTATAATGTAATACATGACCCATTCACGCAATCGTGCAAGTTATGTTTTCTTGTATAAATTGTTACGCAGAGCACTACAGATGAAACAAAGCTGAAAATCCTGTTCAGAGTCAACAGTAAAGCCTTTCTGCTGAAAAGGAAATTACTGAGCAGAGATGCCAATTTCCCACAGCAACCTATGCTTGCCCTTTGGAAGTCATTAGAACAGTCGGTAAGAGTCGGTATGTAAAAGAACGGAGTTTTTTTTCATTTCAAGAACACACAAACCAGTTTTATCTTCTTCTAAAAGAGTACTTCGACAGCACATGAAACACATGTAGCTGTAAGCCTTGACCATGCTGGTAGGCTACCCCTTTCTTTAATTTTTGGTTTAAAATGTTTTAACTTGGTCTCCTTTATTTCTTGTTTTCCTCTGCAGTTTGCAGAGAGATAACAGGTCTAGCTCCAGGAAGTGAAAAGCCCACTATATTTCAAATATTTGTAATAACAGAAGATTTCAAGACCATAACCAAGATAAGAACCCTACTGGATATGGTACATAGCTTCCAATAACACAAAAATCACCACCACAAGTGAACCAAAAAACCTTACTACCAGTGCATTGTTTTACTGGTAGCCTAGACTGTATAAGAATATTACAATATTACTTTGAAAACCATATTATGAAAAGCTCTGAGGTCATTTTTGTTCAAATTTTTTTCTCAAATGCAGTACTTACATCATCGACTAATACCTCCAACTCATACTCATGAATTCCTCCTCCACCATAAACAGAAAATCCTACTACAACTACACCGGGTTTGTCAACAGAGAAACATATTGCATCAGGGGATCCATTCCCAGTATTCCAACTTCTTCCCTGACTTGTTTTAGTGAATCGGTTTGGAGTGGATTTGACAGAATGGAGAGAGTTCAGCCCATCAACCTGTAGAAAGTTAAATACAAGAACCAGAAAAAGTTAACTGTTAAATGTTAGACACCTTTAATAAAGCAAAGTTAAGTGAATTAAATTAACTAGATTTTCAACTGGACAGATTTTAAAAG